>NW_005841835.1:5486085-5495299 GCF_000455745.1 Alligator sinensis
CTTTCCTGCCTATGCAGGGGTTCGGACTCGATGATCTATTGAGGTCCCTTCCATCCCTAACATCTGTGAATCTGTTCTATGGTTTGCAGTAGAAAACCCCATCCTTCTATTGTTAGTCCCTGGCCCGGGCGCTCTGTATTTCCCTAATGGCTTTGTCATCTTTTTTCTTGGATTTACAATCCTAAATATCTTCTAATAAAAGTCAATTTGTTCTAGTAAAGGTTAACTAGAGTTGACAGTCTTGTTCCTCCAGTTGATATTTTCTATTGCTGATGCTGGCACAGAGGCTGATTATTTTGGACAGTTCTGAGGATTAATTATAGGGGATTTTTTTTCATTTTTATATTAAAAATTGTTTTTTTTCCTCTTGCCAGTAACTAAAAATTCTTGTAGGTATGCTTAATGTATTGTGAAGTCCCACCATTGAACTCTTAGTTACACAATTGATCATGTACATAGATAATCCTACCATGAGCAGGGAGTTGTACTAGATAATCTCCTGAGGTCCCTTGCAGCTCTACTATATACATGATTTCATGATCGTTACTCATAAGCGTAAATCTCTTCAATATTGGGCACAATATCTGGTTCAATATTTTCATCAACAGTCTAGAAGATGGGATGGGGGCACCCTCAGCAAGTCTGTGGATGACACCAAGCTGGAGGGAGTAGTAGATAGGCTGGAGGATAGAGCTAAGATTTACTAGCAGCAGCATCACACTGAAGGCTCATGTTCATCTTGCGGTCAGTCATGACCCCCAAGTCCCTTTCATCTATAGCGCTAACCAGCGTAGCACTGCCAAGCCCATAAGCATGCTGCAGGTTTTTCCTCCCAAGGTGGAGAACCTTGCATTTTTCAGTATTAAACACCATCTGGTACTCATCTGCCCATTTCATGAGCCTGTCAAGATCTGCCTTGATCACCCTCCTGTCTTCAGGTGTGGATGCTTTACCCCAGAGTTTGGTGTCATTACTGAACTTGACTAGTCCACTTCTGACACCAATGTCTATGTTACTGTTGAAGATGTTAAAGAGTATAGGCGCTAGGACAGCCTTGAGGGACCCCACTGGTCACCACGCACTGGATAATATAGTTGGGATAGTTCTGCTTTCAGGGAGCTGGACTACATGACCTCCTGAGGTCCCTTCCAACCATAATTTTCTTTGACTCTGACTTAAATATCCACTGACAATGCTTACTTGGCCTGCTTCAGTTACTAGCAAAGAAAAAGCCTCTTACTATCTCCAAAGCTGTACAACCCTCTCAAAAGGCGGCTGTGACTGCCCCAAGCCCACTCATTATCCTCTTATTTACAAGGTAACATTAGATTGAATCACCCTTTTCCCGCATCTCTGACCATGGGGAAAGACAATGGGAAAGGGCACCCTTGAGCATTGCCCTTCAGCAGCATCTGCTATAGGCACTTATCCTAGGGTGACTTGTGATCCTTTTTAAAGCCTACAGGCTCAGTAGGGATACCTGTTCTCTGGGAAAAAAATAGAGTACAACCAAACAGTGGACATGGTGATTGGTGGCAGGAGGGCGAGCAAGGACTGACAGCCCAGATTGCTCTCCAGCCCTGATTGCTCTTCCTGTCTCCAGTGTTATAGCCTTATCTCCCTTGCTGTCAGCCTCTGCAAGAGCCAGACCTGGAGCTGCTGTGGCGACAGTAGTGGTAGAAGCTCTGGTTCCAACCTGGGGTACATGGTGGTGGCAGTTCTGGCTGCAATCTAAAGGCTTCAGCCCCCACCATATGCCCCAAGTCAGAGCCAGAGCTGCTTCTGCAGCTACCATGTGCTCTGGATTGACACTAGAGCTGCCAGTGCCACCACTTTTTTGTGCTCCAGGCTAGATCTAGCCCACAATGAGCCCTGTGGTTCAGATCTGCCTGGGGCACAAGGTGAGTTTGACTCCCCTGATCTAAACTAACCTTCATCTGGTCTGAGGTCCGGTGTTGAGGCCTTTATCAGGGTCTGAAGTGATGTCTCCATTGAGTTTTCTTTCATAGCATCCACTATGTTTTACAAATGTACTGGGTAGACAAATTGTATATTGGATGAAAACATTATTAGGAGGACATTAAAGGATCTGGTAGAATAAGTCCTGAGAGAATAAGTACCATTGTTTCAATGTGAAAAATGTGTTCTTTCTTTGATATAATGGGCATTACTCTTGGGTTAATCCAAGCCATTGGTCAAGCATCCACAATTTTGAAAAACTATCTGGAGAAATGGATGAGATTAGACATGCTTTAAGATCCAAAAGTATATGTGCTGCTTATGGGAGTGATATGGGTGAGAGGACAAACTGGATCAATCAAGAGTTGCACCTGACCAATGAAGGTATTGTACAGTCTTTAAATGTATTGACTCTTATTTTCAGTGTGTACTTAGAAATAAAAAGAGGATTACTGGGAGTTGGCATTATTAGATCCCGAGAACTGTGGCTACTCATAAAACAGCATGGGTCCAAATTCCCAGAGGTGGGTAAGGCTGCCATTGTTGTCTGGAATATTTTTTTCCCTTGGCAAAAAAAAAAAAATATATAATCACTAATCAGACTTCCAGTCCTGTTCCCTCTGCAGTCAAATTTCTGTTTCGCTATAACTTGCCAGAGGCAAAACGTTTGAAGCTTCCTCTTAGCTGAGCATATTAACGTAGCTTCATCTTACAACTTTAGTCTAGACCTTCTTATTCTAATAGCAGCTTCTTTAACCTCTACACTATTCTTTTCCTACCTACTGTGGGAGGAAGAGTTGTACTGTTACCAAACACATCCACAAGTGGTAGGTAGTGGATTGACCTTCAGGGAGGGTTAGATGCAAAATAAGCAGAGGTAACTGATGGATAAGTCACAGACCAAGCAATGGCAGCACCACCAGGATGTGGTGGGGACAGCAGATAGCCATGGTTTCCCTCTTGAAAAGCCACATATATCCTTTGAGGGTGCTATGACATGGTGAGTACAAGTCGCCACTATAATAAACCTAGCCCACAGCTGTGGGTCTACAAGTCCTCAACAGCAGAGTAGGCAAAAGAAAATGTTAGAATCTCAATGGCTGAGAAGGTGGATGAAGGCCAGAAAGACATCCCCATTTGGTCTCCTTGCCATTGGATTAAGGTTCCGTTGTGTCAAGAGCTGTGTGGAAGCTGTGTGCAACAGCCTCTCCACAATAAAAGAAGTCTTCCATGTCTACCTACCATACTTACTCAAATATAGTATTGGATGTATAGTATATTGTATATACTGTATATTGTATATGGTATAGCTCATTGTCTTGCATTCGAATACAAAGAAACCTCATTAAATATGTCATCTATTGTTAAACTGCTATCAAAAGCAGCCTGCGCTCAGTAACCAACCACTTATGAAGTTGATTTAAATGCAGCCAACACTGAGCATGACTGTAAAACACATAGCATATACTGGGCAAATTTGGGGAACCTACCACAAGAACAGCCTTGCGCTGCCCACCTGAATAAGGTATATGGTAGTGCCCATTGTGCTCAGTCCCCCTCAGTGCTGACTCTTTTTCAAGTCATCATGAGCCAGTATAGTGAATGCATTTTCACTTAGGTGCAACTCAGCTCTGGTAGTAAAAACTTTCTTTCCCATTTCCAATGATTTCTGTTCACCAGCCTTAAATGTCTGGCAAACATCACCTAATGGGGCCTTAAACCTGTTCACCCCCCTGTCTCTGCCTGTTGCATATGATTAATGTGACCCATCTTCCATGAGGTTGCCCTGCATCTCATCTGCGTATACATTTTTGGAGGATCCCAGGACTTGTGACAAGAAAACCCAGTTCCAGTCATGAGTGGTGGAATAATTAGCATGTAGATCCTTTGCTGGGGGTGTCTGGAGTGTACACACATAATGAGCAGCAGCACTGAGCTATGGGGTCACCATTACTTTAAATGATGTTGACTCTGGTGGCGCCTGGTCCAGTGAACTATATGGTAAATCAAGAGCCTTTTCGCTTTGGGCTAATACTGTGCACAGCCTCTTGAAGGCTTAGGACAAGCGTAGTGGCTTCTTAACCTGGCAGGGAAAATACCATGCATCTGTGTCCATGAAGGCAGTTTTCCTGAACCGCATCCCGGGAGAGCTGCTCTTTTGGCGTGGGTCAATACCCACTGAGGTATAGCTGCTTTAAGCCCACTTTATGGAAATGGGAGTCTCCTCGCTTGCTTCGAGGGCTTTATGGCTAAGGCTTTATGGCATCTGAACCCCAAGCCTCGGGGCTTGGGCCTGCAAGTAGGATGCCTGCCAAAGGATTTGGAAACATCTGAAGACCCATGTGTGGGTGGAGGATGTTTGGCAGTAGTAGGGTCACTTATGGTTCTGGACTCTTGGATTTGGAATTAGTTTTGCTAAATTGGCCTCGGATACAAATTAAAAAAAAAAAAAAGATAGCATGTACTATATGTAGGTATATACAAGAGTGCTGTTAAAAATGTATGGAAGTACCTATGCTAAAACTTCAAAAAAAAAAAAGGTAAATTGCGTCAACCTTGAGTGAACTAAGTCATTGGGTATCCATAATAATTTGTCTATATGCAAATTTCTATAGACATGTTTAGGAGGAGGGAAGGGGCTGCAGGGGGAAGATGTTAGGGGCAGCAGAGGGCAAGGAGGTTACCTGATCATGCCCCCCCCTACACATACCCCTGATTTATTTTCCATTGTAGCAGTGGGAGGGGGACAAATTCAAGGCAAACATCCAATAATGAGATTCAGTACCTGGCAAATTACAACATTTATACATTTTCCATGCATAGAATCTAATTACTGGGGGAAGTCTTGTATTCATGGTTGTCTTACATTCGAGTAAATATGGTATTGTGAGCCCACACTCTTATTCTTCTCCCTGTCCAAAGAGCTTTCTTCAATGTATATTGAAGGCAACAAGAGAACTCCCATTGAGGTAAATGAACAATGTGAGTCAGGACTTTCACCTATATTTTTTCTGAGACAGAGCTGAGATACCATCCTCATGCCAAGAAGGATCAGTCCTACAAACTGTATTTTCTGATTCCAAGTCTTGGACTATGGTAGTTCATGAAAAGTTTCATTTTAAAATATGTTACATTTTACCTTTTTTTTTTCTAAGGACTGTAAATATTAAAATTGACACCTGAAATGTTTTAAATTAGCTGATGATTTTAGGTACTGGGAAAAAAAAAAAAAAGAAAAACTGCTCATATCCAGAGACAGGTATTTTAAACTAACACAGGTAAGTTTGTAGTAGGGCTGTGCGAAGCTTCAGTTGCTGATTCGATTTGGAGGAGATTTGACCCTATTCAGCACCTGAATCTCCAAATCGAATCAGGAGACCCTTTAATCTCTCCAAATTAAATCGGAAGCCTCCGAATCAATTTGGAGAGATTCGACAATTCGGCCATAGACACCGCTTTTTGTTTTTTTCTACGTACCTCGAGGTACTAGGTGCAGCTCGTGAATGCTGAGATGGTGGGGCAGATGGAGCATCCCACAGGAGCGCAGGAGAGTCCCCTGCACGCTCAGTGGTGAACCTGGAAGTGGACCAGAGGTATTTCCAATCCACAGTGGACCCGGCAATAGAGTGCACAGGGGACCTGCCCCCCCGGCTAGGCGACTGGTGCCTTGTGGGTCTGGAGGAGCACCCACGATCCCCCCCCCCCATGGCCGATAGCTGAAGTGGGGGGGGTCCCCTGCGTGCTTGACATGGACCCAGATGCGGACCAGAAGTACTTTTAGTTCACTTCCAGGTTTGCCACCAAGCGCGCAGGGGGATCCCCCGCGCTCCTGTGGGACACTCCATCTGCCCCACCATCTCAACGTTCACAAGCTGCACCTGGTACCTTGAGGTATGTAGAAAAAACATATAAAGCTGTCTATGGCCGAATCACTGATTCTCTGAATCAGAATCAAATCTTCAGATTCAGATTTGGCCAAATCAAATCGGGACAGTGATCTGAATCAGCGAATCAAATCACTGTCCCCTGAATCTAGCTAAATCCAAATCAAATACAGCCCGCTTCGCACACCCCTAGTTTGTAGCACAGCCTGTTGTTTGAGACTTGCTAAAGTCACTATTTCTTTTTCTTTTTCTCCATGTGCTGCTATAGTGGTAGCCTTCTAACTTTAGCCTAAATGCAGACCTAGACAAATGTACATTGATATGGCTTCAAAAGTGTGGAGGGGGAAGCTGCTGCTTGCCTATGCACAGCAGGTGTTACCTGGAACTTCTACATGGGTATGTGGTACAAGTAGTGATACAAGTGAGCTAAATCATCCCAGCTTTAACTCTGATTAATCCAAAGTTAAAGCTATTTTGCTGCACTTGTATTGCTACAAGCTTGGGCAGACATAATAGTTACAGCTTCTGAGCAGCAGCAGCAGCTGTCTGTCTTCTTCTGAAGGCACTAAAAGTGGATGTTATCAGTGCTATGTCCTGTATGTTTCAGGAATTTCAAGCTGCTGAAATGCATTAAATTTTGTTGCTAGATCATTCTCTTGTCTTGAAAAACCTCCCCATTCTTTCAAACATTATATGCATCCCAGCATTGGAAAGGCATCTCATTTCTCTGTCAGGATAAAGAAGGTATATTCAAACCTTTTTCATCTATTTTGAAGGCAGTAATTTAAAATCAAGTCTTGCAATCATCCTGGTATAATTTCATACCTAAACCGCAAAGTCCAACAACCAGGATCACTAAGAATTGATGTGATGGTGTACACCAATAATTTCTCTGAGTGGCATAGGAATAGTTTCATTTTTGGTATGAGTTCTGGACATTGTACATCTTGGCAGGACAGCCAGTACAAACATCAAGCAAGTGACATTTGTAATCAAATCAAAGGCTGTGTACACACATTCACATTATCCAGGACAGCTCTCCCAGGTTTGTTTTCCTAAGAGAAAAACTGACCTGTACAGAAGTTCAAGCAAAGTGCCTTCAGTGAGGATGTTGGGTTCCCAGGGGTCCCTAGAGCACACAGCCCAGAAATCAGTGTAGGCAGGAATCATTAGGTCTGGGGAAGGTGGAGGCAGGGTCTATGCTGTGCACAGTGTCCTCTAGCCTTCCTCTCCCCTGTGCTGTGTTCCAGCCCAGGTGTGGCTGGGCAGGGAATATGCCTGTATGCTTCCTAGCACCCAAGTGCTGCAGCATGATTCAGGCAGGAAACAAACCAGGAGTAGAACATGCCTCCTAACTGCTTCAGCACTGAGCTTTTTGAGCCTGAAGCACTCAGGGTGGCATGTTCTGTTTCCTGCTTGACTGGGACTGACGCATTACATCTCCCCTTGAGGGAGTGAGAGAGAGAAGCAAGCAGCAAAGCACACTGGCTGCTTGTAGGGAAGTTCCGTCTCCCAAGAGAGATTCTCTGGGGAGCCACTTCATTTGGGTTGTCCCCAAGTTATATTTCTTCGAAACTGGCCATACTCTGAGAGAAAAATTATGAACTTCTGTACACTCATGGTTTCTCCTGAAAGAAACCTGGAGAAACTGAATGTCTGTCCAAGCCCAAAGTATGCACCCCAAATTGATCTTGTAGCCTGTTTGGTTGATGTGCTTGATTCTTTGGTAGGTAGAGAATAAACAGATTTCACCAACAGGTCTGCAGCAGCTGAAGTTCTTATTTACACACACTTAGCTTAGAGAAACTTTTAGTACAAATAAGAAACTTCTCTATAATAATATATAAATATAATATACCTCCAGCACAGTAAAATCTCAGACATCTGTGTATACACAAAATGTGCTAGTGGATTGTTGTTTTTATTTATTTATTGTGAATCACAACAAATCAAAGAAATATTCCCAACTGCACTGAGAAATTCTACTTGCTGTGTTGGCCAGGTATATATTCTTTCATGTTGTACAGAAAAATAAACCTGATATCTGTCTTCTATTTGGAACTTTTTCAGTCATTCAGTTCAAATTCACAGCATAGTCATGTCACTACTCAAGAGATTGGATCATATATCAGAATTGGCACTGAGCTGGAGCATGGCTCTCCTGGAACCAAGCAAAGTTAATATTGATATTGAAATGCTCATTGTGGAGCATTGTTGTATATCCAGTGCTTAAAGATTACAATCTCCTTATCTTCTGCTTTCTAAATTTTCACTATTGCTATTCATTTGTGGAATTTGTATTTAGCTTGGTGTGTTTTTTGTTTGGGTTTTATTCCTTTTTTAATGGCCAATCAAGACTTATTTTCCATTTTCTTTAGAATTAAAAGTAAACGTGTAGCTCACTGATATTTATTATGGTTCTGGCAGTGTGGACAGAGCCATGGGAATATAGAGATAGTAACACAAGGTCCCATGCCAAGTGGTGAGGGCATCCAGTTGTGGAAATGTCCCCTATCTCCAAAATACAGTAATTCTACCATCACTTTCAGGCACACTGTGTGGTTACAATACAGCAGTTCTGTGTGGCTCCCTTGAACTGTTGGAGCCTTACAATAGACAGGAGTGGTTTTGTGCAATGGATGTGCTCCCATCCTCCAGTTTGAAGAGAGCCTTTAATGATTCACCATCAATATGCCTGCTGGTGGACAGGGGGACTAACGCCACTGCTGGCCCGCTGAGCAATTCTTGCAAAGCCAGCAGGTCAAGGCACTTAAGGGAGCCCACCCTTGCCCCAGCCCTGGTAAAATCTGTGGGCAAGGAAGGAGCCCCCCAGGGGACACTTGCCTGCCTGTACACAAATGCCAGGAGCTTGGGGAATAAGCAGGAGGAACTCATCCTCCTGCTCAATGCAAATAATTATGATGTCATAGGGATAACGGAGACCTGGTGGGACTCCACCCATGACTGGACCACGAGTATAGATGGCTGTACCCTGTACAGGAGGGATCGTGTAGAGAAAAGGGGTGGGGGTGTAGTTCTCTATGTTAAGGAAAGCTACACATCCCTGCAAGCCGATATTGGCGACCAGGGTGGACGGCTGGAGACCCTCTGGGTTAAAATCCGTGGGGAACATGGCACAGGGGACACAATGGTGGGAGTCTACTACAGACCTCCCACCCAAAGTCCTGAGCTTGACCAGGAGTTTGCCCAGAAACTGGCTGAGGCCACATGCTCCAGGACCATGGTTGTCATGGGTGACTTCAATTACCCGGACATCTCGTGGGAGGATCGCCCAGCAAAATCTGAGCAGTCGCAAAGCTTCCTCTCGTGCATGGATGACCTCTACCTGACTCAAGAAGTCTATGGGCCAA
>NW_005841835.1:5496924-5539834 GCF_000455745.1 Alligator sinensis
GACCAAAACACTGGCTTGCATCCATAGATGCTTCTCAAGCAAATCCCGGGACGTCATTCTCCCCCTGTACTCGGCCTTAGTGAGGCCGCAGCTGGAGTATTGCGTCCCGTTTTGGGCTCCACAATTCAAAAAGGATGTGGAGAAGCTTGAGAGAGTCCAGAGAAGAGCCACGCGCATGATCAGAGGTCAGGGAAGCAGACTCTACGATGACAGGCTGAGAGCCCTGGGGCTCTTTAGCCTGGAAAAGCGCAGGCTCAGGGGTGATCTGATGGCCACCTATAAGTTTATCAGGGGTGACCACCAGTATCTGGGGGAACGTTTGTTCACCAGAGCACCCCAAGGGATGACGACTAGGTCGAATGGTCATAAACTACTACAAGACTGTTTCAGGCTAGACATAAGGAAGAATTTCTTTACTGTCCGAGCCCCCAAGGTCTGGAACAGCCTGCCACCGGAGGTGGTTCAAGCACCTACATTGAACACCTTGAAGAGCAAACTGGATGCTTATCTTGCTGGGATCCTATGACCCCAGCTGACTTCCTGCCCTTTGGGCAGGGGGCTGGACTCAATGATCTTCTGAGGTCCCTTCCAGCCCTAATGTCTATGAAATATATGAGAGAAGAAACTAGTACAAATGCGTCTTTAAAGAAGGCTGTGTGATAAGTTAATGTTTCTATGCTGATTTAAATCTCTTGTTTTCTTTCAGAATTCCTGACCAGATTGCTGAAAACATTAGCTAGCTTTAAACTAATTAATTTCTCTCTTCTTTTTTTAGGTTTTTATAATCAACTCTTCAAATATATTCTTTCTTGAACCTGCAAATGAAATGAAAAATCTTCTGGATGAGCACACTGATATGTGTAAACGCATTCTTAATATCTACCGTCACATGGTGGTGCAAGTAACAATGGACAAGAAAACTTGGTAAAAACCTCATATTTTAATCTTAAAAATTTAATAAGCAAACCAAAAATGGACTTATTAAAAATAAAATAATTTTAGTGGGAATTCTCCAAACATGTCAGGGTTATGAGTCATTGTTGGAGGTGACGAGCTCTTGGAGTCCCCCTGAAAGACCATTCAGATAAGCCTAATTATTATGACAAGTCCCCATGGACAGCAGCAGCCTAGCTGGAAGATGAGTGGCTAGTGGAAGGAGCAGGGAAGCCCTCTGTATGAAAATTTATTGGGAGAGGTATTGGTTAGATTTGAGAAGCAGAAACAAGCAGCTGCTAGGATCCTCCTCCAGAGGTACTGAAATGACTGAAGGCAGACACCTGCTCTGATTGCTCACTCAAGACCTGTAGGGATATAAAAAATGTTATCAGTGTGTTGCCTTTGAGGCTCCAAATGGATTCTCTATGAAGACCATGACATTCTCTGATCTGATCTGCATTTGGTAAGATAGAGACCATATGTCTTGACATCCCATTCTCTGGCCTCAAATCTGCTAGCAGCTAGACTTGGTACTTCCTGGCAGAGGACAAGAGCTGAGTTGCAATAGCTGGGGAAGCCAGCTTCACCACTTGTGGAGGAGTTACAGTTGGGTTTGGATACCTAGTCTACTACTAATCTTGCTGTTTTATGATGATGATTTCTCCCCCCTCCTCCCCCTCCACCAGGAGCGTTTGGGGTTTGCTGTTACCTATGACCCACTGCAGCTTATTTTTGGGGAGGAGGTGCTTGAACTTCTTCAGTTCTCTTCTGCTCCATTGTTGGTGCCCCAACAGGTCTTGTCCAATTGTTCTAGCATTTGATAAATGGAATTTCCAAAAGTGTCTGCCATTCAGACTGTTTGCCTGCAGCAGCTATGATGAGAGAACAATGCACAGATCCTTTTCTGGTATCCCCATTTGGGTGGGACTGGAGTGATATTAATCAGAATGTGCAACTATGTTCACATGTCTAATTTCTTTCATTGTTTGAGTTGTGTTTGGTTGCTTGCCAATGTCTCCAGAGTTCTTGGTAAGTAAAGCTAATAATAGTACTTCACAAGTGAAATCTGTGGTTGTCATAGCTTCCTAGTGCAAATGTGGGAGTAAAATTAGAGATTTATCAATACAGTTAGTTATCAATAGATAATCAGTTATTTATTGATAATGAATTGTAAGTTTTCATCACTGTGTAACATTTTAAAACAAATTCTTAGCTAGTGCTACTGAACTCTGACTACAGATAAGCCACTCTTTAAAAGTGATAGAACATATTTATTCATTATCGTGATGCCAAACACTGTTTTGGTGCAAAAATGTAGTCCATGCAAAGGTTAGAAATATTCATCTAATTACTATATTTACTTGAATCTAAGACCACCTCGAATTAGAGATAGCCCCACCACCAAGTAATTAGATTCTGTGCTTGGAAAATTATAAATATGTTCTGATTTTTCCATGTATTGCATCTACGTATTGGGGGGCTGTCTTAAATTCATTCCCCAAAGCAGAAGCTAGAGCAGGGGCGGGCAATTATTTTGGGTGGAGGACCGCTTACTGAGTTCTGGCAAGTCATCGAGGGCCACATGATAGGCAGCTAGAGGCAGATAAATATTAATTTTCTAAAATTTTTAGGGGCCCCATAGGCCAGATAGAATGGCCTGGCGGGCTGCATCTGGCCCCTGGGCCGCATTTTGCCCATCCCTGAGCTAGAGGCCAGATTCCTTCTGCTGGCCTCCTCTAACTGTGTCGTGTCGTTCCCCCCACCCCCGGCCTATCCTGTTATGGCCTGTCATTTGTCTCCTGTCCCCTCATCTCTCCCCCCACCCCCCCCCCCCCCGCTTTGTCCCCCCCCCCAATGTCTGTGCCTACTCCCTTGTTGCCTGCCTCCCCTTCCCCTTGTCTCCCTAATGCTCCTCCCAGCCATGTACTGTGAGTCTTCCCTGCAGTTCCCCCACTATGCACCCCATCATCTCATGCTTCATGAGCTACCTTAGCCCGGGACAAACAGCAGCACAGCTCCAGGCTGGCACTCTTAAGATGATTTTTTTTTCCTCACAGTGATTGGGTGGGGGGGAATAACCTCATTTTGGATTTGAGTAAATATGGTAAAACTTTGACATTTAAGGCCTTCGGGAGCAGGTGATAAGGCTTAGCACACTTGAAAGGCAACTAGAGGAAACAGACTTCAGAAAATATGAGACAAGAATAGTAGACTTCTTAAAATACAACATGTAAAGCTTTTTTGGACTCTTATCCTCGATGTTAAAAAAAAAAAAAAAAAAAAAAAGTATTGTCAGAAAGAAACAATGTGAACTGTCTTCTATAATAAGGAACCTAGTTTAAATATATACCAAAAAGTAACTCTGATATTTTTTACAGGGAACAGATGCTGCTTGTGCTGCTCCGGGTCACAGAATCTGTGCTGAAAATACCACCCCCAACTTTCCTGCAATACTACGGAAGAAAGAATTCTACTTTAGCAGGAAGACTCGCAGGACCTCTTTTCCAGGCAATTAAATACAAATTTGATATGAATTTAACTAGATCAAAAAAACTAGATATAACAGAACTAGTTTACCCATTTGCCATCCAAGACCAGATTTGAGAAGTAATCGATTACCTAAATTACAGTATTGAGAATGTTGCAGATTAAAGGACCTGTGATATCTAATATGACTATTTCTATGTAGTAGCAGGCTGACAACTATTTTTGTCAGTCACTCGGATTTGCTATTATTGCATTTAGACTTGAGTTAAATATGTATAACAGAAAGAGATCTTGGGTAACACTGTTGGTAGCTATGCCCTGAAGAATAAGTTAGCTTGCTAAATTACTCTCCTCATTTAGCTAAAACATACCTGTTCTCTAGCCCTTTTATAACTTCACTGATGAGATCATTTTAGACACTGAAGTTGTGCTTACTCTGTATTTGCTCCTACATCTTCACTCCATGGAATAGATATCACTGCAGCTTTTCTGTATTGTTCAGAACAGTGGTTTCATAGTTTCATAGTAGGTAGGGCCGGAAGGGACCTGAGCAGATCATCAAGTCCGACCCCCTGCCCTGGGCAGGAAAGAATGCTGGGGTCAAACAACCCTGTAACCTGTCTAGATCTAGTTGCAACCTGTCCCTCTCCTCCAGCGTGCCCACTTCTCCCCACATCTTAGTGTCACCCAGGAATTTGAACAAGGTGCTTTTCACCCCCTTGTCCAAGTCGCTGATGAAGATGTTGAACAGTGCAGGCCCGAGGACTGAGCCCTGGGGGACCCCACTGCCCACATCCCTCCAGGTCAAAAAAGACCTGTCCACCACCACTGTCTGGGTGCAGCCCTCCAGCCAATTTGCAACCCATCTGACCATGTGGGCATCGACGCCACAGTCGCCTAATTTCTTAATGAGAATGGGGTGAGAGACGGTATCAAAGGCCTTCCTAAAGTCTAGAAAGACTACGTCCACTGCGACACCTGCATCCAAGGATTTTGTGACTCGGTCATAGAAGGCCACCCCATTGGTCTGACAGGACCTGCCTCAAATAAACCCATGTTGGTTGCCCATAAGCATGATCTCCCCTGCTGGCCCCTTGCAGATGCGCTCCTGGATAATTTTCTCAAAGAGCTTCCCTAGAACCGAGGTAAGATTAACAGGCTTGTAGTTTCCTGGGTCCGCCTTCCTCCCTTTCTTGAAAATGGGAACCACATTGGCCCTTTTCCAGTCCTCTGGCACCTCGCCAGAGCACCACAAGTGCTCGTAAAGCCATGTCAGGGATCCCGCAATGACCTCTGCTAATTCCCTCGGCACTCTGGGGTGGAGATCATCAGGACCTGCTGATTTGAACACATCTAGACCCACCAGAAGTTCCCTAACTAGGTCCTCACTGACCCTGGTCCTGGCAGCGCCTCCCCTGGGTCTGTCGGGGATCCCAGTGAGGGGATGCCCTGGTCTCTGCTCAAAAAGATGGAGGCAAAGGTTCCCAACCCTTTTTATACTGTGGACCAGCATGGGAGCAGGATGGGGTGCAGAGCCAGCTGCCTCCCTCCCAGAGCTGCCCCGTCTCCCTACTTTAACCCCACATGCGACTTCTGGCAGCAGAAGCCACTCGCCCAGGCGGACAGACGGGGTCCGAGCAGGGGGCTCATATCACAACCTGGCAACCAACCCTTCCCAGTGGTTGGGAACCTCTGGTTTAGAACATGGAGTACAATGCAGGCTGCTTCAAGACACCAGTGGGTAACCCAGGCAGCAATTTAAATTGTGTAATATTATTGGCAAACCCTATATGTTCTTATGAAAATGAATTAAGCACTCCTGCTACTTCCTCTTAGAACACTGAGCCTCAGTGTGTGACACTGTTAGTATCTAATTAAGGCTAGTTAAATTGTAATTCAGTGTCCTGCCACAAGCAGTTAATCAAGTACCTCTCTGCATTTGGTCTGGCAGCTTCTTAAATTACTTAAGTACTCTCTACCCAGTCCTGCTGTAAATTAAGCAGACTTTTGCACACTACAGAGTTTTAACTCCATGCTTAAAGCTCCCCTGTGGTGATAGAACCCTTCCCTTGTAGCAGAGCAAGGTTTCTGCTGCCATCTTGCAGGATTAGCCAACCAGTGGGCATTTTGGCGAATTATTTATCAGCTAAGTCTGCCATACGTGGCCTAGATTGTACCAGGATTCCAAATGAAGACTATTAATTGTACTCTGGAAAATGGTGGATTATAAACAGTAAAGGAGAGATCAATCATTTTTCTTTACAAGGAAAGTCAGTTTGCTGACCCGTTAGAGACGTCTGTTGCTAGATGCTTATAACTTTTCCTTGTGAGAAAACTAGTCTTTTTTTTTTTTTGTGGGAAAGTAGAGTATTAATACTGTTCTTTAAATCAGGCCAATATCAGATTAATTTTAAGTATGTTTTATGGACTAGACTCGCGTATGACAACAGGCTAAAATTATTTAGGAGCTCAGAGTTACAATTCAATAAAGAGTTGGTATGGTCTGGTCAAGTCTTCCCTTGTACAATCACCATTTTGTTGCAAGTGGCTCAGTTGTTGGACCCTGAATGCTTCTAAGCAGCTTTGTACTGTGTGTCTAGCTTTGGATCTTCAAGGCACACTTCTGTCTTAGTATCCTTGTATGACACATGTTGTTTGACTCTGCAGCCCAGCCATCTCAGGCCTCATCACAGACCTCCAGGCACCTGCTACCTCCAGATGGCATATGAATGCTTTTCTGGAGTTTTATTGCTGTAGGCACTCTTTGCTTGCAGTTTTAATTCCTTTGGGCACAGCATGGTAGGAAAGCAAAGAATAAGCCTTAGCAAAGACATTTCTTACCCACAGTCATATTGCTATTTTAAAAAATTCAAGTGACAGATTATGGGGGAGGGGAAGCAAAAGTCCTAAAATTCACCCTGTACGTCAGCTCTCAATCCATCTGCAATGCTTTGTTAGGATTTCCAGGTAGACAGAATTTCTTCTGCCACTTTCTCTTTTGCCCTCTCCCTTCCCTGTGGTCATGATCATCTCACAGAGCTTCAGAGCAGCTAACTTTTTCCTCAGTGTTCTCTCTGTTTCCAGCTTGAAAAAGCTAATCCTTCCTAAATTAGGCTTCTACCTGGGCAGAAAATTCATGGTTCTAAATCGGGTGTCAGCACCCTATGGCATATGGGCGAGAAATGGCCCACAAGAGTTCAGTCCTGCATGGGACAGCACAGAGGTCAGATGCACACAGCTGCACTGTGCTGCCCATCTGCTCTGCAGCAACCTTCTCTGCAGCCCTCCCTGCTGTTGTGTTATGTCTGTGTCTACCCTTGCTGCAGAACTTGTGCCTCTCCATTGCCCATGGGTTTGGGGATCAGCAGCAAGTGTAAGTGCAGACAACTTGGGTGCTCTTGGGGAGTGGAGATTTGAGGCCTAGAGCAAAGGGCTGAGTTGGAAGCAAAGACCCATGACAGCAAAACGTTGCCCAAACCCTGTTCTAAGGAGTAGAGCCAGTAGTAGAGTCATTCAAAGTTGGTGTCACATATTGCTGTTACAAAGTCTTCTCTGTGCATGGAGTTTGGGGAATATCTCACTACTTTTAAAAAGAGAAGAAATAAACTATGAAGGAAGTCCAAACTACACTAAAATGGTCATATAAACCTGTTTAATATTACATGTAAGTTATGAATGTCTGTTATGAATCATAGATGTAGTTAACCATGTTAGTTTGAAATCAAGTAGAAGGCAGGGTAGGTATGCACATTGCAGACTGACTAAAGTAGATATGTAACACAAGCTTTTTTGGGCTAGAGCTTATTTCATAAGATGCTGTCTGATGAATTGAGCTCTGACCCATGAAAGCTGGAGAGAGAGCGAGAGCTCTACTTCAGTTAGTCTGTAAGGTACAAATATACCCTGCCTTTTATTAATCATACCAGTCTGTTTCTACAGCTAAATAATTTAACATACTGCACAGCTATGAATGGGAATAAAAACATTGTAAACAAATGCTTAATCACATGAGAATCCACGTAAGATTTGTGCATGACTGTTGCAAGGAGGGGCATTATTAGCACTGCATAGAAATACCTGTGACTGATAATAGAGAGGTTATTTCTGCTTTAAAACCATAATGTTTGAATGCTTTTCTTTTGCCTTATGTTGGGAAGCCAACTATTATCACTTTAATTATTTATTCTTTTAGACACTTATAGTAGCCTGGATCAAAGCAAATCTAAATGTGTACATCTCCCGAGAACTTTGGGATGACTTGTTGTCAGTAATGTCATCTCTGACATACTGGGAAGAGCTTGCCACTGAGTGGTCACTGACTATGGAGACACTAACTAAAGTATTAGCTAGAAACTTGTATAGCCTGGACCTCAGTGACTTACCATTGGATAAATTAAGTGAACAGAAACAGAAAAAGCACAAAGGCAAAGGTAAGAAAAAACTTATTGTTTGACTGATTTTAATTCAAGCTGGGAAGGTGGGACATTATGAGCACACAGTCCTGTATACATTTGAGGAGGCAACATGGCCTTATGGATGGAACACTGGACTGAAACTGGGGAAGTCTGTGTTCCCTTCCTAGCGCAGCAATTGACCTAATGAGTGTGGATTCTGTCCAATCACTTCTGTGTGTCAATTTCCATATCCTTAAGACTGGGATAATGATATTGATCACTTTTGCAAAATGGTTTGAGATCTGATGATGAACAGCTTTATTACAGGTTGGTACTATAGATAGAAATCTGTAATGAGCATTCAAAAATCATGTTTTTTCCTACTCTGCTTGCTATCTTACAATTCTGATTGATATGATTGTTCAAAAGAAAGAGGAAGATGCTTGTTTATAAAAACTCTGGATATTAATGAGAAATTATGTATTCTGATATTTGCTTCCCTTTGGGAGGGTAGAGATGCATGTTCCTGTTTCCCTTTATTATTAAACACATTTTTTCCACCTCCAAATTCTGCTTCTGAGAATTAGACTCCTTCAGAGGTGCAAGGAATATGTTGTTTTCATTGTTGTTCTATATCATGTAGATGGGAGAAACGCAACATATTTTCTTAAACTTGTCCATTAAAATTACTCCAGAGCTTACCTTGTCTGTCTTTTACAGACTTCTCAGGCCCCATTAATCAGCAGGGATCCTGGTTTCTTCTGTTTAAAAACCTCCCAAAATTCTCTGATGTTTAAAAAACACAAATCCTACTCTCCGAAATCCTGACTACTTCCCCCCCCCCCCCCCCCACAGGCATTTTCCAATGATTAAAATGAAACACCATTGTAGAGAGATCGATTGATTGATCGAATAGTAGGGGTTCACTGATAGAGATTTTGGGGACTGATACCGATAGCTGATGTTTAAGGAGGCATATCGGCCAACACCAATCTGTCACTGGTAGGTGTTGTAGGGCTTCAGCCCCTTCTTGATAGGTGCCTTGCCCCCAAGTGATGTCAGGGTGAGATCGGGCTCTAGTGCCACCTAGATGGTTCGGGTGCTGCTCCTACTCGCCCACCATGTCTTTGTTCATTATTGGGGAGGCAGTTCCCTGCAGGTGGCCCTAAGCCGAAGGGGTCTCGACCCTGGTCTTTCTTCGTGGGGCTCCAACCTCCTCTTTACCCCACCCTTACCACATCCATGGCCTGGGCAAATGCTGTACCCCGCAGGTCTTCCCCTGGACGATCTTGCCTCATCCTCCCCCCCCGCCTCGACGGGTCCAGTTTTCGCAGCCAGCAAAATCTTCCCCGTGGTCGGTCCCTCAACTTCAGGCCAGCTCAGGCAACTAAACCTGCCCCAGCTTGGGGCTAATTGTAACTAAACACTCAACTGAAAGTGTCCAGCGTCTGCCAACAGGCTCCTAGGATTCTGTCTCCCAGTACCCACTCGGAGGGGGTGGGCATAGGCGGCACATCAGGCAACGAGGGGGAGGCACCTACCCCCTGAGATTTCTGAGCTTTGGGCTGGTGCCGCCTCTGTGTCCCAGTGGGCAGGACCCAGTGGGGGAAGGCGTACCATGCCGCCATGGCCACCAAGGTGAGGTGCAGCAGTGACAGGGAGTTGTGTCCCTCACTGCAACTGAGTGGGCAGGGGGCATGGTCTGGCCAGGGTACAGCCCAGTGCCCCACCCTCCTGATGCATTGCCTATGCCCCCGAACCCTTGCCATTATCTATGCCCCTTCTCACCCCATAGATTTACCAGGAGGGAGCTGCTCTCCATTACACTGCCTGGCTGCCATGTGTATGTGTGTGCACACGTGCATGTGGCGCCCCCTACCCCCTGCATCCCACTCCCCCAGCCCCAAGCAACCCATTGCAGCCTGGAACTCTTCCAGCCTGCAAAGGGAAACCCACAGTTTCCCACATTTTTTTCCTTTAAAGAAGAAAATCTACCTTTTGCCATGTTTTTTCCATGGGAAAGGGAAATGGAAACCAGGTCCCTGTTAATCAGAGAGTGAAAAACAGTCATAAATGTATTCCTGCATGTCAACAGTGAATGAAAGTCTGTGCTTAGATAAAAATGGGTATAGTTAACAGAATACTTGCTTAAGCACATATTCTGAAGCATGAAAAAGAGAACATTTTATTTAAAAAAACCCAACCCCAAACATCCTTATGTATGGAAGACCAAAACACAACATTCAGACCAAGAAAATGCATTCAAGTGATGGCATATTAGGCACATATTGCTTACACTGTGGATCAGTGTTCTGTTAAAACATATTTTATTGGTGTTCCTTACTTGTTTCTTAAAGTACATGTTGTTTATTCAAATAGTTCCAGCACCTACTTTAGTCAGCATCCTATAAGTATTACTTTTGGGGAGCATTTGCAAAACTTCCATTGAGAATTTCTCTCTCTTTTTAAGATCATTGAAATAATATTTCATATTGTGATCAGTTTCATATGGATCTTACAAATGCATTTTCCATTAAGCCATTTTATTTTTTTCTTATGTTAAAATGTTTTGATATTTTTATCACTTATGATTCCTAAATCTTCATAGCATCTAATTAATTAAAACACATGGTTCATAAATTGGCTTTATATGTCTTGTCTAGTGGCAAAATAATGGAAATATTCTTGGAAAAAAGGATAGATATCTACAGTATTTATTTTATCTATATGTATCCTCTCTAATCTTATTTCTCTTGAATCTATGAACTGAAGAAGTCAGAAAGGAACTACAACAGTAATAGTACTAGAGGCTTTGAACCAAAATGGATGTCCCTCAATTGATGTTGGTTGATAAGAGTTCAATGTTGATTTTTTTTTTTTTAATGCTAGTATACTATACAGCTTCTATAGTCACATGCTTAACATTGCAAGGCTGATACATTGACAATGGAGTGGAAAATATTTGAAAAGGTGACTACTTCAAATATCTAGTACATGAGCATCTCATAGGATTAAATGAATAAATTCACAATTATATTTTTACAGGAGTTGGGCATGAGTTCCAAAAATCATCTGTTGATAAGTCATTTTCTAGAGGCTGGAGCCGTGATCAGCCTGGACAGGCTCCAATGAGACAGCGCAGTGCTACAACTACTGGATCTCCAGGAACAGAAAAGGCAAGAAGCATAGTACGGCAAAAAACAGTTGGTATGTATCTGTAAAAACTGAGGGATGTGTTGAGAGGGGAGAGGAAACATTCATAACTGAACATTTTTTGCATCTACTTGGACAGCTTTTCTTTCTATGTGCATTCATTTGTAGTGTATTTGAATATGTTGTACTGTCTTTTTATAGCATTTTGTGGGCAAGTGAAAAGCATTTGGTTTCTAAATTTAGATTTTTGGCAAGTGCAGATAATTTTAAGCAGTGTTGATGCTTCTTTGCAATAAGTCCCATTGTTTAGGTACAAATTACCCTTATTTATAGAAAGATCTAAACATACATTGTTTTAGTCCTTTCTTGCTTTCTAGCTAAATAACATTATGCGTAGTTAGTTAATATAAAGCCCTCTAACAAAGGTGTCTTCATCCTTTTTTTTTTTGTTTAAATTATGCAAGGGATTTCCAAACTACTGTACTGTAATGAAAAGTGTGTAAAGTATGTGAATCAGCTAGTTATGAAAATGTTTTGTCTTTGATATATCTTAAAACCGCCAGGATCCATGGATACGTACACATGTGTACAGATCTAAATTTATACAGATCAATTTCTTGTCTTCACTACTTGCAGATATTTTTTCCTGTTTAAAAATGAGTAGTGATGGTCCGTGTTTCTGGTGAATTACTCAGACTCATATGCATTTGTATGACCTGCTTAGGAAACTCTAATGTGAAGGGGATGAAATGCTTATATACCAAGCCATCTCCAAAGATGATCTGTGTTGTCTACTGCATGAAGGAAAATTACATTGATTTAAATTTCTTATTTAAAAAAAATAAAATATTTTTTAAAAAATTATATTGCTGTGTCAACATCTTCATAATGGTAGGTGATCTCATTCAGCAAGTGCTGTCTTTTTACTAATGCTTCCTAAGAGCAGGTACACTCTGATACAGTTTATGATAACAGGGAATACAGGTCAGCAACTGAGTCTATAATTGTTCTTCCCTTTCCCCAAAATTTTAGAGCCAATTTAAATTTTTAAGTCACAGGGTTTAATTAATTAAGATTTTCTTTTCCCTTCAAAATACTTTGCAATATTACTAGAAAACTGTAGACCTCCACCAGGACTAGGGACACATTGTACCAGGGCAGTTCAGGCATATAGGACAACAACCATGGGCCCCACAGAATTTAAAAGGAACAACTTTAAATGTCTGGCTTTCTCATGCGTTCAGACACAAAATTGCACTTCCAGTGGTTTATGCAGAGCAAGCTCTGACATCTTCTAATTTGATTAAGTAGTCTTCATGGTTCAATTATACATTAATTTATCTGTATTTAGCTGATGATGGCTCTTAAAACAGTTTTCTGTTAAATCTTCAACACTTTCAGAACACAATGCCAGATAAAATTTCTGTTTTGGTTTCTTGAAAGTATGCATTTCAGATATTTTGTCAGATGCTACTGCAGTTTGGCTAAGTTTTTAATGGATTCATGTTAGTATGTTAGTTTCCTTTTAAAGGTTGGATATTTGCATGGTTTGGATCCTAAATCACTGACATTTATCCTGATCAAGCAATCCATTTTACATAGTCAGCATCAAATTAATCTAACTTTAAGCTTCTCATACTATAGCTTATATTGCTTTTGCTTTTGTCCTCAAAGCAATCATATCTTTATAGTCTATTTCTGCATTAACATAAACAGTTAATATCTAAGACCCCTTTCATACTTGCATGGAAATATATTTTCTGTACCCAATCATACCAACACTAATATTACAGTAAGGTAGAAAGGCATGAATTAGTTACCAAAAACTGTCTCCCATATCCTTTTATTTATTTATTTTTTTAAAGAAAGTTTTTCTCAGTAAATCTCCACACACATGAGGCTTATGGGGTTAAGGGCTACATGCCTACTGTACAAGGTGGTTTGCAAAATGAAACTGAGTAACTGATCTTATCAGAGAAACTGCTAGGTGTCAGTTTTTACAGATGGGATTAGTAGTAAAACTGAAAATCATCCAAGTCTGCCTAAAAAAGCCAGCATTCTTAGCAGGGCATAAACGATGCCTTTATCTTTTGAGATCTAGGTGTGCTGCAAATGGCTAACACTTTTTGCCCAGTACAAATAACTGTCCATATTGGTTGCAGGAGTGTAGGTTGTACCTGTGTTGGTCTAAGGATATATGCAGACAAGGTTCTTTGGGTGAATCTGATATCTTTTATTAGACCAACTTAAATAGTTGGAAAAAAAATTCTTAGCAAGCTTTTGGGTTTAAAAACCCTTCATCAGGCTGAGGAAGCATCTGCAGTTTACGTGCACTCTTCCCGGATGGAATGAATAGTAAAGAAGCCAGAGGCTGGTGTGCCTGCAAGAAAGACAGTCAGTGAAGATGTTTGAAAGAGCCACCTGGAGATACCATGTGAAGAATTGCTGCAGTACAAAAGAAAACCCCCCATGAATCTCTCACTGCTGGTTATGACATATCACCCCTCCCTCAAACCCATACAGAAAATCCTCAAACAATTACAACCCATACTAGAAGCAAACCCAGTTCTTTAAGAGATCTTCCCAGAGCCACCCACCCTAGCCTTCAAACAAGAACCTCGCTAACCTCATCACCAGAAGTAAGCTTCCTACAGCCCAGAACACACTGAATGGATCCAAACCATGCCAGGACAAGAAATGCAAAACCTGCTAACACATCTCCACCACCTGCACAATTACTACACCCCACAACAGAACCATCAGCATTCCTGGATGTTAGCTGCACCTCCAGAAATATAATATATCTCATCCAATGCACCAAATGCCCTGATGGAAAATACGTAAGAGAGACCAAACAACAACTGCGCACCAGTATGAACACACACACCGGAAATATATTAAAGACAAGAATACCCAGTTACCTGTGGAGGGACATTTCTCACAAGAAAACCACTCTCTCTCCAATCTCTCTGTTCTAATACTCAAAGGGAATTTACAAAACACTTTTCACAAATGAGCCTGTGAACTTCAATTCATCAACCTCCTGGATACAACAAATCATGGACTAAATATAGACATTGGATTTATGAGACATTATATCCTGCCTAACATCTGACTCTACTCCACTATTTACCTGCTACATTCATCCCTCTTCTCCCCCTAATGCTGTCTCTCACCCACTGACTCCTCAATTTACATCTTCACTGACTGTCTTTCTTGCATGCATACCAGCCCCTGGCTTCTATATTATTCATTCTGTACAGGAAGAGCACACCAACTGCAGATGCTTCCTCAGCCTGCCAAAGGGTTTTTAAACCCGAAAGCATGCTAAGAATTTTTTTTTCCATTTATTTAAGTTGGTCTAATAAAAGCTATCGGATTCACCCAAAGAACCTTGTCTGCATATTGGTTGCAGACATTTTAAGTGATGAATGAGTACTGTATTTCTTGTGAAGTATAGTATCAAAAAAGTAGTATCCTTCTAACTACAAGTGTTATCATGTATACTTAAAATTTACTTGAATGCATAATCAGATAAGTTTTTAATTTTAGTTCTTATATTAACTATATTTCAAGCAAACTATCTAAATATTTATTGGGCTGGCACTGTACTGCTTAACCTGAAGTAAATTGAGAAGGATACTGAACTTTCTTAATCCAGTTTTGCATACAGAAAGTTACTGATTCATAGTATACAAAGCTAAATTTAGAGCCTCTCGCTGGTGATGCCTTGGTTTAGCAGCTAATTTAATTAGAAAACATGGTTTCCTTTCCCTTTCTTCTAAAGAACCAAGACAGGCACTGATTATTGCCATATTTAATCCCGTGCCTCATTATTTTAAACCCTGTAATCATCATGAAAAGACTGTGTGTTAATACCTCAAAGCACTGAGAGAGGTATTTGTTTGATTTATTTTAAATACATGTACATAACACACTGTGATAATGGTAGTATTTGGCACCCAGGTGTAGAATAAATCTGTCCTACATAGTATTTGGTTGCCAGATCCTCCCCTTAAATTCAATGTTTTTTTTTCTGTAAGTAGGTCTGAATTTAAGTCTGGAATTTAGTCAGTCCTTAGATGTTGCATGCTCTTTAATATGCAGTTCATTTCCTTTGACTGTGAGGAATTTACTCCTTATGTTTGAGTAGGAGGGAAGTGCATGTCGACTATATTATGGTAAGAAAAAGCTGGGGCTCCCTTTCTATCTATATATTCTGTGTACATTTGAGCAGGTTGGGTTTTTTTGAGTCATCCTCATTCCAGCACACATTAGTTGTGCATCAAGTTTGTATATATTTATGTGACTCAAGAACAGGTTTTGATATGCAGTATATACATTTTTAAAGCCTGATCTTATGTAAAGTATTTTTGGAAAAGGGCCTCTAAACTTTGTATGCTTGTGGGTTGAAAAATCTTCTATACTGAATTCAGATACAAGACTACTCCTAGCCTAAACTGCACATTTTGGTACTAGAGAAGTATCATAACGTGATATTTACCATCCTGTAGTCTGGTTATCAGTGAGGAGCAAAAGTGAATAATGTGAGATATCAGGGATGTATTTGGTAGCCATGTTGGTCTGAGACAAATAGAAATGCAAAACTCTAAAACTCTTGGTTCAGAGATAATACTTTTTATTAGACCAACTAAGAAATCACAAAAAAATCTTTTAAAAAGATATAATAGTTGTGTGATTTCTAGTTGGTCTAATAAAAGGTATTATTGGTACTGAACCAAGAGTTCTAGAGTTTGCATCTCTACTGTGACAACTCAGTAATAAAATCTTGTACAAGAATCTGGCTCCAAATAACACATTTACTTGCATATCACGCTCTCCCAAATAAGATATTACTTTATTTTGGGAAAGTAGAATGATGATTCCCCCACCCCGAATTCTAACCACTGCAGTACAGGCTTCCCCAGACTGAATATTGGGCTCACCATTGCTAAACATTCCCAACTATATGCTGCAGGAAGGCAGAGGCCACTTATCAGCCTCACACCCTCTGGCTGCAGCATCATCACAGCAGCTTTTGGTTGATCATCTAATTGGGCAGTGATTGTGACAGGGTTAAACTTGAAGTTGTGGTGCTTCAGCCAGAGGGCAAGAGAGGCTGATGGGTGGACTCTACCTTTCCTTTATGAAGCATGGAATCTAGCACAGCCTCTGGCAGCCATTCAGTCATCCTCATGCCTCCATCCTGATATAGAAATCAGCTTCCTCATTTAAAACATGACATGCTTACACAAGCAACAAGGCTGCTCTGATGCACTATAATCGCAGCGTGTCAGAGCAGACTGGTTTAACTGAGTCTGCTGGAGCTACAGTAATTACCACGCTCCAGCAGACTCGAGCATCACATGTATCAGCATCCCCATGCTGAAAAGTGGCAGCAGGGGGGCTTTAAGTAAAGTTTGTTTGATGAGCTTTAGTTAAAGCAACCCCACCCCCATCAGAGCCACTCTAATTAAAGTGCTCCTGTGCCCCACCCCACACACCTCACTCCTAGAGCATGGGTATAAATGCTCATGCTACCCAGTTTTGGAGGCCTAATTTTGGGGGGTGAAAAGTGTGTATGGGATGTGAGTAATTATGGTAGTTAGCAAGTCAGCATACAATAAAAACACAAAGCATTGCATATCCTCTTTTTTGTATCTTCCTCTTCTAAAAAAATATATGGAAGGAGACTAAATTTAGACTTTTTTTTTTTTAATTGCCTACTATATTCAAAAATATTAAGCATGTCTCTGCCCACTTGTAACCTGTTATAGTCTGGTGCTATTTATTTTAAAAGTCCTGTCACCCAACGTTTGTTCATTTACAAACCTCAAATCCTGGCTCTCCTCTACTTGACTGCTGTTGGGAATATAGCACATCTTATTTAAATTAAAAGTTAAGCTGCACTAGTTAATGCAGTTCACAGCTCCTCATATACTAGTGGTTTGCATTTTTATCTTAGAAAATTTACTTTTAAATTTCCATTCTCTTCATTGCAAATGGGCTAGATTAGTCAACAGTCTGAGTTGCTATTTCAGATCAAAGAGGGTTAGATCTCTTGGATAAAATTACCATTTAAAATGTATGTGGTTTGGTGTTTAATATAAGAAGTTTGATATGTTCTCTTTAGCTTGGAAAAAACATCTAATACTCTAGTTCCTTTGATTTAAGATGTGCGAAAATCATGCCATATACTTAAATAATAGACTATGACTTATAGATCTTAAAAATAAGAGGCAGTTGGAGTCTTGCATGTGAAGTTACATGTAAACTTCAGAGTAAAGCAACTTCTAGTTAGTTTATGAGGGAGAAACCAATTTTTAATAGAAAACTGTTTCAGTTCAGAGTTCCTAGGTGGTTTTAGGACTGCCACTATACTTGTCATCTGTATTTTCTAGTTTGTATACATTAAATCACCAATTTTTTCTGCATGTTGCTGTGTTAGAAACATCCTTTTACTTGGGTTTATAAGTGTGATGTGCTCAAATTTCACTTGTACCATATCCACATACTTCTGATTCCCTTGCAGATCAGGAGCACTCAATTTTATTAAGTATAATATTCCAAAACATTGTGTACATCAGACAAAGTCTGGTTTTAAGTATATCTATAATCTTTATTTTTTTTAAAGCACCAAAATTCACATAAAAGAAAATGTCAGTGAATGTTTTTATGTCATTTACTTAAGTTTCTTGCTATTTAAAATGTAAAGAGGAAACTAGTTGAAAACTGTGAATTGTATCTTTTAAGAGCTTTAATCATACTCAGAATTGAGTTGCAATATCTGTTCTTGCTGATATCATAGAAAATGAGCATAAACATGCTATATACCAGGAGTCAGTTAAGACTACCAGGAAAAAATGGGAAATACTACCCTGGTTTCACAACCATATGCTTTTGCATAAAATCAGTGGGACTGCTCACGTGAGTTTTGGGATGCTGGATCAGGATAAGAAATTGTTCATTAAAATCTGGAACTATATTCAGGAACTATATTCAAATTCTCTTTGCAAATAATCAGTTGTTAATTTAATGCTTCTCAAACTTCAATTTTATTTGGAACTATTCCTTGTACTATGAATTACTGTAGACAAAAAATTCAGTTGTCTTTCAGAATGTTGTTTTGGAAATTCCTGAATTGAATTTAAGATTATTGGGTTATATAAAAATCATGATACTCATGTTTAACAAGACAGGCAACTCTAGAAAGGGCAAATAAAGTGTAAATTGCTTTCTGGATTATAATTGCACAAATTCTGAGTGCTTTCGGGATAGGTTTGAATTTGTTGATATTTTTTTTTCCAACCCCTGATGCAGCGGAAAAAAGTGCTATTTAATTCACTTCTCAGTTTTAGATGGAAAATCATTGTAACAGTCATAATATTGCTGCTTTACATAAACAGTTAAAAACTCAAAATGTTTTATGTGTCCACTGATTTTTTTTCTTTCTTACAGCTCTGCCAATATCTGCCGTGCTGAAATGTTTTAATTTAAAATTTTCTTCCTTTTTATCTTTGTTTTCTCTGTTGCTGCTTTTTCTGTGACACAAGCCTTTCATTATAGTCACTCTTCTTTTTTCCTTCCCCACTTCTTTCTTTTCCTTTTTTAAAGCCATGAGAAGCCGATCCATTGGTGAATGTGCTCTGCCATCGGCCTATATACGCAGTGCTAAAAGTGCTCCTGTTCTGATCCATACTTCCAAACCCTTCTTGCCTGATATTGTTCTCACTCCCCTTTCTGATGAGCTTTCAGGTAGTGCCACCTCTGCTAATTTCTGCACCCCCTTTATCACTTTTTTAATTCTTCTGCTTTCAAATTCTGCTAAATCAATAAATTCTTCAAAGTAAAATATTCAGGGGGAGGGGGAGGAGAAGGGAAGAGATTAAAGAATGAGCATTTTGAGTTGCATGAAAAATCATGCTATACTTGCAATCCATCCTGGAACTGTTAGAAGTTAGTGCTGTGCCAATCTGAATTATTGTCAGTGTGTAAATGACAGAACGCTTATTTTTTTCAGTTTATTAAATAGCTGTAATATAAAATTCAAATGCCAGGAAATAAAAATAATCTAAATTTTTATTTGATATGGATGGGGAAAAAGGTCTGTTTGACTTGCCATAGTGAATGTTTCAGTATAGCAGTGTTTTAACTTATTGTCCACAGACCTTGTATGGGCATTCTTGTGGCAACTGTATAGAGGAATAATTTGTGATTAGATATCCTTTTAAAAATGAAGTATGGTGAAGTATATTCTATAGTATGTTTTAAAGAATGAAGAAGTAAAACAAGTTAAGCCCTTGCAGTAGTGTTTAAAAATGAGGATGACATTTGGGTCCAGTGCATGACTGGAAGTTAGACTTCGTTAAAGTTTCCAAACTTGAAAATGCCAAGGAGTGCTTATTGTATTGCTCATATTCCAGACTGTACTTTGATCTAAGTCAACATGGCTTAGGTTCATGATCATATCATCTGTACTGCCTCTGTGGATAGAGAAGATGCCAGTGGTGTTATGTGGAGGCAGCCCTTTCTTATCTAACTGAATACTTATTGAAGGTTTCAGGATAGGGTAGAGATATAACATCATCACAATGATAGCAGTAGACAGTTTGTTTTTATGGAAGATATTAGCCAAATCTTACCCCCCATCCATCTCACTCTTTTGACTATTAAACATCCCTTATGGCATCTTGAGTCTGGAAGTGGTTTGGGAGCTGAGTCCTGCCCTGGAGTCCATTTTTAAGAGATAAGACATCTCAAAAACACACATTTACTATAGTTTATGATACTGTGTCTGTTCTCTCTCTTTCTTCATTATGTAATTGAAGGCTTATTCTAAAAGTATCTATAGCACAATCTCCTTTTCTTACTAAGTTTTCACCTTCGGTCAGCAGTGATGAAAGTATTGTTATCATTATGTTGAGACTATGATTTTGAGCTTGTTCGATAAGAGAACCTTGGGATATCTTCCTAGTAAGCCTGACCTGATTCAGAATCATTACCTTTTGCCATGCTTAATCCATCTCAGTTTGGCATCATATATCATTCAGAATATGTTTACACTACAGTCTTGAGGTATGAGAATTAATCCAGCTAGCTCAGGTGCTAATAGCAATGCAGCTGCAATAACATAAGCATCAGTGTGGGTTAGCCACCCAGGTACATATTTAAGATCCTGCATGTCCTTATATCAGCTGTGCTGGAAACCATGCTGCTGAGGCTTCATTGTTGTGGGTACCTAAATTATCTCAGATAAGGAACGCTGACAGAAGTGACATTTGTCATTAGATCATCCCTCTGACAGTGCTCTCCAGCTGTCCCGTGACAAAAGGTGCACAGCTGCAGAGCGCTTTAAAAGTGGCCAATTGTGCGACAAATTAACCCTTATGTAATGAGGGATCAGATGAAGGTGCTCCAAAGTGGAGTGTCTTAGCAAACTTCTGTCAGTCCCTGCACACAATCAGGGCTGAGCTGATGCAGCCCAGCTTTGCCTCTGGTGCTGTCTGCAGGGAGGGAAGAGTGGTTTGAGGAAGGGAGAGCATGCTGCAGGCTGGGGTTTACCCAGTCTGAGCTGGAGTGGGGAATGAGTGGATTGCTACAGTTCCCTAGAACTGCCTATGTGGCCCACAAATAATTGCCTGCCCCTGTTCCTAACTCATTGCACTTTAGGTGAAGCACCATGAGTTAGGGCGGGGGAGCTTACTGTTACCTCTCCTGATTACAGTGTAAACATCACTTAGTAAGGTACTACGACGTTTTTGGAAAAAAAGAACCATGATTGGATGCTCAATTTATCCAGAGATGGGGCCATGGCTCATGTTAATTTCTCTAAAGGTTATAATTTGATTCTCTCTCCCTACCCGTTTCTCATTAGAATTGTAACTAATCTACTTTCTCATTCTTTATCATTGATCTTTTATCACCTGCTGGTGATAATGAAGGTGTATGAAACTATTGTTGGAGTTATTGATGAGTGTATTAGTAGCTGTTTTACCAGCCATTCTCCTCCTTACTTGTAATTACAGAACAATGAATTAAAGTTTAAGAAGGAAAAAACCCAAAACAAAGCATTACCTGCATTCTCAAATTGCAGCTCAGTAGCTCAAGGTTAAAACCATGGCAGTGTGGAGAAGAAAAAGGCCATAAAGGAAAACCTCTGAGATTCTACCTGTGCATTTTAGTATTTTGTCTAAGCTGGTGCTAAATGTGCTAGGTAATGGGGCTTTCACAGACTAGTATATCTCACTAATCCACAATTTCTCTATTCTTAATTTCATCCCATTCTCTTTTTTTCTTTCCTTTATTATGCTTACATTTATTATGCTAAAACAATTCCTTTTATTCCAGTTTTAATCCCTTCCATGTGCTTATGGTCTTATTCAGTTCCATCCTAGTAACTATATGAATTAGGAGTACTTTCTGAAGCCTTTTTTTTTTCCCCCTCTAAAATGTAAAAATCAAATGAGTCATGATGATGATTGGTAGGATGGGTAGTTAAGATGCGTAGTTCAGTTAAATCATAAAAAAGAGAGAAAAAAAATCTTAGTTTGCTTGTAAAATTTCCTTTTCTAAAATCCTATTTTATCTTCTGAAATAGACCAGAGCCAGTTCTAGGATGTTTTTAAGCTAATTTGTACAAGTATTTTTCTTTGTCTGTTGCATTGTTAGCAGAACAGAATCTTTCTTATCTCTTACCTAACAAGCTCTTATGAGCCTTTTTGAACAGCTTGCCTCCTTTTTTTCTTTAGTATTCCTAATTAGTTTAGTCAGCATTCCAGGTACGGTAGTATAAGAAACAGGTTGGACTGAATACTAGTTTTCGCCTTTTTTGATGTATAACCCACTTAAACCCACCTATTGGTAAAGAATGTTGGGATGTAGATCTCTTGTCCATGTTTTAGGGAGATGGTATAAACTTGTTAATAAAACACTCTGCTGGATCCCACAAGACTAGAGTTATGTTCCATTTCTGCCACTGGTTTGCTGGATAACCTCTGGCAAATTATGTATATTCTTGGTGCTTCAGCTCTCCATCCATAAAAAGAAGCTAGCAATATTTACCTCAGTTGGTAAGTGTTTTGAGATCTGTAGTGAAAATGAACAAAAGGTAGATAGATCAGGTGTGGGGGATACAGGTTTTCAAGATGCAACAATAGGATGAAGATAGTTAGTAGACGCGTGTGCCCATCTGACTGTTGGAGTTCCTCTTAATTCAGCTGTGGCTTTATCATTGGTATTTATGCATTTTTACTTATATTATTGAATTCAGTTTTTTGTGCAGAATTTATTATTTTTAACAGATTAAATGTTATTTACTAACATCAGTCTATTCCTAAATTTGTTTAATAAAAAATTAGCTTAACCAAAAATAGTTTCTTAATACATCTTTGGGTAAAATAGAGTTGTCAAGTTGAATTAGCACCTTAGCTGTGATCTGTTAAGTGGCCTTGTAGCCCTGTACTGATAATGCATCTTGATCTTTTAATGTAGAAACCTTGATTGAATATTCAACTACATAAGGAAATGCATTTAGGACCACATCAGTTTACTGTCAGAAGTGCCAAATAAGCTACAAGGAACTTTCCAAGAGGACATCCATATATGGGACCTTAAAAGTATCTAGACATCTTAAAAATCAGAGGAACAAAAACACTTTTCTGTCTTGAAGCAATTGATGGTGTGTTTTTCTAAAGCATCCTCCTCCCCCACAAAAATAATTATGGTCCTGAATTAACCCAAATGGTCCTGTTTTTAATTAAATAGGAACACTGCAGTAGTTTAATGCTTTAGTACTAAAGGTGAGGGCAAGGCTTTTTCTTTGTTCTTTCTTGTAGCAAATAATTCCAGCTTTTCAAAAACAGTTTTCATGTTCAGAATACACAGCTTTTGAGAAGGCATTTTAAAAAGAAAAAGCCCAGAGTCCTACTCCCCACAGTGAAATGACCAACTGGAGTTATTAGCTGCTTTCAGAGTGAAGGCTGTTGATTAGTATCTACTGGCATGAGGCCAGGTGGATGGGCAAGCCTGCAGGTGGGGAGAAACATCCAGGAGTCAGACGGGTGGGCACAGCCAAGGCTGGGGCTGCGATCTTGGGGCAGTGACAACACAGGGCCAGGACCTGTGGAAGAGCTGCGATCCATTCCTTGCACATCCCTGTGATGTGTGCTGGTTCCACAGGCAGGGGTGTTTGGGAGCAGATTGCAGCTCTGTCCCAGACCCCTGACCCCACGCTGTCACCACCCCAAGATCCTGGCCCCACCCGCCTGTCCTGCTTCCCGGCACTGCTTACCCCCACCTGCCTGCCTGTCTGCAGCCTCACCCTGTCCATATTGCCATGCGTCCTGCCTGTGTGTGTCTTAGCCAGTCTCCATGGAGACCCTGGGATTGCTGGGCAGTGGCAGCACAGGGCTGGAACCCCAGGCAGCTCCATGATCTGCTCCCCACACACCCCTGCTAGCAGAACTGCTCTCATTGCAGTGGCACATGGGGAGCAGATTGTGGTGATGCCCCAGAACCTAGTCCTGTGCTGTCACTGCCCTGTGATCTCAGCCTCTGCCCTGCCTACCTGTCCCACTTCTGGATGCTGATCCCTACCTGTACACAGCTCCATCCCAGCCACCTGGCCCAGTGCACAGCAGAGCCACTTTGGAAGTTTTGGTGAGCTGTTAGGGGCAGGGAAGGTGTTGGCCCAGTGTGGTGGAGGTGGGGAGGGGGTGGGTGCTGACCCAGCCTGAATCATCTCATCAAAACTCCCTACCTAAGTGGCACTCCGGTCCAAATAATTGCCCAACCCTGCTTTAAAGAGATCTTTCCACTGATATAAAAGTAACATAATATATCCATCCATAATTATCTTGAAATAGATTATGATGCTTAAAATGTGGAAGTGTGACCTTACATTACATAAAGTTAACATTCAGGAGTAAGCTGCTGTAAGTTAACTTTCACATATTATAGGATAAGAACAGATATATGGACATAAACTGCAGAGTAGTTTCCCTGGTTTGTTTTTATGCTCTTGCCTAGAAATCCTAGTTTTCAGGAGAAAAGTGTGCAGTATGTTAAGGGAAAAAATGCTTTCCTGATGCAGGCATGATGTTTCTGCCTGAAGGTCAATCAGCTGACAAAATTGTGGAAGAAGCTAAACAGATATATCTAGACTTATTATGTGTGTTCTACATACAGGGCATTTTTACCAGGGTTGTAATTGTTGTGCATGAGTCTGTCATTTTTACATATTTTTAGGATCTTCAATGTTATGCTCTATTTCCATGAACAGAAAAGCAACAAGGTTTCCAAATTTGATTTGCAACATAAATATGAGAATTTGCAAACTGAGACTTGCATTAGAAATATGATTAAGTACAGCTTACTTTGTTGGGTATCATATCTGTAGTCTTCTTTCAAAACTCATTCCTGTTAAACAGTCAGAGGTTAGGAAGACTAAAAGAACTGGTTCAGGAACCTTTGGAAAAAATGGTGAACAAGGAAATATAAATGGTAAGGCACAGGGGAAAAAAAGCTTGGAAGCATTTGTAGGTAGAACAAAGTTGGTTTAGTGAATAGGGAAGGGTGGGGAAACTTCAAAGCATTGACAGTGAAAAAGGCAAAGGAAGCAAAAAAACAAGAAGAAAGCAATATTAGACTATTTACTATTGTATATTTACATGTTTTTCTTCAAATCCAGTTAAAATGCTGGTGAAGCAATATACTGAGAAGTAAAACAGTCAGATCAGAGTTAATCATGTCACAGTGGCCAGCCCTGCTTCTGCTGATGTTTCTTACATACTTTACGCCCTTAACTGTAGAAACTTACAGAATAATTAGTAATGTAATTTGTTTTTAAAAGAGCACTGAGGGTTCAAAGCCAAAAAAATCTGCTAGTTTCCATTTTCTAAACCCACCTTAGTTGACTTCTGTAATCTTCCCTTGAATTTATATGGACAGTATTCTACTTGCCCACCTACTCTTGTGAGCTGATCTCTGAATTTGAATCCAAATCTTGGCTATCTGCCAGTTCATCGTGCCTGCCACTAGCTGCTAAAAAGTTGCCTATTTCTCCCGTCTCCTAGTAGATAAAGATGGGGAGGTCATGTGAGAGAGCACACGTCATGGCAGGGGAGGCAGGGGGAATGGCTGCCAATTTCAGCTTTTTCACATCCCTTCCCTAATTATATTTATGCTCCTGCAACACCGGTATTTCCAAAATCTTAGGAACCTGTCTGTCCTTAAGGATTAAGGACATGTTTTCATATATGTGAAAGAAAGATCTGATTCAAGCTCCTCAGGGTACTACTGCAATACAGTTAATAATGAGACACTCACAGATAGTGTGCCAGGCTGAATTAACACAAGTGTACAGCATGTATGAATTGCAGTTGCTGAGGAACATATAACTTTTACACTTATGAACAAATTAATACATTTCTTAACTGTAACACAAGACATCTTAATGCATTTCCATTTTTGAGTTCCTTAATTTTTTTCTCTTCCAAAAAAGGGGAAAATATTGATGGCACAAGCAGAACACATTTGTTTGCTACTGTCTGCATTCTCACGTGTGTGTGTATGTGTGTATGTATATATATATATATGTATGTGTATGATTAGCACATCATCAGCATTTAACAAATAGAGATGAAAATGCAGCTGTGTTTATTCCAATGTGCTGAGCTCCTTAGGCTTACATATATTTAGAATTCTCCATCCAGTAAATTAATTTTAACATGTACTAAAAATCCACACCACTTATATTTTATTTATAAGTTGAAGTTCATGTAATACATCAAAGGCTCTCGTTGCCAGGGTTTATATATTTGGGATTTGCAGATCAGTGAATTAACTTTTTTTTTTTTTTTGCAGTACACATCTTGTGTCCCAGAATCTGTTTTCATTTGTGAGTCTCAAACTCTTAGGTCTGCAAAAAAAACTTTCAAAAGATGAACAGAGCATAACTGATCCCCTGACATCTGAAATAATGACTCAAAATACTGAGAAGCCCTCCATTTATCTCCTTGAGTTGTTAACTCAAATATTTAGCGATAATTTAATTTTCAATCTCTTTATCTAATGTGCTGCTAATTAGGTTACGAAAGAACGTTAATGGGTGATCAGATTATGAAGAATTGCTGGATTTTGACATCGCATTTTGGCACCTCATGCTTATTTTGTAGGCAGAGGTAGACAGAGAATCCAATATTCTCCCTTTGCAAATAGACTTCTGTATGCCATCATTAAAAATCCATGCAGAGTCTGCTATCATATTTGAAGATGTCCATTGATTATTGTCCATAACTTCTTGATCAGGCCCCAAGATTTAAACCCAGGGCAAACTTGTTGTTAAAAAAGATCATTTACATTTTTATCACAAAAAACACAAAAAATTTAAGTATGAAAGTAACTCTGTACTCTTTTCACTTCTTCTCCACAATATTTTCTGCAAATAGATAAGTGGAAATGCATTGTACTTCCAAAACACTTGAATCTGAAAAACTTTAGAAATTTCAGCTAAAAGACTCATTTTTCCCAGAAGAGTGTAAGCAGTTTAAAACCAGAGGTCAATTAAGTACTTTCTGGTCAGTTGCAACTAAATCATACTGGAATATAACTGTGGCAGTAATAACTATTCAGTCACATCATTTTAAAATTATTTTAAAATCATTTTAAGATGTTAATATTTCCTCCATTTAACATTGAATAGATCATCTAACACATCAGATATCTTTTATTGTTACGTTTTGGTATGGAGTATAAGTTGGTTGCAAATAAAATCACCATTGCAGTCCTGAGTATGAGTTTTTAGATGGACTATCAATTAAGGTAAGTCAGTTTGTTTGTTTTTATGGTCTGCTAAACTTGATGGCATTCCTTTCATCTCTCTAACAGTGTTTCTGACTATAAAAAAATCGGGAAATAAAAAGCAATCCCTACCAAGCATGTGATGGTCCTAAAAATGAGGCAGATAGTTTTATTGTAAAAAAAAATAAAATAAAAAAATTCAAGTCCCATAAAATGCTACCGAGAATCTCTCTGATATCTACAACTGCTTGACTGTCTATAGCAAACATCTAATCTTGACTGATAACTTCAATTTTTATATCCCATATTGCCAGTTTGGTACTGTTTAATTTATTGTTACACATTGCTTTTTGTAGCATTTTAGGGATTCTGAAGGAAGAAGTTCTAATTTCTCAATTTTTTGGACTAAGGCATTTTAAACTCATTTTAGGCCCCAGGTTGAATCTAGACCATGGGAGATGCTTCCAGGCCTGATCTGTGTGGCCAGCAGCAGTCGTGGTGGCTCTGGGACTGAGCCGTGGCATAGGTCTGGGGGTGGGCAGCAGTGTGGGTCTACCGGCAGGTGGTGGCATGGGTCCAAGTTCAGACAGGAGGTATGGGTCTAGGGGCCTGCCACTGGCCGTGTCCAGGGGTGGATCCAGAGAGGGTGAAGTGGTGCTGTTGCATCTCCATTTCAGACCATCCCATGGGAGCACCAACTGAGGACTTTTTAAAGTCTCTAAAGGAAGTATGAATTTCCCCCTTCTCAGCACCCCCTCCTTTCCTGTCCATGCTGAGAAGCACCTCCTCCTTTCCCCCCGTGTACCACACTTCCTCACTGAGGTGGGCGGGTTCGAGTTGCTCCTGCCCCACTAAAGTTGGGCTGCCTGAGAAGCTGGGCTTAGGCAGGGACAGCAGCAACAACAGACAAACTTCCCCCTCTCTGCGTGATCCCCTTGAGTGTTTCTCAACTAGCCTGGGGAGCAGGCAGAGGCAGAGAACTCACCAACCACTGTCACTGTCCCCAACCAAGCCTAACTTTTTGTACAGCTGCTCCTCTCAGCCCCTGCTAGAGCAGGGCAGGAGCAACTGGGACAGTGGTGGCACCAGGCTGGTCTCTGCTTCGCAGGTAAGATTCACAAGATTCACAGAAATTTAGGGCTAGAAGGGACCTCATGAGATCATCGGGTTCAGCCCTCCTGCTCTGGGCAGGAAAGACTGCTGGGGTCAAATAACCTCAGCAAGGTGTGCATCCAGTCTCCTTTTGAAGATCTCCAGGGTAGGTGCCCGTAAGTAGAAAGGGTAAGGTGAGGGAAGAGGGCAGGGAGAGGAAGAGGTGCTGCTGAGCCTGGACAGGAAAGGAGTGATGCTGGAATTGGGGAAGGAGAAAATTCTTACCTGATCTGGGGACTTAAAAAAAAAAAAAAAAAAAGTCCCTGGCTGCATGGTCTGCCTACCCTGGTGGTGGGAGGGGAAAAGTGGTTGGGAGCAGGAGAGAGCAGCCATCTCTACAGCACCAAGCACTGCTTCTGCACTCCCCTGTTTAAAATTCTGGATCACCTATGGTCATATCCATGGGGGTACAGGGACCCCATATTCTGTGGCAGGCTATGCCCCCCCCCCCCACATTCCAATAGCCCACCAGACTACAAGTGGGCCAGATGGAACTGTTCTGCTGGTTATATCTAACCAACAGGCTATAAGTTTGTCACACCCAGACTAGGTAAATTAGGTGATGGCATCTTTGACCTTTTCCTAGGTGATACATATTGTGAATGCAGCAGCCTTCGCTACAGTTAATCATTTACACTCATATTAGCAGTCTCAGAAAAGGGGCTAAGAACCAATCATTGAATAGGCAGGAAAAATGCTCCGTCTTCTTTCACCTATCAAAATGGTTTCTCTGACTTAATTGGTTTTACACTGGCAGTTCTGTGGATTAAAATTTTAATTTCAAGATCATTGCTTCCATAACTCTTAGTAACTTTACTTGGGTAAAACTTGAGATTTGTTGAGCTTGCCCAAAGTTAACTTTTAAAGTTAGCTTAACATTTTTGATACTACCAAATAGCCTTTTTAGCAAAAAGAGAATGGTAATTTATTCTTATTGATGTATTTTCCAAAAACCAAAACTTCTCCCAGTCATCTTTTTAATGATTTAACTCTTCCAATGTACATTATGTATATAATGCACAAAATTATCTGATAGAATTGCTATTATTTATATAAGTATATAAATTAATGGATAATCATATTAGCTGTTAAACACAAAAATACACAATTGTAGTTTTCCAGAAAACTGCTAAATTATCTTATTGTTTTTTATATATTTCTCAAGAGTTTAAAATCTATGGAGGCTACTGCTGAGTGCTGATCAGATAATTTGTACTATAAGCAACTGTTTTCCTTTTTTTGAACAGGGTCTTTAAAACAATTTTGGTCAAATTGTTTGACTTATTGGCACAGCCCTAGCTTTAACTGTACTTCCAAATGTTCCATGATCTCACTGTCTGTTTCCATGCATGTTAACATTTAAAACTGTGTTCTGATAGTCTAACTCATATCGCATTCTGTACTAGATATTGTGTATGTTTAACATTTTAGCATTGGATAAAATATCTTTTGCTGTATTTAAAAAAACGCACTGGATTTTTTTCTGGATTTTTAAAGCATATAATTAGGATTTAGGTATGAATAAATATAACTATATTTAATTTGGAAGATGTTATATATAACTTTTTTCTTACAGACATTGATGATGCTCAAATTCTTCCGCGTCCATCTCGAGTCAGGCATTTTTCACAGAGTGAGGACACACCAAGTGAAGTTTTTGGCACATTGAATGAAGAACAGCCATTGCCGCGAAGTAGCAGTACGTCTGACATCCTGGAACCATTTGCAGTTGAACGAGCCAAAGGTGCAGTTCCTGTCATTGACAGTTCATCTCATCATGCTCCAAGCTTACAGAGTTCCACTGAGACCTCTTCAATACATAGATCCACTGAAAGTCATGTTACAAATAGCAGAGTGTCTTCTCTGGAAGTTGGGGATAGTATTTATGACCATCTCTGTCACTTAATAGGGCCAATAGATCTTGCAAGTACAGCTTTTGAACAAAGCGAGTGTGTTGACCTTGAAGGTGAAGATGATCTTCTTTCCTCTCTGAGAGAATATCTTAAGGAAAAAGAAGAACTTTTCAATAACCTTGAGATAGATAAATATGAGGCTTCTCCTCGTGAAGTTGATACAACTGTAAATAGGAATAATAGATTACCACTGGATGGATTAGAAAATAGAGATCAGACTGTTAAATCTGCAACTAGCTCCAATGTTGCCGAAAGAGCTGATAATGTGGTGCTAAGCTTAGAACAAAACCAAAGTGGCTTTATAAGTAATATTGCACCTACTCAAGTAGACAGTTTTACAAGTCAAGTGATCAATAAAGCTAGACAGTTTAATACTGATAAACAAAATGAGATGTTATTTGAGCATGGGACAAGTAATCCTAGTAGCAAAGACGGCAAGAGATACCTACAAAGGCAAAGAGCCACTGAACCTGATGTAGCTTTGGAAATAGCATTAGCTGAAAAGGATAAAAGTGCCCGGTTTAACGAAAACATAGCCATCACACATGTTATGCATGCAAAGAAAGTTCTTCCTAAAGCACCAGTTAACCCTGAAATCCCTCACATTACAGGCATGAGCAAACTTTCACCAACTAAAAGGAGTATATCGGAAACAGTAACACACAGGGCCAAAATCATGAAAATAACTACTAAGAAAAGAAATAGTGTTCATGTTACTTTTAGACCATCTACTGAGTCAGTGCAGTTTTATAATCCTCTGGAAAACAAAGAGGCTCCCTGGAAGGCAAGACTTCGTAAACTCAGTGGCTTCAGTAGTAGTAGTAGTAGTGCCAACAGCAGTATAAGTGCAAGCAGCAGCTCATCTGCAGTCCCTGAGCTGGTCAGACCAGGAGTATACAGGCCTCTAGATGCAGTCAATCCAGCTTCAGTTAGTAATAAACAGATTAAGGAATCTACAGAAGCTGAAACAGCCACATTGCAGAAAGAAGGTATTGCAGTTAATCAGATGCATAACCATAGTACACTTAGATCATCAGGTCAGGAATCAGGACAACAGCAGGGATCCCTGGGTGGTGTTTATAAAACTGTTGTACATGCTCTTTCGAAGCCGAAGGCAAATGTTTCCCCACAGAGGCAGAACAGAATGCCAGCAGAGGCTCCACTGAGGGATCTGTACAGTCATGTAATGGGCTATTTTGGAAGGAAAGCTGCAGGTGAGCACTAACAGTGTGCAGAGCATAAAAAGAGAGAGGCAGCACCAGTTTGGCTTAATGCAACTGAAGCAAGCTCTGATAAGCAATCAAAAGGCTTTTGGGATGATCACTGCTTTCCCTGTTTGGTTGTGCATGCGCCTTTAGCCAGCTGAATCTTCCCCCCCAGCATAAGTTATTTTTATACTTTTTAAATTACTAATTTTCCTTTTAAAGATATTGAGTTGAACCTCTTTGCTGCTGAAGAACAAGTCAGGGGAGAGGAAGAGACAACAAATGACCTACCAAGGGATCATATTTTAACATCCTAGAGGGTCTTGAAATTCAGCCTGTTGAATGGTTGGCATATATATTTTATAGTGGAATAGAAAGTCCTAGTACCTAGTTTGGCAAAAGTTTGGCTATCAACCAGTTAGTTTGAATTAATTTAATTGTTGGTTCATTTAGTATGTGTTCTTCCTCCTCCTCCTCAAAAACAAAAAAGTCCCCAAATGGGAGTTGGAATTTTTTATTTGGCTTTTAAGCAGTTATTTTATAACTAATGCTAAGTAAAAAGAAGAAAAAAATTGGAACAGAAATTCCGTATTACGTTTCATTGTGACAATCCAAAGTGGATTTAGTCTTTTTTTGTTTCTTTGAACCATTTTCAAAATGTGCTTTGAGCCTTTCTATGTGCATTCATTGAAGTGGATACAGTTACTTCTTGGCAACATTTTTCATTGCTTTCTTTTTTCCTGGGAACTTAGATGTGCATAAAGATCCTATGATAGCTTTCCTTGTGCTAATTATGGGATCTCTGTGGGCTGATCAAAAAGAAAAAGGCTGTTGCTCTAATATCCATCATTTTCATTCACATCTTAAATAACCCTAAATGAACAATACATTAACTTTCAGCAGTAAGGTAGGTTTGCCTTTCTTGCATTTGTTATGCGAGCATGTTAACAGAATGTTCTAAAATGCATCCTGCATTGAGATGTTAATGCCACCTGAGGGCAGTCTTTGTAAACATAGCACAGCAACATTCTGAGCAGCAATTCAATGGTACCATAATATATCCCCCCAAAAAAGAAAAGAGAACATTTTCTTATGAGTTCATTTTGACAAATTTGTCCATTTTTTTAAAAATAAAACTCAGATACGTTTTCTAGCAGTTCTTAGATGGGAATTATTTCAAAACATCACTATTATTTAAAATAAGTTTATATTTAATAAAATCTCTATTATTAGTATAATTAGTTACATATTAAGCTACTGAGAGATAATATTGAAGGATAATTCTTATGAAGTGTATGAGCTGGAACAATTTGCAACTTGCAGGCTAAAATCCTACAGTTATTGATAATATTTGTATTATAATTTAAAATAATGTAATCATATAGACTGCAAAAAACGAACAAACAAGAGCATTTCATTAATCACTGGCCATATAATGAGTTTTTTGAGTTTTGATTCCATATTGTACCATCTATTTTTTTTTTTTTTTATTGCACAAGATTTTATTTGTGAGTGTACTGACTATACAGGGCCACATTGAACTATATCTTTAACTTCAACTTTAGTATCCAGTATTGTAGTTCCTTTTTCAGCTATCTTGTTCCTCATTAAGAATACAGTGGCAAAGGTGTTTCTGTAGGAACTACAGAAACATTCTTAGGATTTTGCTTTTTCTTTTTGTAATGTGGAAGAAGGATGTATGCTATATCCTTAAAGCAAGCATTAACAACTTTAAGTAATGCTCATCTGTAAGCTTTCTTGCTATTTAAAGGTTATTCTGGAAATTAACTAACACCTGCTTAGTAGGTAAAAAGGAGGATTTACTAATTCTTAAAATTAATCTATTTAAGAGGTGGGAAATGCATGTATTGCAAGTATTTTTTTTTTTTAAATGAAGCTTGTTCAGTTGATTTTGTTGTTGTGTGTTTTTAATTTGGTGTTGGGTATCCTTTACTATATATAGTTATTCATTTGCTTTTAGTTAATAGAGACGACTTGAGTCAAAAGCCACACCCTGTTGGTAGTGATATTGGCAGTAGCAATACAAATGTTCCTGACCTTATGGATGAATTTATAGCTGAGAGACTCCGCAGTGGTAGTGCATTGGTAAGATTTTGCAACTTTCTTTCACAAATTTAGAAGTAAAATTATTGTTCAGCGTATGAAGACACTTTATTCTAGATATTAAGAATCATGGGCAAGCACATATTAAATCATAAATCTGTAGATTTATATGCTAAAATATTTCATTTTAATTAAGACCCTGATACTGCAAACAGTAACTTTGGCAAATGAAGTCTTAATATGTTCACTTGGATTAATTTCTGTATGTAACTGTTTGTAGGATCAGAGCTTTGTATGTATAGTTACTGCACAATATGGTATTGTATATTGCTCTTCAAACTGTCATGCACTTGGCCTCCATTTCTCTTCTTCTATATGTCAGGATATTTTTATTGAATAGCTTTCTCATGTGGACCCAGCCCTTTTTAATCTCTCTTGTAACATTTGTTCAATAATGTCATGTTATTTGAAACAATTTCATTCATAACCATGAAAGCAGCCTTGAGTAAAGAAAATTGAATTGGGTTATCAGTGGAAGCATGAGAACAGGCAGGTGATCAGAAAAGATGCATGTTAACTGGCAGTGATAGGGATAGGAAAAGTTACTGTTTTATTACATTCCTTTGTTTTGAACAAAGAAATGGTAGGAAACAGATTATATTTATTATTTCAAAGTTTTTCACTTTTTGTCTGTTAATAAATTGTTTTCCAAAATGCTGGACACATCAAATGTCATTTTAAAAAATGTTCACATGCAAAGTTTGGAAAGAATAATTTAGTTCTCGCCAATAAGAGGTAGAAGAGGAGGTCCCTTTCCCATTATCAGCTGAATTTGATTAATGATTGGTGGCTAGAGATGTGCGTTAAGTGTCTGAAGTGCTTGTTCTTTTTCTCTTTTCTGAACGCATCCCATGTCTTTCCCATTTTAATTATTGATACATTATATACTTTGCAAACGCAGCTGGCCCAGCAATATGTGCAAATTACCCATGAAACTGATCCAGTTTAAAGCTCTAATTAAGAACTAACAGTAGTAGTAAAAGGACAAAGATGAGATTGGATCCAATGTAAACAAACAAAGAAATTCTTTTACCATCATCGTTAGTCACTTAGCATTAATTTCTAGAAAATGCAAGCTGTTGCAGAAAACAGCTTTGTCAAATAGCTGTTCAGCAACTTCAACCAAACAATCTTGGCTTGTAAATAGCAATATTGGATGCTCACAGATCTTTGTGTAAAGACACAATGGGATCTGATCTGCAATCCCAATAGTCGCGTTTCCTGCCATGTTGCACGTTCATGGCAGGACATACAGTTTTGGAATTGGGTATCAGATCCCAGTCATGCCATACTTGCCAATGCAGGGGGAATCCTGGGTTCCTGCTGCTCCCTCAAGTTGAAAGCTGGGTTCCTGACAATCAGCTGATTGTCAGCTCAGCTGGGGGAACCACACTACGGTCTGGAACCATCCTGGTACAGTTTCTGATGGCTCACAATCAGCTGTTTGTCAATTGGATCAGGTGCCCACACTGGGGCTGGTTCCAGACCTAGGTGCAATCCTAGACCCAGTTGGCCAGAGCTGCTCGATTTTGGAGTTTAAAGTCCATGGCAGGGGAAGCCAAAGGGTTCCCTTCCACTGGGAACATCTGCTTCCCTGCACTGGGCAGCTTGCCTCTTCCCTGCCCTCCCACCCTAGCTTGGGAGCCTCTGTTACCCAGCACAGGGTTTAAAGTGCCCCCATTCGGCTCCTTGCACACACCCCCCCACCAATCTATCCTCCAGCCCGGCCAACAATCAACTGATTGTCCGCCACCAGCCATGCGTTAAATTTAAGGCACTATACAGACAAGCCATAAAAATATTCTACGTTATATGTGGAACATTTTTATGGCTCATTCCACATTTTATGACACCTTAAATCAGGAGCACATGAAGCACCCTTCCTAATTATGCCATTATTAACATATTAATTGTGATATAAATGTAACGCGTAAATAGAATAATTGAGAGAGACCAGCAAAAAAACCCACTTTCCTAATTTTTTTTGTTAGGAAAGCAAGACTGTAGGTTTCATTACACCTTGTGGTAGTCCATTCTGAGATGTTTCTTTTAGGTTTGAAAGTTACAGGTTAAAAATTGTTAGACTTATCTTTAAACTTATTTTCCTTTCCCACCAATATCTGCTGGAAGTTGAGGTCATGGCATTTTGTTTAACATTTTGGAGGGAACCTGAAAATCTTGAAATTGAACCTTCTGTCTTTCATTTTAGGAAATGCATGTTTCAGTCTGTATATTTCAGGCCCAGTCTTTCAAAACATATTATATGCTCAAATAAGGAGATGAAACTTAGCCAAAACATTGTAATTTGAATATTAAAAAAAATAAAATAGCTTTTTATAAACAACAAAAACTTTACAATTTAAATGGATCTTAATCTTCTAACATTATAAATTTGGTTCCTTGTGATCTGTTTCCTGTATATTGGCATTTATAAATATGCAATAACTGTTATGAAACCTTGTCAGAATGTAAAATAATCTGGTTTCTAGAATGTGACAAGAAGAGGTAGCAGTCCTGGCAGCCTAGAAGTTCCAAAAGATCTTCCTGACATATTGAACAAGCAAAACCAAATGCGTCCTATAGATGATCCAGGTGTTCCTTCTGAATGGACCTCTCCTGCTAGTGCAGGAAGCAGTGATCTTATCAGTTCAGATAGCCATTCTGACTCATTCAGCGCTTTCCAGTATGATGGCCGCAAATTTGAAAGTAAGTATATTTTTCCAAAAGTAACCATGTTTTTAGATTTTTTTTTTTTTAATTTTACTTTTTGAAAAATAGGTTATATTCAGAAGCTTCTGAAGAGGATTTTATATAAATATCCAGCTAATGTCATTGATAAGTTAATCAGTGAAGTTATATAGTTCTTGAGAAATGTAATCTAATTATCAGTAGTCTTCTGACTTTTTAATTCTGTGGAGCACAAAGCAGGATTTGGGGCCCCAGTGAGCAGTGTATTTAATGGAAAAACGCTTAGAAAGATGCAGCCCTTGCCCTGAGGAATGTCTTTCCTGTTAAGTCTCAAAATGTTAACTGAAAGATTCGTGCATTTACTTTCAAATTCTTTTAAAGTTGCTTGAAACATTTTAAAAATGAGCGAGTGAAATCTTTTATGTATAATAGTCTTTGGCTTTGTCGATACAGATAAGGTAAAATAGTCTGCTTCATCATAACTATTTTATTACCGCACGCACACGTGTGTAAAATGAATACTTTTAATTCACGTTTATTCCCATTCTTTCTGATCTAAAGAGGCTGTGCTGTCAGTGAAAAATTATGATTTCCGAGACACTAACAGCACTGGGGAAAAAAGCTCCTCATCCTGCATTCATTCGCGTTCAAGGAAACCTCCTTAAATATATGATGTATCACTAAACTGCTGCTAAAAGCAGCATGTGCTCAGTAATGGTAACCAACTATGAAGTTGATTAAATGCAGCCAACACTGAGCATGACTATAAAACACATGGCCCATATTGGGCAAATATACTGACGGGAATCTACTTTTTTTCCTTTAAAAAAAAAATAAAAAAAATAAAAATAAAAAAATTTGTGTCCCAAGTCAAATCAGCCAAACCAATTCCAAATCCATGAGTCATTCAAGAGCCATATGTAGCCCTACTACTGGCAAGCATCCTCCACCCCAGCCTGGGGCTTCAGATGCTTCCAAATACTTTGGCAGGCATCTTATGTTCAGGTCCAAGCCCAGAGGCCATATAGCCATAGGAGCAAGCTAGGGAGGAATCTCCTATTTCCATAAAGTTAGTGTATAGCCAAGATCTTCCCACTGGAAGGGGAAGTGGGAGACTAACTATGCCGTACCTCAGTCAAGGTACTACCCCCTGCCAAGAAAATGGTTTTCCCCTGCCAGTAGAAAAACCACCATAGTGGTCATGGTATTTCCCCTCAGCACCAACTCTTTTCCAAGTCATGGTGAGCCACTGCACTGAATACATTTTTAGTTCCTCTTTGCTCCCACAGCTAAGTTGTGCCTGTCTTTCCCATTTCCATTGATCCTTGTTCCTTCATCAGCCTTAAATGTCTGGTAAACATCATAAAACAGGGCCCCAAACTGTTCACCCAGAATCTGTCTGTCACCCCCTCTCTCAGCCTGTTGAATATGTTAGTATGGCTGTACCCTACATGAGATGGAACCAGACCAAGTTTCCCTGTGCCTCATCTGCATATAATTTTTGGAGGATCCCAGGACTTGCAGCAAGAACTCCCAGTCCCAGTCGTGATTGGGGGGCAAATTAGCACATGGATCCTTTGTAGGGGGTATCCGGAATACACATAATACTGAGCAAGTCTGAGCTGTGGGGTCACCATGACTTGAAATGCTGTTGACTCTTATGGGGTCCGGTCCAATGAACTATATGGTAAATCATGAGCCTTTTGGCAAACCTCCAGTAATTAGATTCTATACCTGAAAAATTAACAAATTCATACATTTTCCATATATGGAATCTAATTATGGGGCATTGTCTTATATTCAGAGTCATCTTATATTCAAGTAAATATGGTAATTCCACACTAGATTGTAACATGTCACAACTTAGGCCAATTTATGGCATGATAAGATGGTAACTCAACCACATTTAATGTTTCAGAGCATTTCTTTAAATATGTATGGAGCTGATCAGCTCCTTGTGCACCAGCAAGTGTAAAATTATGTGGTATAGCCCTCCATTACAGGCAGTCATGGTTGGGGTCTGACAAGATTTTTATCCCAAACACCAAACATTGCACTACGCACATCTTCCCAAGCGCACAGTTTTTGGGAACTGGATAAAATGTGTTAGATTCCAGTTGTATGTATAAATTAACATCTGCCTGGGGCTGAAGAATTGCAAAAGGAGAAGTAAAAACTCTTGCTTCTCTATGGAAAAAAAAAATTAGTCACTTTTTACAAGTTAGTTAAAAGTTATGTTATCTAAACTTGTTAGAGCGTGCATTTTATCTTTAGCATTATGGGTTGCTGGAGGAAGTGGGGGGGGAAAAAATAAAACAAACCTCTGCACTTTCCTGGAAAACACATTCCATTATTTCAGCCTGACTCCCCAGCATCTGTATAGATTTCATGCTTCACTGGGGCTTTTTGACACTTTTATTTAAAGCTGTTTCAATCAGCTATTAGATAAAAGCACCAAAAATCCCCACTGAAGCAAACAGTCTGTACAGATGTTGAGATAGCCAGGTCAAACTAATGCAATGTCTCTTCTGGGCGTGTGCTGCGCTTGGCACAAGGACTCATCAAGCTTAAAGCACTGAGGCGGGGTTTCCATATCTGTAAGCAGCCATGATGTCAAAAATGCTGAATCTAAAACCAAGTAAACAAAATAGTGCTTCATTTCTGTTTGCAGGAAACTAACTTGCTGTCATATTCTCAATTACTATTAACGTTTTAAGTGAATAACTTAGAGATTTGTCTTTTAGGCATTTCATTGTTTGGAAGAATCTATATGAATTTTATTTCATTCTTATGTAATTATAACCTTGCCAACTGAGCAGTAGCAGTGTTTCACATAACTCAGTTTTTGGCTGAAAATAGAGAAGTATTTGGAATAGGAAATAGTTTTCTACTTTAATATTTTGGAATAATTTTCTAGAGCTGTGTATTGTTAACATAAGGGATGTTCATATGGAGCTTATTTATATGAAATTTTTGGAAATGTCTTTAGTTTTTATGCTTGATTAGGAATATTTTTTAAGATTGTATTTTATCAACAATGGGTCAATTAACATAGCTTTTTCCTCACTGTAGATTTCAGCTTTGGTACTGATGCTGGGACACCGGCTTCCACTGAGATTGATGCAATTTCAGGACACCAGCAAAGTGCTGAGGAACAAGAAGTGGCTAGTTTAACTACACTCCACATAGATTCTGAAACAAGTAGTCTTAACCAGCAACCATTGTCTGCTGAAGCTGCAACTATCACTGGTAAAGTAGTTGTAAAAATGAATTTTTTTTTTAATTTTGTACCTTGTCCTACCCAGGCTGAAAAATATAGGTTGCAACTTTTACAATTAATATTTGTATTTGTATAGGGTGATGTTTAGATCTCAGGTATTCTGTTAAGCCCAGTATTTAAGAAAACAAATGAGTGAAATAACTCAAATAGAAAACTTTCTGTTGATTTACTCTTCCATACCATAACCATCAAATACTAACATAGAACTTTGTGTATTTTCAGTCTTCTCTGGGAGGAAACTTGCAGAATAATGTGGAAATCTGAGACCACGTAATATGCTAGATCTTGCTGATATGTAGCTTTGCAAGAAATAATTTATTCTTTTAGTATAAGAATCTCCTTAAAGTTCTGTAATGCACAGTACTCTTTAAAATGAGTGTACAGAGACTTCTTGGGGTACTTTTAAGACCTCTTAAGTTCTGTCCCTGTGGTATCTGGTGGAGCTGGAAGCTTTTGATATGCAAGATGTTAAATTTTGTGCTACATACAGGGAGTTTTCACTTGCATGTCTTGGTGTTGCATTTCTTTTTTCCCCCTTCTCTTTTTGTATGGTGTCGCAGAGCAGTGAGGTGCCCTGCTCCTAGAGAGGGGAAACTGCCAGGGAACGAGCCCTAGCAGGGAATAAGGAGCCCAACTGTGGGTTGCCAGGGCAACCAGGAGGTCAGCTGACTGGAAGAGGCAGGGCCTGGCTCTTATAAAGCCCAGGAGCTGAGGCCAGAGCAGTTACCTGCCAGCAGCCAGACAGAGAGGAGCTCCTGGAGCTAAGATGCGAGAACCGCAGGTACTACTCAAGCCGAGTAAAGGATGGCAGCTCTGGGACGTGGGAGCAATGTTGTTATAGCCAGGTAGCTTATGTTTAAGTTGTAACCAAGAGGCTTGTGTTTTGCTTTGTTGTTATTTATTACACTGGTGGTTTGGGTGAGGCTGTTAGGGGTTGGAGGAGGCCTTATAGGGGACCCACAGCAGCATGGGGGCCCCAGCTCCAGTAAGGGCGCGGCGTACAGGGTGCATAGACCCCAGCCCCAGAGAGGGGCGTTTGAGAAGCCCCAGTGTGGGTGTGGCGAGCACCTGAGGAAGGGCGTAGCACTGCGGAAGGCCCCTGCGAGGAAGGGCGTAGCACTGTGGTGAACCCCGGAGAAAGAGGGTAGCAGTGCGGTAGGCCTGAGAGGCAGGACAGCCTTACCAAGAAGGCCCGAGAGACGGGCAGCATTCCTGAGAAGGCCCAGTGGGGCCACAGAGAGCCCCAGAGAAGGGGCGGTATTACTGAGAAGGCCCAGTGTGGCCACGGAGAGCCCCAGAGAAGAGGGCAGCAGTGCTGAGAAGGCCCCAGAGAGGGGGCAGCAGTGCTGAGAAGGCCCCAGAGAGGGGGCAGCAGTGCTGAGAAGGCCCCAGAGAGAGGGCGAGTGTATTTGACAGACCAACATCCATTCCAACTGCGAGGCTTGGGGTGTGGTATAAGGGGTGGTTGGAGCCACGCATAGCCCATAAGGGTGCTCTTGAAGCACCCATTGTAGAGCGGGACCCACGAAGAGTCCGGAAGTTCATGGGGCCAGAAGTAACTGTGTCCAAGGAGACGTAAGGCAGCCTCCCTAACATACTTTGGAACATCAAAGACGTGGCGGGCGAGAATTAGAGGGTGTCCTTGGGCCGACTTGGCACAGAGAAAGGGGGCCTTAAGGAGATCACGGCCCTCCTGTAGGACCCCGCTGTGACATATGGCAAATGTCAAGCTCTGGAAAACTAGACCAGGAGGTCCCCAATAGTGGTACATGAGCTTTATATTTACTTCATAACTTCCTTTGGAACATCAAAGACGTGGCGGGCGAGAATTAGAGGGTGTCCTTGGGCCGACTTGGCACAGAGAAAGGGGGCCTTAAGGAGATCACGGCCCTCCTGTAGGACCCCGCTGTGACATATGGCAAATGTCAAGCTCTGGAAAACTAGACCAGGAGGTCCCCAATAGTGGTACATGAGCTTTATATTTACTTCATAACTTCACTACTTCATAACAATTTTTTAAGAAAGTGGTTTATGAACCAATTGAAGTTGGAAACCCCTGAACTAAGCCATTAATCAAAAGTGTGTTGGTTCCCTTTTATAAGAGAAAATCATCACCAAGAAGCTTCTAGAGAGAGCATGTCAGATTTATTGGGACAGAATCTGTGGCTTCCACAGCCAGTTCTGTATTCCTTGTTTCCTATGTGTTGTTGTGCCCGTCTTGACTCTGAGATCAATCACATGCTAACTTCATCTGAGAGAGCGCACATCTGTATCCTATACTGCAGAATCCCCATAATAAATAAAACTCTTCTACATTTTTTTAACACGTTGAAGGCATCTCTACTTCTGGCAAATTAAGTGACATACCCTAACTGTCTCTCTCCCCTTCTGAAGGTGCCTTTCCATTCAGACAAGCTTGGTGCTACCTTCCAGGCCATCTTTGTGCAGGCAGTCCTCGGACTTGCAGCACAATTGGTTCCTGAAAACCACGTCTTAAGTCAAAACATTGCAACTCGGAATCAATTTTCTCATGAGAAACAATGTTATAAATGGGGACTGGTTCCTAACCCAAGGCCTGATACCTTATTTTCACCAAAAATACACCAGAATTTTGTACTTGATCAATTATAAATGAGTAATATAGCTACATTAATGTATTTATATTGTGAATAGCAATCATACTGATTTGGAAGGACTTCTTTGAGGTGACTTTGCTGGACTTCTTAAAGGGCTCTTGGTTGGACTTTTTGAAGGGTTCTTGACTGGAGTCTTCTCAGGAGTCTTGGCTGCAGGTTTTTCTTGAGTTTTGTCTACTTTCTTAAAGAAAGTGTCCAAGGAAGTTTGGACAGATGTTCTCCAGGGAGTTGGTGACACAGCAAACTTCATAGATTTCATAAACATTAGAGCTGGAAGGGATCTCAGAAGATCATCGAGTCTAGCCCCCTGCCCCAGGGGCAGGAAATCAGCTAGGGTCAAAAGATCCCAGCAAGATAAACATCCAAATGTCTCTTAAAGGAGTCCTGAGTAGGTGCTTGCATCACCTCTGGTGGCAGTCTGTTCCAGGCCTTGGGAGCTCAGACAGTAAAGAAGTTCTTATGTCTAGCCTGAAACAGTCTTGGAGGAGTTTGTGAACGTTTGACCTTGTCATCCCTTGGGGTGCTCTAGTGAACAGGCTTTCCCCAAGATCCTGATGTACACCCCTTATATACTTATAGGCAGCCAACAGGTCTCCCTTGAGCCTGTGCTTTTCCACTCTGAAGAGTCCCATAGCTCTCAGCCTCTCATCATAAGGCCTGTTCTCCTGCCCTCTGATCATGCACGTGGCTCTCCTCTGGACTCTCAAGCTTCTCCCCATCCTTTTTAAATTATGGAGCCCAGAAATGGATGCAGTGCTCCAGCTACAGCCTCACCAAGGCCGAGTACAGCAGGAGGATGACATCATGGGATTTGTTTGAGAAGCATCTATGGATGCAAGCCAGAGTTTTGCTCACTTTACCAGCTACAACATCACTTGGGGGCTCATATTCATCTTGTGGTCAATCATGACTGGGCGGTACATATTGAGGGTTATAGATTGTACAGAAAGGACAGGGTGGGGAAAAAAGGGGGAGGGGTTGCGCTCTATGTCAATGAGCAATATACGTCAACCCTCATCAAGACGGAATCCAAGGATGAGGAAGTAGAAGGATTGTGGATTAGGCTACATGGGGGGCAAGGAGAAAGGGATTTGGTGGTAGGGGTCTGCTACAGACCCCCACATCAAGGGGAAGAAATAGATGC
>NW_005841835.1:5541778-5548400 GCF_000455745.1 Alligator sinensis
CTGCCTATACAGGGGGTCGGACTCGATGATCTATTGAGGTCCCTTCCAACCCTAACATCTATGAATCTATGACCCCCAAATCCCTTTTGGCCATGGTGCTAGCAAGCGTAGCACTGCCGAGCCTTTAAGCGTGCTGCAGATTTTTCTTCCCAAGGTGGAGTACCTTGCATTTTTCAGTGTTGAACACCATCAGGTTATCGTCCGCCCATTTTCTGAGCCTGTCAAGGTCGGCCTGGATCACCATCCTGTCCTCAGGTATGGATGCTTTACCCCAAAGTTTGGTGTCATCGGTGAACTTGGCCAGTCCACTTCTGATACCAATGTCCACATTTAATGAAGATGTTAAAGAGTATAGGCCCAAGGACGGAGCCTTGGTGGACCCCACTGGTCACGGTGCACCACAATGATTGACTTCTGTCAACTACTACTCTCTGGATCCGACCTCAAAGCCAGTTCCCCAGGCAGTGGACTGTGATGTAGCCGAGGCTGCAGTTGGCCAGTTTTTCTATGACATGATCATGGGGTACCAAATTGAAGGGTTTTTTTTTTAAAATCAAGATATATGTCAATCTCTTGTTCGGTGGCGTGGTGTCACATCAGATTAAGCATTGTAAAGTCGAAACTGACGTCAGCAAGTTGAAACAGGGCATCAATGTATAAATGTTGTAAGTGTGCAACATTGTAACTTGAAACATTGTAAGTTGAGGACTGGTTGTATTTAGTATCCCTCCATGCTTACAAACCTTTTGGTTCATTCTTCGGTGTGTAAATTTAAATGGTTTAATTGAATTACTCTTGTTTTTTTTAATACCTGTTGACATTTCCATTATTCTTTTGGATTATTCCTTCTGGTTGTTCCCTTATTGGTAAGTCTTGTAACTGATAACTGAGCTGCCCATTAAGAAATTTACAGCAGCACATTCCTTGGATTGTTTGTTGGACCACTTTTCAAGGATGGGTGATTTTCATTATTTTCTTGTCTTTGCTTTCTAGTTGCTCAAACCAGAATATTGGCATGACTAGGTTTTTTTCAGGGGATGAATGTAATGTCATTAGCCCCTGTTTTGGTTTTTATTTATAGTTTTATAGTTGGCAGGGACCTGAGCAGATTATCAAGTCTGACCCCCTGCCATGGCAGGAAAGAGTACTGAGGTCAAATGACCCCGGCCAGGTGTTCATCCAGCCTCCTCTTAAAGACCCTCAGGGTAGGAGCCAGCACCACTTCGCTTGGAAGTTGGTTCCAGATCCTAGCTGCCCTGACAGTGAAGTAGCACCTCCTGATATCTAGCCTGAATCTATCCTCTGCCAGCTTGTGACCATTATTTCTAGTCACTCCTGGTAGTGCTCGGGGGAACAGGGACTCTCTCAATGCCTGCTGGTCCCCCCTGACTAGTTTGTAAATGGCCAGTAGATCCTCTCCCCCCCAGCCTTCTCTTGTGGAGGCTGAACAGGTTCAGGTCCCTTAGCCTCTCCTCGTAGGGCCTCGCCTGCTGCCCCACTGATCATGCAGGTGACCCTCCTGTGGACCGTCTCCATGCTGTCCACATCCCTCCTGAAGTGCAGCGCTCAGAACTGGACTCAGTACTCCATCTGCGGCCTGACCAGTGTCGCATAGAGGGGGAGGATCACCTCCTTGGACCTGCTTGAGATGCATCTGTGGATGCATGACAAGGTATGGTTGGCCTTCCTGACCGCATCCCCACATTGTCAGCCCATGTTCATATTGGCCTCAATAATGACTCCAAGATCCTTTTCTGCCTCTGCACTGACGAGAAGGGAGTTCCCCAGCATGTTGGTCTGCTGCTGGTTCTTCTTCCCTGGGTGCAGTACCCTGCACTTGTCAGTGTTGAAACCCATCCTGTTCTCTTCCGCCCACGCCTGTAGCCTGTCCAGATCCGATTGCAATCTATTCCTTCCTTCTAGCGTGCCTTCTTCCCACATTTTAGTGTCATCTGCAAATTTGAACATGTTGCATTTTACCCCTTTGTCCAAGTCACTGATGAAGATGTTGAACAGTGCAGTCCCGAGGACCGAGCCCTGGGGAACCTCACTGCCTACATCCCTCCAGGTCGAATAAGACCTGTCCACCACCACTCTCTGGGTGCGACCCTCCAGCCACTTAGTGACCCATTTGACTCTGTAGGCATCAACACCATAGTCTCCTAGTTTTTTTTAATGAGAATGGGGTGAGAGACCATGTCAAAGGCCTTCCTAAAGTCCAGAAAGACTATATCCACCGCGACACCTGCATCCAGGGATTTGGTGACCTGGTCATAGAAGGCCACCAGGTTGGTCTGACAGGACCTGCCTCTAATGTGTTAATGTTGGAACAGAGTAAATATGTAGTACTTTAAGGTTTGGAAGTAATTATGGTAGAGTTTCTTTCAGTTCTTCTCTAAAGAAGCTGATGGCTTACTAAATTCTACACAATTATTCTACCCTTCTTTTCCATCCCTTCTAAGTAGCCATTTTTATCTGCTGAAGAACAAGAAAAAGGTAGCAATTAACAGGTTCTTTTTAAAAAAGATATTTTAAATATGGTACTTAAAATTTACAGTAATGTCTTTTGTCTCTCTTCTCCCAGAGATGAATCGTTTCTACTTCTTTACATAGAAAGAGTGGATGTTCCTTGGAGAAGTCCTAGAGTTTACTTACTAGCTTCCTAAGTTTGAATAGAAGCTTATCAGCTTCTCAGGTGTTTTTGGAAGGTCTGAGAAGAGGTGGAATAAAATATCCACTCACTAACAATGATTTCTTTACCTTTAGCAACCAGAGTGTTTTGTGTTGCAGGGCAGTACAGCAAAGAGAAAAGTCACTTCTTTATGATTTATCTGCTCCTATGCAGGTTGTTGTTCGGTGTCCACTTTTGTATACAGCTGCTTTCTCTCTTTCATAGAGACATTGCTTGCACCTCTAGACTTAAGACTGTTAAGCTTTTCACTTAAAACAGGATAGAAGGGATTGTGTTTTTATAGCTTTGTAATTTAATCTAGCTTCCTTATTAACCACACTTACTGTTCAGATAATGATTGTGTTCTCTGCTGCCTTAACCTTCCTGCCTGAGCTCTGCCGCTTATTGAAGTCTCCAGTAGGGCTGTGTGAAGCTTCAGTAGCTGATTCTATTCAGAGGAGATTCGTCTCGATTTGGGGACCAAATCTGAATCCGAATTGAATTGGGAGACCAGTTAAAAGCTCTGAATCTGTTTGAAGCATCCAAATAGGTTCGGAAAAAATTCTGAAATTCGGCCGTAGACTAAATAGGCAGCTGACACAGCTACCTCCAGCTGGTAAGTCTGTTGGGGTTCGGGTTGGGGGAGTGGGGAGGGATTGGGGCTGGGGCTTGGACAAGCTGGCCAGCCAGGGTGGGATGCGCGGGACTTGGGGAGGAAGGCAGGGAATGCGGGCACAGCAGCAATAGGAGTAGGGTCTATGTCCTGCTGCTGCTTGCCCAGCCACGGCAGGGGGGGTGGACTGGGAGCACAGCTCGCTCCAAGCAGAAGAGGGCAAGTGACAGCAGGGCATAGCTCCCACTCCCAGCACTGCTGCTCCCGTCCCCCTGTGCTCTTCTGTGCTGGCTGGCAAGTAGCGGCAGCACAGAGTCCCCGCTCCCAGTGCTGATGTGGGCACAGCAGAAGCGGGGACTCTGCCCTGCTGCTGCTTGCCCAGCCCATGCAGGGGAGTGGGGGGATGAGATGCAGGTGTAGCTCGCTCCAGGCAGAAGAGGGTAAGTAGCAGCAGGGCATAACCCCCACTCCCAGCTCTGCCGTGCCTGCATTCCACATCTCCCCGGGCCAGCTGGCAAGTGGCGGCAGCACAGAGTCCCTGCTCCCAGTGCTGATGCAGGCACAGCAGCAGGGACTCTGCCCAGCTGCTGCTTGCCCAGTCGGGGCAGGAGAGGGGCGCGATGCAGGCGTGGCTTGCTTCAGGAGGAAGGGGGCAAGCAGCAGCAGGGTATAGCCCCCACTCCCAGCACTGCTGCGCCCACGTCAGTGCTGGGAGTGGAGACTCTGCCCTGCTGCCACTTGCCAGCCGGCACGGGAAGGGGTGCAGGATGTGGGCGCGCGGCAGCACTGAGAGCGGGGCTTGCTCCAGGCAGAAGGAGGCAAGCAGCAGCAGAGCAGAGCCCCCACTCTGATTGCTGCCATGCCCACATCCTGCACTCCTCCCTCCCTGGCAAATAACATGCCCCCTTGCCCTGACTGGGCAGCTTGTCTCAGCCCCAGCCTCAGTCCCTCCCTTCTCCACGCACCTTCCTTCTCCCAACCCCAAAAGACTTACCAGCTGGAGGCAGCTGTCAGCTGCCTGTTTAGTCTATGACCGAATCTCTGAAGCAGTGCTAAATCTTTTGGATCTGACTCAGCCGAATCAAATCAGAACAGTGATTCAAATCTCCGATTCGAATCGCTGTCCTTCAAATCGGCCGATTCCAAATTCTAAGTGAATACTTGCCGCTTGGCACAGGCCTAATCTCCAGCCAGACCCCTGTGAGGCAACGTTGAATGATAATAATACCTCATAGGTATCTGCTTCCTATTCCTAGGCCTGTAAGTAGTGGAGACCAAGTCATTCTGTTGCAATTGATCATCCCTTGGCTGTCTTTATACAGGATGTTATGTTTTTCCACAACTCTGTTGGTAAGGAGATCTACTTGCACTTTTTTCTTGGCCAGATATTATATGAAATTAACTCCGTTTTCTTTTAATCTTGTGTTAAGAAATTTTTTCAAAACTTCAGGAAAATAAAAAAGGCTTTTTACTGTAACTTTTAAAATTTGCATTGACAGGCTCTGAAAGCGCTTCTCCAATCCAGTCTGCTCTTGGATCCCGATCACAGACACCCTCTCCTGCCACTCTGAATGCAGATCATATAGAACAGAAGGATCTGCAGCTGGATGAAAAGCTCCACCACTCTGTTTTACAGACGCCAGATGACCTAGGCAGTATCTGAAACTGAAAATTTAAAAATGTTCTTTCTTTCCTTCCAGTGCAATATAATAATATCCTTTCAATGTCTTGTCTAAGGCTGTTACAATAACCTACAAATTTTAAAACTTTGCAGAATCATAACAATTTCCTTTTGCAAATGTACCATCTAGAAGGGTATGCTGTTTTTGGCATACCACTGCAAGTGATTTAGTGGATTAGCAGTCAAGGATCCCTTTAATTGTTCTTTTAATGTTAAAAATCACAATTGCAATCTAATTCAGAACTGCAGTATCACTAAAACATAAATAATGCAGCATCATTTTTCAATATTGTCGTTTTGTAATATTTGTCTCCTTTTTATACAGTCTCAATTTAGCTAGTTACACATTTAATTCTGAGGGTGATTTGTTTTAATAAAACATTTAAAAGTGAAGAAATTCATAGTTACATTTTCATAAACATTGTCTTTGCAATATAAAGATGCTGTACATAAAATACCACATGCCATGCATCTTTCTGCTTTGATTGCATATCCTCTGCTACCATGCTGTAAGTACAGAAGACAGAGAAAGTATCCTATCATCTGTATGCACAGTGCTGCCTACTTCTTCCACATTCCATCTCATGGGCCTTAGACTTAAATTACTGACGTTTTCTATTTCTACAACCAGACAAATATGAACATTTTGACTTGTGTTTCTCAGTATGTAATCTAAATACAAGCAGTTTAATGCCAGATATAGGCAGATATTCAAAAGAAGAGAGCATCTGACTGAGTTATCATTAAGCTCTAGAGCGGAGACTTTTTTCCTTTTTTTTTTTTTTTTTTTTTTTTTTTTTTAAATCTGGCCTCAATTTTGGGAGGTGAACACTTGGAAATCTAAGTCAACTTGCTTCTTTCACTCCAATCTATCTACCAAGTAAATACACCCAATGCTTGTAATGACCAGATAAGATTTTTATATAATATGCCATAAAATTAGCTACCTTTGTAAACAAAATTAATATATCTTAGTTTAAATGCCTTATTCACTTTTGCTTGTTTTAAGAAAACGTATATATGTGCAAATTCTATTAGAGCTCTTCTTTCATCATAGAAGGTAGTTCTTACTTTGTTTTTCTGCCGTTACAGAAACTAGTGAATTCCCTTCAGAATGTTGCAGTGTGATGGCGGGGGGAACGCTTACAGGATGGCATGCAGATGTTGCTACTGTAATGTGGAGACGAATGCTTGGAATTTTGGGAGATGTCAACAGCATTACAGACCCAGAGATTCATGCCCAAGTTTTTGATTATCTCTGTGAACTCTGGCAGAACCTGGCTAAGGTATAAAAATCTTCCCTCCCATCCAGCTTGACAGTGTGTGTGTTCAGAATGAAAACAAAATCTTTTGTAAATTTCACTTACACACTTTATTTCTGTTTTAAATAATTGCAGATAAGAGATAATCTTGGTATTTCAACCGATAATCTGACTTCACCGTCTCCACCAATTTTAATCCCACCATTGAGAATTCTAACTCCATGGCTTTTCAAGGTAAATCCAAAAACAGTAAAGGAGAAGTTCATGTGGTTACCAAATGTAAATGTTCTTAATACATTTTTCACAGTTTCATAGTTGGTCGGGTTGGAAGGGACCTGAGCAGATCATCAAGTCCAACCCCCTGCCATGGCAGGAAAGAGTACCGGGGTCAAACG
>NW_005841835.1:5549379-5556612 GCF_000455745.1 Alligator sinensis
CGAAGGCCTTCCTAAAGTCCAGAAAGACTACGTCCACTGCTACCCCTGCGTCTAAGGATTTTGTGACCTGGTCATAGAAGGCCACCAGGTTGGTCTGACAGGACCTGCCTCTAATGAACCCTTGTTGGTTGCCCCTAAGCATAATCTTCCCTGCTGGCCCCTCGCGGACATGCGCCAGGATAATTCTCTCAAAAAGCTTACCCAGGATCGAGGTAAGACTATACTGTACTGGCCTATAGTTTCCTTGGTCCTCCTTCCTCCCTTTTTTGAAAATGGGAACCACATTGGCCCTTTTTCAGTCCTCTGGCACCACGCCAGAGCACCATGAGTGCTCGTAAAGCCAGGCCAGGGGTCCCTCAGTAACCTCTGCTAATTCCCTCAGCACTCTGGGGTGGAGATCATCAGCACCAGCTGATTTAAATGCGTCCAGTCCCTCCAAAAATTCCCTGACTAGGTCCTTACTGACCCTAGGCCTGGGTGCGCCTCCCCTGGGGCCTATGGGGACCCAGTGAGGGGGGTGACCTGGTGCCTGCTCAGAAAAATGGAGGCAAAGAAATTGTTAAATAGGTTGGCTTTGTCATCTGGTGCAATGGCCAGATTTCCTAACGTGTCCTTTTGTTAGAGGTGCACTAATGTATCAGTGCCATATTGGCACGAAGTAAAAAGAAAATTAATGTTATTGACCATTGGCTTTTTTTGGCCAGTGTAGCCAAAAATGTCACCAATAAATGCCACGTGCATGTGCGCAGCCACAGCAAGCACACAGCTAGGAATACAGCTGGGCAGCATGGAGAGCAGCGTCCAGCTTGTGAATTGGGGGGGGGGGTAGGGGGGAACGGAGGGGGGAAGGGGGGGGGATGCAACCGTAGGGCTAGGAGTGGAATAGAGCCACAGGTGTGTGGGAAGGTGGGGCAGCTCCCTGCCACTGCATGCATCCACATGGGGGGCATGTCTCCCTGGATTTGTGCACTGGCTGGAGGTGGGGCTGCTCACTGCGGGCTTGGGGCCAGGGGCTGCACCAAACTGTTCCTGGTTGGGAGGCTGGGCTGGGGCTGGGCTCAGCTGTGCGAAGTGGGTGACAGTGCTGAGAGGGGACGCTATGGGTGAATTTTTGGGTGGCCATAGCCCCCCCAAGCTCCCCTAGTGCCGCCCCTGCTCAGGACACTCGGCTCTTCCTTTCCCTCAGGAGACGTGGGCAGGAGACACGTGGCTAGTGCAGGGCTCCCAAGGGAAAGGCAGCAAAGGGAGAGTTTAGGGAGGGCTTGGGGGGCTATGGCCACCCCAAAATTCCCCATAGGCCCCCATAGCCACCCACCCTGCACAGCTGAGTCCAGCCCCCCTGCCAGGAATAGGCTGGCTTATACCCTGGCCCCGAGCCCACAGTGGGCAGCCTGCCTCCACCCAACACTCAAATCTGGGTGGGCACATGCCCCCAGACCTCTTCCGGGGTTGCGCATAGTGTCGGGGAACCACCCCCTCCCCACTCCCTCACGCCTCTTGGATGAACCACCCGTGGCTCCATCCCGCTCCCAGCCCCAGGATTGCATTCACAGCCCTGACTAGGCAGAATCTGGTCCTGTTCCAGCCCCTGCCCCACTCCCTCTCTCACTGTAGGGGGGCCTTGAACTGCCCCACCATGCCCCTTCCCTTCTCACTCCCCTTCTCCCCCACAGATTTACCAGCTGGCCACTGCTCTTCAAGCTGCCCTGCTGCATTCCTGTAAATCAGCTATCAGATCGGTATCTGCCTATATGGCTGGTTAATAATCTGCTGTCGGTATCGGCCAAGAAAATCTTTGTCAGTGCACCCCTAATTTTTGTTTAATAATTACTTTTCTAAAACTATAGGCAACCATGTTGACTGATAAATACAAACAAGGCAAGCTACATGCTTATAAACTTATTTGTAAGACAATGAAGCGAAGACAAGATGTTTCTCCAAATCAGGACTTTTTAACTCATTTCTACAATATAATGCATTGTGGACTTCTTCATGTTGATCAGGTAATTTTAGGGTTTTTTTTTCTGAAATTCCAATAAATAAGAAGTTTAACTGAAATGATCAGAAAATGTGCCCTCTTTTTCATCTGTACAGATTATCCATTTGCAGACTGAAGTGAAGCACAGAAAGAAGAAGCAAGCTTTTAGTCCTGTTTCACTTTGCTAATTTAGATACTGAGAACCTTATGGAAAGATATAGCGACTTACCTTGGGGATGTAGTAGGAGTCCTCTGTCAGAGTTGGGATTAGGCCTGCCCAGCTCTTAATTCCACATCCAATTTGTAGACCACAACTGTATCTCATAACACACAATTTCAGTCCAATAAAAAGATTTATTGATAGGAAAGATGAAAAAGATATCCTGTGAAAAGAAAGCATTAATAAATAATTCTTCATATATAAACTTCCATAAAATTATTGTCCCTCACATTGCCTTAATCAGCAGCTTATATCAAGTATTCTTGTGTTGCATTTGATGCAAACAAATAACAAATATGTTTAGTCATAATTGCTCATTTAATTTTTTGAATTTGTCAGATTTCTCAGGGAATTTAATTATTCACCTCTACAAATGTATTCTGTAGATGGTCCCAGCACATTAAGTTTGTCCAAGATGCTGTTCTTCTGTAAAAATATAGGCAATAGTACTTGTTACAGATGGATTTAACACATTGGTAGAAAGTATAGTACAAGGGTGGCCAGCCAGTGGCATTGGCAGCCTCTGTGTGTGGCACCTGCTGGATTGAGGAGGAAGCAATGAGTATAGCCTCAAATAGGACAAAGATGAAATATCATAGCAGGGAGCAGAAGGAAGAGCAGCAGATCAGAATCAGACTGCCACTTGGGGCGGGCACAGAACTTAATTTGTGTCATGCCTGCCAAAAAGGTTGGTACCCACTGGCTGAGTAGATGGTTACAAAGCAATCTGTTGTACTCTGAAATCATTAGTTAACCCTTCATAAGCTATGTATTAATAGAGTATTAAGATTCAGTATGATGTAGGAAGATATGTATTCGAAGGTGAGTTGTTCTGTAAAGCTCCCTCAGTTTACAGTTTATATAGAGTATTGATATGGAAACATTTGGAACAGGATGTTAAAAGTTAGCCTTTTTGTTTTGCTAGAGTTTGCCAAGGGCAAGCAATTTAAAACAACATCATTAACTTTGGAGATGTGGGGGGTGGGTTTTGTCCCGTTACTTTGTTTTTTTAACTCCTGTAAAGAAATTGAAGTTTTGTATCAAACTTTTAACTCCTAATAGATAACTGTTTTTTCTCCTTTCTTCCTGCAAGGATATTGTCAATACAATCATCAAGCACTGTTCTCCTCAGTTTTTTTCCCTTGGTTTGCCTGGTGCTACCATGCTTATTATGGATTTCATTGTAGCAGCTGGTAGAGTGGCAGCTTCTTCTCTTCTCAATGTAAGTGTTCATCGGTTCACTGTCATTTCTGATGGCATGGAACTATTAGAAATTTTAATAGAAACAGTGTTGTGCAATATTTTTCTTCAGTTGGATTATTTTTATCTGAAGTGCATAGTAATTTTTGAAATTGCAAAGCAGCTTGATAAAATGATACACAGATCCTCTACAGAACATGATAGGAAGAATGTAAACATTTGTTTTTGTGTGTGGTGTCCATATTTGCATGCTAAATATCAGGAACAATGATGAAAGTGGTTTAATGGGAGGCACTAAACATAAAGGAATTTGTCATTCTTTACTACATTCATATTCAAAGCTGTAAACAAAGCTTTTAGTTTTATAAAGCTAATCTATATTTTTGAAAAAAGGGATTCCTTTTTATTGGTATGTTACTCGTATGGCTGTTTTTCATAGATTCATAGCTGTTAGGGGCTAAAAGGGACCTTACAAGATCATTGGGTCCAGCCCCCCTCTACTTGTTCTCTGTCTGCCAGTTTAACTTTTTGTAATGTGTGCTTTGGGACTGTTAGGAAGTCAAACTTCGGCTATTCCGTATTTAGTGATTATGCTCCATTTTAGGAAGTATATTTTGAATATTATAACAGTGTGACTATACAGAATGCTCTTTAAAGGTAATTAAATAGTCTTTTGAGCAGAACATCTGTTCATATAGCAGTGCTAATCAGCAGCTTATATCAAGTATTCTGCTCCTTAGAATATTTAATTTTAACTCCAACAAGGTTTGTTTTCTCTTGAAAAATGTTGAAGTTTAGAGAACTCTATCAGTGGTGTGTGTTGGAGACTACAGTCCTAAGACTTCTGTTCTTAACAAAAACATTGTCTCAGGAAATAACCATTATGGGATGAAAAAATGGAAGATAGCTGATGTTTTCATCTTCATGCTGACTCTTGGACCATCAAGTATAACCACCTGGGTTGCCTCTTACCCACAAGACTGGGGTTCCCAGATGCCTGAGTTCTTTCCCATCCCCATCCCCTCATCAGTGGGAAGGCTGAGCTGGAGTAGAGCAGCTGCTACGGTGGCACAGCGCAGCACAGACTGCAGGCTGGGTCAGGTACTGTAAAGAGAGGTGGTGCTGGTACTGGGAGGGTCCAAGGGAGAGGGCTAAGGCAAATTTTGGTGTGGCTATAGCCCCCCCCAACCTCCCCAGCCTGAGCCCAACACTGGCCCAGCTCCCCCACTTGGAAGTCTGGCACTGCCCCTGGGCTCAGGGCAGCTGCCTGAGCCTGCCCAGGGCTGGGTGGTCTTTGGGCACTTTAATTAGAGAGGCTCTCGGAGCTGCTTTAATTAAAGCACTGCCTCCCCCACTTCCAGAGAGTCCCTACCAGAGGAACGACCCTGCTGCACACAGTGTGGGGGAGCAGCTGTACTGGCCCCTGGGATGCAGACCTCCAGGCACAGTGGGTTGAGTCATGCTGGGTCAGGCCAGGCAGCTCTGCCTGCCCATCCCCACCCTACCCTGTAAAAGGTGCCAAATGCAGCAAACATGACTGGGGTGAGGATGGGAAGGCAGAGCTGCCTGGCCTGACCCAGCATGACTCAACCCACAGTGCCTGGAGATCTGCATCCCAGGGGCCAGGACAGCTGCTCCCCCACACTGTGTGCAGCAGGGTCCTTCCTCTGGCAGGGACTCTCTGGAAGTGGGGGAGGCAGTGCTTTAAATAGAGCAGCTCCGAGAGCCTCTCTAATTAAAGTGCCCGAAGACCACCCAGCCCTGGGCAGCCTCAGGCTCAGGCAGCTGCCCTGAGCCCAGGGGCAGTGCCAGACTTCCAAGTGGAGGAGCTGGGCCAATGTTGGGCTCAGTCAAACTGAGCGGGGGGAGCTATAGCCACCCCAAAAGTTGCCTTAGCCCTCTCCCCTGGACTCTCCCAGCACCAGCACCACCACTGTCTGCCCTCCTGCCCTGCGCAGCTTAGCCCAGCCTACTCCCGTCCGCTCCGAGCCCAGCCCCCCCAACCAGAAAGATACTGTCACTGCCCCTGCCAGGAGCACCACACATTTGCTGGCTCACCTGCATGGGGTGGGGCAGGTGAACAGCAGCAGCCCTGGGAGGGGCAGCTTCAGGGGGGCTAAGGTGAATTTTGGGATGGCTATAGGCCTTTCCCCCAGCACCACCCCTGCCTGAGCCTGAAGGACAGGGGCTGCAAATGGCACAGGGCACTCTTTCATGTGCTCCAGCTGGGAGTGGGGGGGAACAACGCTTTAATTAGAGCAGCTCCAGGAGCCACTCTAATTAAAGTGCCATTGTGTTTCCTGTATCAGCACCCTAATGCTTAGAAATGATGGTGTGGGTGCTTGAACTAAAGTTCATTTGATGCGCTTTAGTTCAAGCGCCCCCACCACCATTTTTAAGCATGGGGATGCTGACACATGTGACCAGGCACTGGAGTCTGCTGGACTGGACTGGACAAGGCACTGGAGTGGACTGGAAAAGGCACTGGAGTCTGCTGGAGCATGGCAATTTGCACTCCAGCAGACTCGATTAAACTTAATACAGCACTTCAAGATGCACCATGCTACTGAATACAATGATTTCCTAAAGATGACTACAGAGAAGAAAGAAGCAGGGCAGAAAAAAGGTGTGCTAAGCCAACTATCATTACACAAAGCTCTAAAACACTCACAGAAATTTGGAAGTAGAGGTGCCAGGGCTAAAGAAATTATTAACTGTTTAGTGGAATTTATAACTAGATGATCAGCCCTTTTCCATTGTAGAAGATACCAGATTCTGCTGCCCCATTGAATGCCTGGAGCCTCGTTATGCACTGCCCAGCAGAAGGTTTATAGCTGGCATTGCGCTGCCAGAGCTGTACAATGTTGTTTTAAGATGCATGCAGATGTTGGTTGAAGATACTCAGATATCAGCATTTAGCATTACGACTGATATTTGGAGCTCTGATGTATCACCCATGTTAATGCTGAGTTTAACTGTACAGTGGATAGACGTGAACTATAATTTACAGAGGGAAGTACTGCAGGCCCAGGAGTTCAGCAGTTCCCATACGGCTGAGACTATTTCAGTGGCATTTGACAAGATGTTGGCAGCGTGGAAAATCCTGAAGACAAAAGTTCATGTCATTATCAGGGATAATGCAAGAAACATAGCAAAGGTGATGCAAGACTCCAGTTTAAACAAGTTTACCTTGTGTAGTACATGCACTCCAGCTCATTGTGAATGAAGGAGTGGTTTTCACAGCACAGTGTCTGACATACTGGCTATCAGATGAAAAATTGTTGGGTACTTCAAACATTCTCCGTTGGCCTATTCTTGTTTTCAAGGGGTGCAGACTGAGCTTGGAATGCCTTCCAGGAGGTTACAGCAGGACATACAGACAAGGTGGAACAGCATTTTTACTATGTGCTGCAAAGCCTTTTGGAGCAGAAACATGCACTTGGAGCGTATGCAGCTGACTCCGAAATCCCTCTAACTCTCGCTGTACATCAGTGGGGGCTAATGGAAAAAGTAGTGATAGTTCTAGCACCATTTGAAGAACTAACACATAAGTTGAATTCATCCGCAGCCTCTGCTTCTCATGTCATCCCTTCCATTGTGGCTTTACAAAGGCTTTTGAGCAAAGTTACAGATTCAGACCATGAAATTAAAACTATGAAAGTTACTTTGCTATAAGCCATAGAAGTGCCCTTTGCTGAAATTGAATCAGAACCTCTCTACAGCATTGCAGTGCTTCTGGATCCAAGATGCAAGGACAGGTATTTTACTGATAATAGGAAAAAGCTACTAGCTACACAATTGTTGGTGACGCACCTGGAAAAAATGCAAGCCAGCA
>NW_005841835.1:5556622-5559557 GCF_000455745.1 Alligator sinensis
GACAGAACTCACCACAAAGAAATCAAATGAAGCAGATGACAACACTACAAAACTGAGCTCCTTGTGTTCAATGTATGATGACATAATTGGAGGAAAGTACCTCTGGTGTAGAAACTAATGGGGTAAACAGCAGTGTAACACTTCAGAAACAAAGCTATCTGAGTGAGCACGTTTTCAAGAAGTGCTGAAAAACTGAAATACTGGGAGAGCAACAAAGGCAGATTCTCCCCCACCCCCCCACCCCATTTTGCTGAAGCTGCACAGAAGTTTCTCTGTACCGTGTAGAAGTGTTGAGAGAGAACAGCTGTTCAGTGCAACTTCACATGTTGTGGATAAGAGGAGCTAGCTGACTGATGTGCAAAAAAGCAGAATGTTGCTTTTTGTCAAGAAAAACCTTCCACTCTCCCACTTTGCTATGCTAAAGTTTAAGTAAGTAAGTTGTTGTTATTTTTACAATGGCTTCTGCTACTACAAACTGTACCTCAACATTTTTCGTTTTTAATTTTTATGTCTTAACCTGCATTTTTCATGGTTTTATTTTGAAGCCAAAATTGCTTATGCCATTTTTTCTGACTCTGTGGTGATTTTTGTAAAACAAATTGAATATTGAGTTTTATAATGACTTTGCTATCAAATTAATCATTATGTAACTGTATAAAGTTGGCACCGCAGTGCTAGGTAGGGTCGAGGCCCTCAGTAACTCAGGGTTTGGCAGGATTGTGCCAGGGGGGCAGAGCTTCCCAGATCTAAGAACTCAACTAATGTTTCCCGATTCTCGCCTGCCATGACTTGATGTTGAATATTCTTACAGTTGGGCGGTGGTCTGTTCACTGAGCATTTGTTCTAGGATTCCTCCAGTTGGTTTTCTTCTTGGGGCTCCTACCTCCCCTTTACCCTGTCCGTACATCAGTCAGTTGGGAATAGATGGATCACTAGTGTAGATGGACCCTGAAGCCAGCCGGCTCACTTGTGCTGCTCTTAGTCTTACGTTGGCCTTAAGGCCCTTAAGGCCAGGTCATTAATAAGTACCGGGGGCCAGACTTGCACACTCTGCGGTGCCCAGGCCTGCCTCTCGGGAGGAATGAATCAACTCTTGTGTGTTATCTAAAGTCAATAAAGTCCTTACCCCACTCTAGGTTTACACTGATTAATTACTTCTGGCCTCTAGAGTCAATCCGGCCATGACTCAGGCATAGTGGGTTAGACCTCTCCCTCCACAGTCAATTGATAGCAATGAAAAGAAAGCAAATACCCATCATTTTCCTAGCTCAATCAGTTCTCAAGCAGTCCTTCTGAGCTGGGATCTTTAAGTCCATGTCCCATTATAGATTACAAACTCCTAAGTAACACAGCAATTAACCCTTTAAAAAAAAACTTAGGGCTTTACCATGCCTGGGTCCCCGGCCTCCTGTGGCTGCCTGACTCGCTCGCAGTGTTCTTGGCATTTTGGTGCTCCCGACCTTGCAGCAGCTCTTGATACACGACTGAGGTTAGCAGCTAACTGGGGACCCCTCTGGGTCTCCAGGTTTTGAAGACAGCCGTGTTCTCCCCCAGATTTGGAGCCTCCCAGGGTTTTTCCTCATCAGGGCTCTGCTTCATGCCTCCCAGGAGCTCCGCTCTCCTTTTTTTCTGCTCATGCCAGATCATGGGGGTAGATATAAATTTCACCGGGGGCTCCAGTCACCACTCCATCATCCATTCTGCACCTAGAGTTAAGTGGTGTTGGTCTCTTGCCCTTCCTGGGCTAACAAGGGAGAGCTTCCCTTTTTCATCACAAAAGTTCATACTGCAAACTACTTTAAAAGTAAAGTTTTGAAGTTAATATGTGTTTTTATTTTGCTACAAAATGTTTGTAGAATGCAAAAAGTCTATCCATCTGTGTGTGCACGCATGCATGTGTGCTATAAATGAAAAATAAACCAAAAAAAATATGTATTTATGTCAGTAGTTTAAAATGCCTTGCATTATTACTAAATATTGGTTATTGAATCTGTATTAGCTGATGTGGCTGGTTAATAATCAGCCATCTGTATTGGCCAAGAAAATCTTTATCAGTGCACCCCTACCAGTTACTGAAAGTAGTGAAATCTCTTGCTTATAGCTTTGACTGTAACCTAAAACATGTTCAGAGTTACCTTTTTGTAGAAATATTACTACTTTTACTAGAAATTGTTTAATAATTCTGTTTTTAAAACTGAATTTATTTCAATTACACAGTTTAAATTTTCATATTTACAGCACTTCCATTTTCAAAATTTGTTAAACATTTAGTTCCTCCATGCCTCTGTCATACAATGTGTTCCAGAATGGGGCTGGGGGCTCAGCATTTTGTTACCATTTATATTTGGATAGTGAAATGTGTTTATTTTTCACTGATTTCTGACTAGCTAGAATGCAAGAGGTGCTATTTCCATCTGGAAATCTGACAATAAATGCTTATTATAATTTAAAATATGTATACTTTGTGTGAGGAAAAATAGGTATAAGTGTTGTATATCATAAACTATGTATTTTTATTTCTGTGGTATATTACAGGAAGATGATCAAATACATACTATATGTGCGGGCCGGGAGCGACCCAAACCCTTTTCACGCTGCACGAGGGCTGTGGCCAGCAGCCCGGGCACGCCGGGGCGGAGAGGGAAGGCCGTCGAGCTGGAATTAGGCACGGACGCGTAGCGGTAGTTTAAAAGATTGTTTACTTACACCGAGATGGCAGTGGTGTAGGCTGGAAAGCTTGCTTAAGTTGCGGTTACAGACAGGAAAGAAGAGAGGCGGACAAGAGTTCTAGACTCGTGAACTCTAGCCCAATCCGCCTGAAGGCTCTGAACACGCGAACCCGTCGTGTCAGCCGAAGAAAGTACTCGTCCGGAAGAGCTCTGAATAAACTCACACGAAGTTTGCTAGGCTCCATGGGTCCTTCTGCTCACTCATT
>NW_005841835.1:5561774-5568404 GCF_000455745.1 Alligator sinensis
GGCGACGGGGAGAGGCTAGAGGTTGATCAGACCTCTGTTGCCTGCTTGAAATGCACTGGGTCCGTAAGGATCCGCAGCGCTTAGAGATCTTCACACAGCGTGAAGTCTCCTCCTCCCTTGTTCGTGGAGTCCTCCAACTTGGGCGGAAACCACTCAAGCCTCTTATATGGCTAGCAAGCCAATCACTAGCCGCCACGTGTGAATAATTTAAAACTGGCCAATAATGGGACTCGAATTAGCATACAAATGGTGGGAACTCTTTGCAACGAGCATCTCTGTGCTGCAACAAAGAAATGCACCCTGCAAAGAAAGCTTCAAATTGGTGGGAAATTCTCCCTTGCACCGGGGTTCTCTTTTGCAGCAGAAAACTCCACCGTGCAAGGAAGCTGCAATTTAGCGGGGACAATTTAGCAGTGCCGAAGCACACACAAACAAAAAACACACCCTTTGGGTTGTGACACTATAGAGCTATCAGTCATCTGTTTCAATATAGCAACTAATTTAAGCATTCATAAAATAAATTAAGTTGCTGTGTTTTTCTGAGATGTGCAAGCTGCTTGAACATCCCTTTGTCTATATACTCAATAAAAGTTCAGCATACAAAATAGCTGAGTATTTCATGTATTTATATTATTGATAGCCTTGTTATTGCAGTAAGATGATATTTTTGTTTCCCCTTCTTCAGGCACCAAGAGTGGAAGCACAAGTTCTTTTGGGATCTCTGGTGTGCTTTCCCAATTTATATCGTGAACTACCAGCTCTACATCCAAACACACCTGATATTGCTGTATCTCAATTCACTGATGTCAAGGTGGGAATATTAAGAATATTTAGGTGACGTTGAAGCTATGAATTGCTTGTTTTGGTATCAGTGTTTCAGCAATTTTTACTTGTATTTAGAGATTCCAAAATTCTTTTTAAGTTTCTTCCTTAGTAGAGTACAAGACCTAAAAGTTCATAAAATATGTCAATCTTAGAACAGCTGAAGGATAGTTACTTTGAAATTACTGCTTATCAATAAAAAATCGTCAAAATAACTACATATATTCTAAAAAAATAAATAAATAAAACTGCATTATTTTCACAATGTTATATAAATTGTTACCACGATCACTTGAAAAATCTCTACAAGTTTAAACGGTTATGAAAGAGAAGCACTAGGAGTAAAGCTTCTAGGTGCACTGCTTATTATTTTTGCAGTTCACTTGGTATGAAATTCACCCATGTGTTTAGGGACTGCAGAAAACCCATATGTGATCTCATTGCCATAAAATACAGATTCATGGAGACCCTAACATGCAACAAAGCTGGACACTCTGCTAGCTTAGCATGCTCAAGCTGGGAGTCTGGCTACTATGCTTACAAGTGTAGGATCCCACACTGCACACTTCCCAGCGATAATTTTCTCCAGCCTCCATGTTCTTCATTGTGCAAAGACTTTTTACATGAGCTTTATGAAGAATTTCCTCTCCAAGGACACTTTAGCACTTGATTTAGATAAAATTGGTGCGGACTTCACCCTCACAACAGACAGAATTTCTGTGAAGCCACTTCTGAAGATTTTTGTGGACTATTGTAAATTTGAAGGAACAGCATGATGGTTTAAAGCCTTGTTCAAAGTGTTCATTGGACATAGCGTTGTACTCTACATATGATAATCTAAAAATGCTGAGTACATGCAGCAATCATTAGGTCTCACCATGAGGTGACTCCGGAGTCCTGGATCTTCTGTCCACTGTCCTGCTGCATAGCCTCAGGGTTTTGACCAGATCTTGCTTCTGGGAGGACTCCTCACCCCTAGAAAATCTGTCTGACCAGCACCCTGATCTTTATAACTTAGTGGCAGAGGCCCCCTTGAACTCTTTGGCATACCTGGGGATTTCAAAATAAAATGTCTGTATCCATGAAAACAGAATGTCTGTTGCTGCCAGCCATCCTGAAGTCACTCTCATCAGCAGACAAACTGCAAGGAGAAAAACAGATTTATTACATAAAACAGAAAAACATAAGCTAAAGAGTGGTTAGGTTTAGAGACAAAACAAAATGTCTGGAGTCATTTCCTCTGGCATCTCTAAACCAATAATAGTAGCTTCCAGGGAGGGTAATGAATAGGGGATAGATCACTCTAGATTATCTGTTTCAGTGCTTTCCCTTTAGCATCCGCTTGTGCCACGGTTGAAGACTGGTTACTGGCCTAGATGGACCATTGGTCTGACCCTTTTTATAGCACTTCTTATCTTCTTAACAGAATATTTCACTGCTACTTTTAACCTGAAGCAGTTGTCTTGGTATTCTCTCTGCTCCAGCAGCTAGTACTCCTATTGTAGTTTCCAAATGTTTCACCAGCTTCCTTGAATGGGGTCTTTCCCTCCCTTTAGACTTGAGTATCTTTTCTTTCCCCAAGGACACCTTTTGCTTATCATATCTCCCTCATCTTCACTCTCTGTTCTGTTCAGAGCAGATAGAAATATTCATGTCCTTGCATATGATTTCATCCCCCAGATAGACATTTGTCTGACAAAGTTAGGTGTCCTCTCTAATATTCATTTTGTGCATTTTCCTTTTGAAATGCATTTGGCTATTGTCTGGGCAGAAAGCTTCTTAACACAGGAATTGGCTGATAGCTAGTCAAACAGGTTAGGCTATTGATAAACAGTCTGATAACTTTTTTCTATACAGGCTACTAAAACATGAAACATCTTTTACTGAATAACATATTACATACAAATGTACTTTATTTTTTTTGAGTACCACATGCCCCCAAATAAAACACACTCCTTGTTTTTGAAAGGTGGATTGAAGAAAGAGATCTTTCCTTAAAAAATACCAGTAAGTACAGCGTTTTCTCAGGGAAAACACAGGCAGCTGCAATGTGGGGGAACTAGACCAAGAAACTTGTGGCTGCCCTGTTAGCCCCCTAGCTGTAGAACACTGTGGGCATTTTTGGCTGAGCTGAACAACCTGGCTTCTTTTCTCTATTCAAACTGAGCTGAGTGGGTGGCTACCAACACCTGCCAGCTAAGGGCATGATCTTAGGCAGCAGCACCTATGAAATCAGCTGAGGGCCCCTCTGGCTAGACTAGAAGTGACAGGCAGTTCAGCTTCCTCAGGATCGGGCTGTCAGCTGATTCATCAGGTACTACTGGCTGCTAGCTACTCCCCCTCTCCTCCCCTCCCCCCAGCTCAGCTCAAGAAGCAATTCTGCTTAGCCATTGATAACTGCTGCATCAACTGAGGACCTGATTCTGCTAGAGTCAAACTGCCTGGCCCCTCTTTGGGGCCATGTGGTCAACCAGCAGGCCAGGCAGCTTGTCTCCTACAGGATCAGGCCCTCTTCTCCCCACACTTGATTATTTAAAACATATCCCAGTTTCCAACAGGTAACTTTTTTTTTGGTGAGGGGAAAGTTTAGGGCAATGTTTCTCAACCCAAGGTATGAATACCCCTGGGGGGTACGCAAAACATGCGTAGGGGGTACGCGGGTGCTGCGTTTTGAGTTTGGCCTACTGGCCCCCCCTTCCCCCCCAGCCCGACCCGGCCCCAGCCCAGCCCAGCCCAGCGGGTTGCAGGCATCTTTGTCTGTTCGGGCCACAAGTTCCAACCACCGCCCTTCCCACCATGTTGGGTGTGCCAGGGCTTTCACTCCCCAGCATCACTGTGCTGGGGGACAGGGAGGGGGCCCTGCGCAAGCTGCTTTGCCCTGGGCCGTGGTCCACAAGGAAAAAGTGGGACTTGGCTCGTGGCAACAAAACCAGAAGTACCATGGTGGGACTTCTGGTTTCGCTTTTGCCGCATCAATTGGCAGCTGGTACATAAAGTACCAAAGGTTGAGAACCACTGGTTTAGGGAGTTTGTGTTGTATTTAAGTAAATACTACTTGGCTTCTTATTACTTTGTTGTTGTTTTCTCCTATGTTCTGTTTCTGTTCAAGTTTTTGTGATGTAGGGTTTTTCCGTAAGGATCACACCTTATTTTGAAAAACAAGTACATTAGAGATGGTACTGGGAGCAAATAATGTAAAATTTAAGACTTCTTTTAATTTTGTGTTAGACACATTAGAGTCATTGGTTTGAGACCCAACGCAGGAATATGTCATTGTACAATACAACAAAAGCCTTGGTCTCCCAGTGCTTCATGTGAATGAGTTTTTAGCAACTGACTGAACATTTTCATCTTTGTTTTAGGAACTCATAGTCAAAACTGTATTAAGTTCTGCCAGGGAAGAGCCATCTGGTCCTGCACGGTAGGTCATACTTTAATAGCCTTAACCAGGAAAATGTTTTATGTTACTAGATGGTTTCTTACCTTACCACATGTTTAGATAGATGAAATATAATGTGTAATACAAGGAGAATGTCAGTGTGTTGATTAGGGTGTATGCACACCACCACTAGATGGGCTATTAAGCTACTTTTGTTTGGATTTTTTTGGCTTTGTAATATCCTTTGGGGATTATGCCTGCAACTTTAATGTCCTCGTGCCTCTGGCTAAAGTCACAAGAGGCAGTGTAACTCCCAAACATTTTCAATTCAGTCTTACTTCCCATGGCTCCAAGTCAAAACTCTGCCTTTGTCTGAGCACTTGCTCTCTACATGGACTTTTAACAGTTTGTAAATAGCTTCAGATAGAGGTCAATATATTACTGATAAGTAATAAGATTTAATGTAGTATATCCCTTTTTTATTCATTCCTATAGTTTAGGAATCTGTTTTTCCCTAGTTAATTCCTGCCAGTTTAAACGGAACAGAATTTTTGAGGTTAAGAATTGCCTTGTGTAGATTAAGTTTCTCAAGGCAGAGCATAGCACATGCTTATTTTGTTTGGGAGAAGAGCACATTGTTGACAGTATTGGTCAGGCAGCACTGAAACTCAGGGTACCAGTGTCTTCAGTGATGATTAGTTGATAAATTTTCTTTAGGTAATTAAGTTCTCAATATCAATATTAAGGACTTGTATGGTATCTAGAGACCTCTGTGTTTCTAGATAAGTGCCAGGTTCAAACTTATTAGTAGTCATTATCCCTTCTAGTGCCAGCTGTCTCTCAGAGGGTAAACCTATAGTATGTACCTCTCTTCAGGATATCCCTGATGGATATTTGTCTAACCTGCTCTTAAACCTCCAATGGAGATTCCATAATCTCTTTAGGCAGACACCAGAAGTTGGGTGGGGCATGGCCTCAGGCAGAACCTGGTGCACTTTGGCCTCACTGAGCCTGGCCCTCAGTGGCCATTGCCGCAGCCCTGGGCTGCAACCCTATGTTCCGGATCTGGCCCAGGACTCCAGGTGATTTTCACATCCCTGTTGTACATAATCATTTCGAGATCCCTGAGAACCACTGTTTTCTGCCAAGAAGCTTTGTTTATAGAGCATATATATCTATCATGAGATAAAATTTGTGGTTCTCTGTTCCAGGCCTATATGATTCTCTAGTTTGCCTCATCAAACAGCTTGTGAGTGGCCATAAATGGTCATTAAAGGATTCAGCTGGCCAATTAGGATTACTATTCTACATACCTGTTTGCAGCAAACAACAGAAAAATATAGTAAATTTGGCTCCAGAGAAGAGCTCAAGGCCAACAACTCTCAGATGTATTCCTGGCCCTGGTCCCTGGGTTTGATGCATGTTTTCCCTCTAATCACAGGAGCAATAAAAACAAATTCAGACAGGACTTGGCCAAGGTGATCATGTTGGCACCAGCCTATATGAAGCAAGTTTTGGTTCTTAGACCAATGACTCTCTCAATTTGTGCTCCAACCAAGTAGTCTCCTCAGTGAGGCATTGATAGCTCAAAGAGGGAATCCATATTCTGGACCCAGAGCAGACAGCATGGATGTCTTATCATCGTTGCCATCAAATGGAAGATGCTCTTACTACCAGCAAGGAAACCAGTAAAATCCCCTTCTCTGCCAGATAGAAAAGGTTAGCTGTCTGGGCATCCATTAGACAATGAAAAACAGACCTATTTGAAAACCCTTTTGCCATTAAAATCATGTAAATATAGGGCTGAGAGAGAAACCTTGAGAGTTCCCCTAATCCAAGGTCTTGAAGCAAAACCAAGCATACCTGTACTATCCCTGACTGATATCTGTCTAATCTGCTCTTAAACCTCTAATGCAGGAGATACCACATCCTCTTGAGGTAGCTCGTTACAGTAGTGATTAGAAAGGTTTTTCTAATGTCTAAACTACATTTTTTTGCCACAGATTAAGATGATACATTCTTGTCTACCCTCATGGACATGGAAACTATTGATCACTGGCTTCTTTTTTTTAACAACCTTCTATGTACTAGAAAAAGGTTAAGGCATATTACATCTACTGCTTTCCCCATAACCAGTAAGCCAGTTACCTTGTCAAAAAAACCCCACTACCATGTTGCCTCCTTTGTATCATTTTATCTGCTTGGTTCTCATAAATTGCTTGTTCAGTCTTTTTGTTTAATACCAAACTTATGCTTGGTATTAAACAGACTTGTCTGTAATTTTCCAGATCTTCCTTTCCCCCCTTTTTAAGTATAGCTCCTGCGTTTGTCATTCTCTAGTCTTCTAAGACCTCTCTTGTCCTCTTTGTGTTCTTGATACTGCTTCAGGTAGTTCCTTTAGTACTATAGAGTGACTTCCTTCAGGCCCT
>NW_005841835.1:5568435-5577654 GCF_000455745.1 Alligator sinensis
TGGACTGTGACCTTATCTCTTTGGAATCGATTGTGTAAGTATTGATCAAAACCACTTTTGGAAGACGGAAGCAACAAAAGCAGCATTGAATGCTTCAGTGTTCTCTGTATAACCAGGCACTTGGTTTCCTTGTTTTGCTCTTCTAATGTAGACTGTAGAACTTCTTCATCTTGCTTTTTGCCCCAGGTCATTTTCTACTCGTTTTACATCTTAGCTTTTCTGATGTTATCTCTATCTGCTTGTGCTGTTCCTTTATGCTCAACCCTCGTTTCCACTCTTCTTTTTCATTTTCAGATAATTCAAGAGTTCTTGATGGAGCCTTTTTGATCTTTTACTGTGTTCCTTACCAGAATAGCTTGCCATTGTGCCTTTCAGTATCTTTTTCTTATAAGTATCTTTCCAAGATATCCTACATACCAATTTCCTAAGTTTTTTTTTTTTTTTTTTTTTTTTTTTAAGGACAAAAAAAAGAAAAACAACCTAGACTTTAACAAAAAGTCCATTATCCTTATTTTGTCCCCTTACTCATCCCTTTCTTTAGAATCATGAAGTTTAACATTTTATGATCACTTTCCTCCAAGTTACCTTCCACCTTCAGAACCTCAACTTGTTTCCACAAACTAGTCATTAAAAAATTCAAGACTGGCCATACATTTTTTAAGAGTATTTCTGCACTGATTATTATGTCTGCTCTTTATCCCTAACCTTCCAAATATCCACATTCAAAATCCACTTGCTTGACCATACCACAACGCTCAAGTCTGCCCCTGTGAGGTCACCTGAGCAATCAGATCTCAAGGTCAAAATTTCCCCTATCCTGTACCTCACTGTTGTGCACTCAGTATTCAATTGAGCTAAGAAAGATAGGAACACAGAAAAATTTCCCAGTTAAATACCACACCCTGTCCCCACTAGCCATAAGGAGAGCAAAGCACAGAAGGAGAGACAGATAGTGTGTAAGATTCCTAGAAGGGCTTTTGAGCTTTCTGTTCCTTCAGGGGCACCATTCCACAGTAATTGTCTCCTCTTTTGTTTCATGTGTGCAGAGGAGCAAGGTAATATAGGTAGGGAGAGGTGGCATTTGTAGCTCAGGGCAGTTGATTTTGCCCCCTTCCCTCCCTCCTCCCCCAACCCCAACAGACTTACCAGCTGGAGGCAGCTGTATTAGCTACCTATTTAGTCTATAGCCAAGTCTCCAAAGCGGCTGAATGTTTTCCAAAGCTTTCCAAAATCAATTCAGATGCTTCAAATCGATTTAGAGCTTTTAATTAGTCTCCCAGATTGATTCAGATTCAGCGATTCAGTCCCCAAATCAGGCCAAATCTCCTCTAAATTGAATTGGCTACCAAAGCTTGCACAGCCCTAATACATGGGTATGATTGGAGTGCTGCTTCTCTGGATAAGTGTACCTTTTAAGGCTTTAAAAGGAGAGAGCAAGCTGCCGTTCACAAGTGCCCATCAGCTTACATTGGCATGATCCGTAGCAATACAACTTAGCTAAATCACTGTAACTTGAATAAATGAAACCAAGTTAAAGCTGCCCTGTTTTGTGATACTTTATCACTATAGAATCATGCAGATATAATGGTTACCTCCTTTGATATTGATATACATATTAAGACTGCTTGTATCCTTAGGGTACTTCCTAAAATTAATTTGTACTTAACACACAAAGGATGAGAGATCAGCCCTTCTCAGCTCTGAAAAATTGTTTCATTATTAGATTATTAGACTTTACTATTAACTAGTTAATGTAGAGAGAGAGTCCCAGCTCATCAGTGACCAGGCAGTCTTTGACTTTGAGAACTGTACCCGTAGTAGAAGTATGTAAAAGACATATTTGGAGATCAATTTATAGATATGCATGGCATTACTCCACTGAAAAAGTACAAGGTCTGGATATTTATTTCAGTAGGATTTTTTTTGTTATTAATTAGTTTGACTCCTAGCATTCCTTTCCATAAATTTAGGTCACTGCTTAAGCATCACCACCAGCAGATGTATACAGACAAGCACTTAAAGTAGTAGTAACATACATTTTAAGCTTTGTAAATTTTTTAATCATTATGTAACACAATAAAATAAGGTTTTTGTTTAATTTGTCCTAGACAAGCAACAAACAATCTGAGAAAGCAGTTCGGAAATTACAGATCATGTATAGTAACATGTAGATCCTTGCTATGGATTTCTGAACTCAGATGAAAATGGAGGCATATCTCAATTTCTTGTTCTGTGACCTTGTTTTGCAGATGTGTTGCTCTTTGCAGCCTTGGCATTTGGATCTGTGAGGAGCTAGTTCATGAATCGCATCATCCTCAGATCAAGGAAGCACTGAATGTGATTTGTGCGTCTTTAAAGGTACGAAACAAATTATATGTTTCAGTATGCTACAACCTTTACAGTTTAATATAAAAATAAACCAGTTCAGTGGGGGCCAGTCTTTTTAGCAGGTGTGCCACAAATTAGCCCTGCCCTCTCCCCAAATGCCAATCTAATCTCCTTCCCCTGCCCGATCTGCTGGTCTGCTCTGTGCTCCCTGTCTTATCTGTTTTTCTGCTTTTTGCTCCCTGCCTGATCTGCTGGTCTGCTTCCTGCCCTAACTGCAGTTGTGCTGCCCCCAATCTGCTGCATGTCACACACACACAGGCTGCCTATGCCACTTGTGGCACATGTGCCATGGGTTGGCCACCTTTGAATTAGTTAATCACCTTAAATCTGAATTTGGCAAGTGTAAATGAGAATTTGTGCAACAGGGTAGTATGTCCCCTTATGGGAAAGCAGCTAGTGAAACTAAAGGGTTGCATCTGTGGAAGGTTAAGAAGGGTGTGGCTCACTGGGAAACAAAAGTCCCAGTAGGCAGAATTAGTAGGGGAGTGAAGGAGAAGCACCAGAGGCAGAGAATATCTGCTAGAAGAAATATGACAACCGTAGGAAAGGAAGCCTTAAGCCATAGTAGACCCATTTCAAGGGCCAAGATGACAAGGTTCCTTTGTTTGCTGGTATTTAACTGGGGCAGGCTGAGAGGCACTCCAGGCAATAGAGGCCAGAAAGGTGAAAGACTATAGTACTAAGGCTTGCTGGGAGATACTAGGAGGGACAAAGCTTGGTTGAAGGACCTTGTGGCGGCAACCTGCTACATGTGGGGGAGGCTGTGGACACTGTTGCTTTCAGCCAGCAGTGTGAACCCTAAGGCAGTATTGAAATGGAGGAGATGCAGCAACAGGCTTTACAACAACAGCAGCAGTTCCAGCAAAGGATGCAAAGTGAACAGAAGCGCTTCATGCAGCTCCTGCTGGAGCAGGTGAAACCCAGCCTGAAGTGGGTTGAGGTATCCCAGACCCCAGCGGCTGCAGAGAGGAGGCTTAGAAAAACGGGGCCAGATGTTGAGCCTGAAGCTTTTCCAGAGACATTTCAACAGGTGGCTGAGGCATATCACTAGCCTCATGATCTCTGGGCTGTTAAGTTAGATCCCTACCTAACTAGGGAGGCTCAGGCTGCTTATCTGGGCCTGGTAGCCAAGGCCACATACACCTATGGCACCCTGAAGTTGCCCATTTTGGACTGGGTGGAGCTCATAGCAGAGGCATACAGGCAGCAATTCCAAGCAGAACCATTTGATGTCAACTCTCCGCCGTGGGCAGTGGATTTGTACAACCAGTGGTTGAAACCAGAGACTAACTCAGCTTAGATAATGGTGGAACTGGTGACATTAGAACAATTTTGGCAAATCCTGTTGGTGGGGGTCTAGGAGCAGGTCTATAGACACTGTATTATGGACCTAAAAGAGGCAATATGCCTTGATAAGGATTTTTTAGAGGCTGAACTGGAATGTGGAATACTGTAGCTGGGCAAAAGGAGCAGTCCCACCAGACTATAAACCTCAAATGAGGAAAGGCAGGAATTGTACATTAGCCCTGGAAGGGAGACCAGACACCTGGACCTGTAGCATAGCCTTGCTCCACAAGATGGCAGGGGTGAACTCAGCAAGCTTGGGCCATGGAACTAGAGGCAAGAGAGGTTTACCACCAGGAGGCAGTAGTAGATCAGAGGCCAGGGGAGCCCTCTGTCCGTTTTTCATGTGGAGAGCCTAGGCAGTGGTGGAGAGATTGCCTTCTCATGGATTATAGTTATGTTTATTCTGTGTTCTCTGAAGTCCCAGGAGAACATACAAATAGAAGATGTCCAAGTTTTGGGTCTCATGGACTCAGGCTCAGCCCAAACCTTTGTGCTAAAACAGTTGGTGGATTCTGCCCAGTGTTGAGTTCCTGAATGCATCTATGTGACCTGTATACATGGGGATATCTGGCCTTATCCTATCACCCAGGTGCAGTTTATGATGGAGGCTCAGAAAGCCAAGTTGACAGCAGCATGGCCCACCATCTTTCCCACCCAGTGGTAGTATGTCAGGACTGGGACCCACCAGGCTGCTGTGCGTAGTGGCAAAGAGTAGATTGGATCAGGAACCACAAGCCCCTCTCCGGGACAAACTCAGGGACATATTCCCCTTTGATCCCGGAATCTTGGGGCCCTGACCCCTCCCATACCAAGAATGTTGGAGGATACGGAGGGAAGGCTTTGCAGCAGAAAAGGGGCCGGGTAGGAGGCCCAGAAAGGGAGTCGGGATCCAGCGTAAGCTCAGTGGACCTGAGGAAAATGTTGAGGATGCAGGCTCCTCTGGAAAGAACCCCCCCTGATTAGAAGGGAGTGCTCATCAGATGAGGGAACTGACATTTTTCGGAACCAGAGACAAGACTCAGTATTTGCTCATATCTACAGGCAGCTGGTCAGAGTGAATGGGAATGTAGAGGGGCTTATGTTTTTCCTGACATTTTTCCTGCAGCCAATGAGCTGTGAAGGTCATGTCAGTTGTGCCTTTTGATGCCCTAAATTTTAGGGATCTAGCCCATGGAGGGGCTTTGTCTGGCCCGTGGCAGGTCCCTCAGTCCCACCTGGCCCAGGCACTGCCCACCCATGGCACATTCTACCACCCCCTGGACATGCAGCAGGCCTGGGGTAGCTCTGTGGCTGGGTTCCCTTTCTAGGCAGCCCAAGTGGCGGTGGCTCCTGGCTGCCACCACCACTAGCTCCAGCCCCATGATACCAGCAGCGACCCGTGTGCTCAGCCTGATCCGGTCCACCTTGCATCTGCTCCAGACTCACCCGCCCAACAGAAGCGACTGCTGGGCAGAAACTGTTCCTCAGCATAGGGGAAAAGCAGCCCTTCCCCCTTGCCGTTTCCGGGTCCTTCCTGCTGCAGCTACTGGGAGCCCACACCAGGCTGCCCTGCATCTCCACCACCATCACTGCTGCCTCCAGTCTGCCCAGCCAGACAGCAGTGGCAGTGTAGAGTAGATGCAGGGCAGCCTTGTATGGGCTCTGGGAAGCTGCAGCAGGAAGGGCCTGGCAGTGGCCGGTGGGAGGGTCTGCTTTTCCCCCATGCTAAGGAAGAGTTTGTGCCTGGCAGCTGCCACTGCTGCTACTGCTCAGCCTGAGCCAGGTGAATCTGGAGCAGAGGCGGGGGGGGGCGGGGGGGGGGGGGGGGCAGCCTGCCAGTACCATGGGGCTGGGGCCACTGCCAGCAGCAGCCAGAAGGAGCCACCGCCTGGGCTGCCTAGGAAGGCAGCCCAGCTGTGGAACCACCCAGCCCCACTGTATTCCCAGGGGGCAGCAGGACACACCCCTGGTGGGCAGTGCAAAGTAGGCACAGAGTGGGTTGGGGTTAGGGCTGTACACATGGGTTCTAGCTAGTTGGCTTTTGCTAGGATGAGTCTGCAGCAGGCATGGGGCAGGCTGCAAATGACAGGGAGGCACCCCAAGGCGCTCCATCTCCTGGCTGTTGCCGTGTGGGTGCTTGTCTCCCTCAAGGGGCGCATGCACACTTTACCATACCCACAAACTCTCCCCTGCAAACCCCACAGCCACACCCCCACACACAACCATACAGCCCACAAACACTGCACTACCCACACCCTCCCCTACATTCTGCCACAAACCCCCCACCCCTCCCCACATGCGTGCGTGTGTGTGTGTGTGTGTGTGTGTGCGCGCGCGCACACACACACACACGTGCCTCCGAGGGGAGCCCCGCTCACTACTACATGCACACATCCCATCCCACATACACTCATACCCCCCAACGCACACTCCACATATACCCCTAGCCAGCCTTCCGCTCCACACACCCCACAGCCCTCCGCAAACCCCATACCCACCCAAACACATCCCCTGACAAATCCCTCAATCCCACCCACATTCACACGTACCCCATACCCTCCCCCAAACTCTATATACATATCCACACACATCTACAGCCTCCCACAAACCCCATACCTACCCATATCCCCCCCACCTCTCCACACTCCCTTGCAATATAAAAGAGTAAGACTTCATTTTGAGCTATTATGCAATCACCTCTATATACACAACGTAAATGCACACAAATCAAGACAAAAATATTTTTTTAAGTAAAATTAAAAGATGTTATTATGGAGTTAGGATGGCTGATAAGAATCCTTTATGCGGAGATTATTAACATGGGTAAATGAGAGAAACAAGTTTTGTTTCATATCTTATTGGACCAGCTGTATAGCTAGGAGAGATGTTAGACAAATTTTGGGGCACAAAATGTCCCAGCAAAAGTTTGGGAAAATAGATACAGCCTTAGCTGATTGCCAAGTAGAACAATACCTTCTTTTTTTTTTTTTTTAACTCCAGTATGTAAATTAAACAATCATTCAAAGAAGGGGAAGAGGGCAATAAACCTGTGAAACAACGAAGTTGTTAGAAGTAGCTTCAAATCAAGTAAAGGGCAACTGCAAAAAAAACCTCTCCCAAGTATACAGTTAGTCCAATAAAAGATACAGGTCAGTCGCATCTTATGCGGGGGTTAGGTGCTGAAGTCAGTGCGTAAAGCAAAAATCGCGTAATGCGAAAATCGTTGACTATACGCGGGGTGGAAGGGGGGGCAGGGCTTGAGTTTGCACGCGGCGCCGTGCTTAGAGCTGTGCGGCCAGCGGCACAGCGCGGGGTGCTGGTGGGGATGGCTGCGTGCCACCCGGCCACCACCACACTGCCGCTGCCGCCCGGTGGCCAGCCACACGGCTCCGGGCACGGCTCCATGGCGACAGCAGGAGGTTTTGGAGGCAGTGGCCGTCATTGCCATAATGGGCCTGCAGGTAAGCGGCAGTGCTGCGTGCAAGCTCAAGTCCCGCCCCCACCTCCCCCACCCTGCGTATAGTTGAATTCACGCAAGTTAAATGTGCGTATGTTGCAACTGACCTGTATTACCAAAAAACCTTGCTGCTTGCATATTAATTGGACCATTGTGGCTATAACTCCAATGTAACTTGACTTAAATGTAGATAAAGACAGACTGCAGTATCTTCACAATTTATTTTTTGGGGGGTGGAGGGAAACTAAACCTACTGGATGTATTTAGGCAGAGATACCTGACTGGATTTGTAAAAATGCTAGTATACTTGAGTTACAATCGTGCATTTTGGCATCTACCCTTTCTGTTCAATAGTGTATACACAGCAGTGGTAATGTTAATTTAGACTAGGAATTAATCAGTATCCATTTATTATTTTTATAACAAAAATAACCCATTCTGGGCTAAGGCATTGGTTACTTACCAAGCTAGAGGTGATTGGTTTGACCATGACACAGAACTATGCATTTATGAATCTTTCATATTATGACACTTTTATAGATACTTTATACCAGTCCTCAAGATAGGAGAGAAAAGAGCATCCACAAAATTTGCCAATGTGAAACTGACATAAATAGAAATATAGTGTAACCACCTATGGCCTCCTTTATTTATACTTACTAGGCAGGTGTTATAAATTCCTGTATTAAAATGTGCAAACAAACAGTAAATGTTACTATGAATAGGATTAAATTATTCCACAATTTTGATAAATTGGAGAAATAAGATTAAATTGAAAGTTACAGCTGGCCCCATCTACACGTTAAACTTAAGGTATGTTTAGCCAGTTAATCATGCCTCAAGTGGTCACCCGGGCACATGTTTAATCAATTAATGGCATGATAAAAGCTACAAAGTTATTCCACCAAACGTGTGCAATAAGTTGGTAGCTGCTTCTTATTATGCCATTAATTGAATGTGTGGCCAGGGGCCCCTGGGGCTGAGAACCCATCAGATGATCAAAGTTCCCTGGCGGGGGGGCATGTGCACCCCTAAACCTGGGAGACTGCAGCTGCTATGATCTTCCAGCCACAGGGGCTCCCTATGCACCTCTGTCCAGTCCAGGCACTAAAACAGTGGGGCTAGCCCACTTGCTGGAGGATTCTTCAATCACCCACCATCTCCAGCATGCTTTATATTTCTTTTCTCAGAGTCTCCCACAACCAGTCAGGAATGCTGGAGAGCCTCTTCTGTATTGGGCATCCAGGCTTCAACAGTATTTCATAGATTTCATAGACATTAGGGCTGGAAGGGACCTCGGAAGATCATCGAGTCCAGCCCCCTGCCCAAAAGGCAGGAAGTCAGCTGGGGTCATAGGATCCCAGCAAGATAAGCATCCCGTTTGCTCTTGAAGGTGTTCAATGTAGGCGCTTGAACCACCTCCGGTGGCAGGCTGTTCCAGACCTTGGGGGCTCGGACAGTAAAGAAATTCTTCCTTATGTCCAGCCTGAAACGGTCTTGTAGTAGTTTATGACCATTCAACCTAGTCGTCATCCCTTGGGGCCCTTGGGGCGCTCTGGTGAACAAACGTTCCCCCAGATGCTGGTGGTCACCCCTGATAAACTTGTAGGTGGCCATCAGATCACCCCTGAGCCTGCGCTTTTTCAGGCTAAAGAGCCCCAGGGCTCTCAGCCTGTCATCGTAGGGTCTGCTTCCCTGACCTCTGATCATGCGCATGGCTCTTCTCTGGACTCTCTCAAGCTTCTCCACATCCTTTTTGAATTGTGGAGCCCAAAACTGGACGCAGTACTCCAGCTGCGGCCTCACTAAGGCCGAGTACAAGGGGAGAATGACGTCCCGGGATTTGCTTGAGAAGCATCTATGGATGCAAGCCAGCGTTTTGGTCGCTTTACTAGCTGCAGCATCGCACTGCAGGCTCATGTTCATCTTGTGGTCAATGATGACCCCTAAGTCTCTTTCTTCCATAGTGCTAGCCAACCTAGCTCTGCCGAGCCTACAAGGATGCTGCGGGTTTTTCTTCCCAAGGTGGAGAACCTTGCATTTATCGG
>NW_005841835.1:5579514-5597532 GCF_000455745.1 Alligator sinensis
ACTCGTGGTCCAGTCATGGGGGGAGTCCCACCAGGTCTCCGTTATCCCTATGACATCATAATTATTTGCATTGAGCAGGAGGATGAGCTCCTCCTGCTTATTCCCCAAGCTCCTGGCATTTGTGTACAGGCAGGCAAGTGTCCCCTGGGGGGCTCCTTCCTTGCCCACAGATTTTACCAGGGCTGGGGCAGGGGTGGGCTCCCTTAAGTGCCTTGACCCGCTGGCTTTGCAAGGATTGCTCAGTGGGCCAGCAGTGGCGGTAGTCCCCCCGTCCCCCAGAGGGCTTAGTTTAAAGCCTGGTGGAGCAGATCAGCCAGTCTGGCTGCGAAGAGCCTCCTCCCTAGAGGAGAGAGGTGGAGGCCATCTCTTCCCAGCAGCTCGCTGCCTCTCTCGCCAAAGAGCGGGCTGTGGTCATAAAAGCCAAAGCCTTCCCGACGACACCAGCACTGCAGTCTTTGGTTGACCACGTGGATCCTCCTCTCCCTCCTCAGCCCATAGCCTGAGACTGGGAGGATTGACGAGAACACCACCTGTGCCCCCAGACCCTTTAGCCCCGCTCCCAAATCCCTGTAGCGCCTCATGACCCGGCTGGGAGCCCTCCGAGCCATGTCATTGGTGCCCTGATGAATAAGGAGCATGGGATAGTGGTCTGTGGGTTGGAGGAGCTTTGGGATCCTCTCCGCAATGTCCCGGATGCGGGCCCCCGGAATGCGGGCCCCCGAATATGGTGAGCAATTAAGTGGATCCTCCTAGGTTTAACTGTAAAGATGTCTGGGAAGTATTTTATTAGTGTCCTGGCCTCCGTTTATTAGTGACCTGCTGTGGGGCACAGCTGTATTGCTACCCAGCACTTCCACAGTTGGCAGATAGTAGAATGACCTTTAGGAAAGGTTAGCTCCTTGCCACTTGTATCAACGTCCCTTTGTGTCAAGAGCCATGTGGAAGTTGATGTGCAGCAGCTTCTCCACAGTAAAAGAAGTCATGTACAGGCATCTTGCATGCCAGCACATTTCACAAACTCTTTGGAAACCAACTAATGGCAACGGGAGCAGGATTGTGAGGTCTGGAAGCTCCCAGTCATGCACTGGCATGAAGGCAGCAGTTACAAGAAGGTCATCTAGCATTTGGATAAGACAGGAGTGCAATTCAGCAGCTGTAACTCTGACTGAGCAGCCCCTCTTCAGGATGTGTTCTGCCCACCCCACAGGGGGAGGACACTAAAAAAGGTGCCCTAAACATAGCCTGTCTAATACAGTATCCTGTATTTCTTTGTGACTGAATAACCGTATCCAGTAGGGTCACCTTTACTGTTTCGAAAATATCAGTGAAGACGCACTGTTGTTTTCAGGACCTGGAACATCAGAACCCTCATGGACAACCCTAATAACAAACACCCAGAGCACCACACTGCAATTGTGGCCCAAGAACTTGGGCAACACAACATCAATGTAGCTACACTGAGTGAGACCTGGTAAGCAGGAGATGGGCAGCTCAAAGAACATGGAGGCAGCTATACCTTCTTCTGCAAGGGTAAGCGGGAAAGAGAATGCCAACTTCATGGAGTTGGCTTTGCTATTAAAAATGAACTCTGAAACCAACTCAGTGAGGTCCCTATCAGAATTAATGAGTACCTCATTAACTCTCCATCTTAAACTGGTGGGGAGTCAATATGCCACTGTCATCAATGCATATGCCCTGACTCTTGATGCCACTGATGAAACCAAGGAGGAATTCTGTGCCAACCTTGATCAAGTCTTTTCTGATGTTCCAGAGGAAGGCAGACTTATTCTTCTTGGTAATTTCAATGCCAGAGTTGGAAGGAACTCTAACCTCTGCAGTGGAACGATCGGCAAGGAAGGAGTAGGAAAGATCAACTCCACTGGCATCCCCCTCTTGACCAAATATACAGAATATGGACTCGCCATCATCAACACCCTGTTCCGCCAGAAAAACAGGCACAAGACATCATGGCAACACCCACGATTGAAGTTTTAGCACCTAATGGACTATGTCATCATCTTTGCCTAGGACTGCAAATATGTCCACATCACCTGAGCTATGCTAGGAGCTGATGATTGCTGGACTGGTAACCAAGCAGATGAGTTGGTGATATATTCAAACTGGCTCCCAAACTGCAGCAGAAGCAATGCTGATGGAAGGCCAATGTTAAAAGACTCAAGGGGCCAAGCAAGCGAGACCTCTTCCACCGCTGCCTCAATGAAAAACTGGTGAATTCTAATCAACAACAATGGGAAAATGTCAGCAGCATGTGGGCTGCCCTCAAGGCCACCGTCATCAGCACCTGTGAAGAGATGCTTGGAATCTCTACCAGGAAACATCAAGAGTGGTTTTATGAGAATGACCGGGAGATGTAAGAGTTGATCAATCACAATCGCAAGGTTTTTTTGTGCTTGGCAAAATTACACCAACTCCAAGCAAAAAAAAATTGAATATCCAGCAAGCCAAAGCAGAGGCAGATGCGCAATATGAACAACAAATAGTGGGAAGACAAGGCTAAGGAAATTCAACATCTGGCTGACATCCATGATATGCATGGCTTTTTCAGTGCCACCAAAGCCATCTATGGTTTGAGCACTCAGGGGCCAACCCCCTTGAGACCTAAGGATGGAGGAGACCTGATCAAGGAAAGGGAAGCCATCGGTGCATGTTGGAAGGAACATTTTTAAGACCTTCTCAACTGAAACACTGCTGTTGATGAGTGTTCTCAACTCCATCCCACAACACCCAGTCAGAGATGATCTTGGAATCCCTCCAACCCTTGACAAGGTGAAGAAAGCCATCAAGCAGATAAAGATCAAGGCATCTGGAGTGGATGGAAATCTTAAAATCCCACTGAAATCTTAAAACAGGGAGGAGAGGTGCTCACATCACAGCTTCATGCCCTCATCTTAAGGATCTGGAACGATGAGGAAATCCCAGATAACCTCAGGGATGCCATGGTTGTCAGAATCTTCAAGAAGGAGACAAGTCCAACTGTGGAAACAACAGAGGGATCACCCTGCTGTCTGTCACAAGAAAGATCATTGCGAGAACCCTCCTGAACCATCTCCTTCCATTTGCTGGAGAACTCCTCCTGGAATCTCAGTATGGGTTTAGGGCAGGGACAGGCAATTATTTTGGCTAGAGGGCCACAATGGGTTTGGGTGAGCTGTCGAGGGCTGCAAGGGTAGCCCTGCCCCTTGACAGGTGTCCCACCCCCTGGTCACCATCCTGGGACCAGTAGTCCCGCCCCCTGACCTTTGCCACTGGAAGTCCCTCCCCTTTCCCTTGGAAGTACTCCTTTTGTAGTTGTCTACAATGGGATCTTCTGGCCTTCTGGGCTTCTGATTGGCCAGGAGCATCCTTGGGTCTTACCTGGAGGCAGGGAGGGTTGGTCCCTCATCCCCTTCACCTTTAGATCTGGTGCCTTATGACTATCCTTCAGCATGAGGGGCTTCAGCTTTTCGGGAGCACCACAGGCACAGGGTGTGCCATGTGACACCTCCAGGGGGCATGTAAAAGTGAAAGTGCCTACTGATAACCCCTCCTGCTTGCCCTCCTGCATGAACTCAATACACTAACTCGTGTGCCTGGCCCAGAGCATGCCTGTTTGTGAGGCTCCGTAATGGGCTGGCCTAAGTAGGAGCCATGGTGGGGTGTGACCCTCTTCAACTCCACTCAGCTGCTCCCACTGCCTACTACCCTCCTACCGCGGGCCCAGTTACCTCCCAGCTCGCACTAAGGGTCAGGTCAGGGGGCTGCCAGAAGGTCTGCTGGAGGTGCAAGCTCACAGGGCATGATGGGCTTACACCCATGCGTCTCACACTGGAGCTGGGCCACAACTGCAGCAGTTTTCCTTTGGCAACTTAGCTTTAGTTATTTATTACTTTTTTTTTCGTTACACCTGCTTTTTTTTTGTTATCTTTTCCCTTACATGTTGTAGGGACTATGTATAATTCATAGACTTTGAGCCAAGCCTTGCTGTCCTACCCCTTCTTTTTTTTTTTTATTGTTGCCTTTTCCTCTTCCTTTCTTGTTTGGGACCATATGCAGATCTGTCATGTCCCCCTCTCAACTTTGGGGGTTACCCTCTTCTGATGGAGCAATGCCAGCCTCAAGTGGATATTTGCAGTGCCTGTTTTGCCTGGACAAGGCATCCCATTCCTGATAAGTGCACCATCTAGATTCATAGATTGTTGAGCCGGAAGGGACCACAATAGATCATCGTGTCCGACCCCCTGCCCCTGGCAGGAAAGAGGACCGAGGGCAGATGACCCCAGCCAGGTGACTGTCAAGCCTCCTCTTGAAGACCTCCAAGTTAGGTGATAGTACTACCTCTCTTGGAAGCCCATTCCAGATTCTGGCTGCCCTTACTGTAAAAAATGTCTTCCTAATATCTAACCTAAATCTACTCTCCACTAGTTTGCACCCATTATTCCTAGTTACTCCCAGGGGCGCTCTGGTAAATAGCGCAGCTCCAATTCCTTGTTGTCCTCTCTTGATAAACTTATAGACAGCTACAGGGTCTCCCCTTAGACGTCTCTCGTGAAGGCTGAAGAGATCCAGATTGCTCAACCTCCCCTCGTAGTGTCTTTCATGGAGGCCACTAATCATGCGAGTGGCCCTCCTCTGAACCCTCTCCAGATTCTCCATGTCCCTCTTGAAGTGCGGCACCCAAAACTGGACACAGTACTCCAACTGTGGCCTGACCAATGCCTCATAGAGGGGGAGCATCACCTCCCTTGATCTGTTGGTCACGTATCTGCTAATACACGACAAGGTGCGATTGGCCTTGTTGATGGCCTCATTACACTGCTGGCTCATGTTCGTCTTGGAGTCAACTATGACTCCAAGATCCTTCTCAGCCGCTGAGCTGCTGAGGAGGTCATCCCCCAACCTATAGGTGTGCTGGAGATTCCTTTCTAGGTGGAGAACCTTACATTTATCTTTGTTGAATTGCATCCTATTTTGTTCCGCCCATTGATCCAACCTGTCCAGGTCAGCCTGTATCTGCTCCCTGCCCTCCGGTGTTAACTTTGCCCCATAACTTAGTATCATCTGTGAACTTGGAGAGAGGATGCTTTCCACACCCTCGTCCAAATCGCTGACAAAGATATTAAATAACACGGGTCCAAGGACCAAACCCTGCGGGACTCCACTGATCCTTCAAATCCTAGGCCTAAAAGGAAAGTGAAACCTAGTTGTGACAGGGGGCCTGCTCTGGGGCAGATCTCAATGTCGGCCCACCTGCCTGTCTAGGATAGTCTGCCCACCTGACTCACCTGCCACGCTTTTGAAGTAATGAAAAAGTTATTTCTAGGTGAGAGGCTGCCTTTTCAATGCCCTAATGCCCAGGACATAACTACATGGCTCCAACCTCCCCTTTTCTGTGTCCCATGCCTCGCAGGTGTTATACTACTCATATCACCTCTGTGCGGTCCTCAGGCACTGTGCCCTCTGGCCCCTGTATCTCCATGCCCCTCTGGCCCTGGGCTCTCTGACGCCTGTCTCTGCAACTTCTTTCTCTGGCGCCTGTCTCTCTGTGCCTCACCTCTGTGCGCCTCTCTGGCGCCAGGCTTGCTGTGCCCCTGTAGCTGCACCCCTGTAGCTGTGCCCCTCTGGCACTGTGTTCTCTGCTCTATTGTGTACCCCCTCTCAGCACTAATGAGGCCTCCACCTCACATATAGTCTCAGCTGCCACAAGCCACTGGTGCAAACAGTAACATAAGCATAAACCCCTAGGCTGTAACGTAAACACTAGCAATGACAACAGCGCTCTGCCCCTTTAAGGGGGCAAACTTCTACCCTTAGGACAACATGCCCACCTAGCCTAGGTACCTGGGAGGCTCCTGGAGTCTTGCTGCACTTGGGTAGTAAAGCAGGCAGCACCAGGTCTTGGGTAAGTCCCTCATGCAGGAGCTCCTTCCCCTGGCAGTTGCCAGAGGAAGAGTGATTCTGTTAGCTCCAGCCCTGGGCGTATGCCCCGAAACCCTGCTTCCTTCCAATTGTCTGATGCCTGCAGGTGCTGCCCAATTACCCCATTAGGCTGTTGCCCAGGCAACCTGCAGCTGTGCAGCTCTGTTTAGCCTGCAAAGCTCCTTGGCCAGGCTACTTAAGCCTTAAAGGAGCAGGCACATCTTAGTGCCCTGCTACACCAGCTAAAACTTTTCCTTTTCAGGAAATCTATGATTTTGTCAGACACTGGTTCTTCTGGTTTCCCTGGTTACCAAGATGCCACTGACAGCACTTTGCTGTAGTGTCAGGTGTCATCCTTGACCCTGGCTTGGTTGAGGTTCAACTCAAGACCTTTTCCTTAGGTAGATTTCCAGCAAGCAGCTCCAGCTTTCACTTCCCCAGTGAAGATGTGACATTTCACAGCCAACTCATGGTTCCATTGAACTTCAGCCTGCCCCTGAAGCTTGCCAGCCTACCCAGGTGGTCAAGCTTTAGGAGGTCCTGGCTTCCATGGTACAAGAGCCAAGACAGACATTATGGCCCACTTGGGATCTCATTGAAGCTTACCATGTTCTACTCATCCCTGGTTGTCCACAAATGAGGATTGATCGATCTAGGTCCAAACACTGAATATTGGACCCAGCATACTGCGCAGGTACCAGTCCCCTTCACTCCCCTTTACTCTACCATCATCAACATCTCTGTGTCCAAGGGCATGTCTCCCCAGCATTGTAATTTCCCTGGAGTCAAGGCCTCTGGGTGTACCTTGAACCCTTGCGCTGAACTAGCACCCTCAGCTAGTACCCTTTTCATTGTCCCTGCCTCTGTCATGGGCTCTTCTGATACAGGCTTTCTGGCACTGATGGCCTTGTCAGTAAGCTCATGTTCCAGCACCCACTTGAGCTCTAATCACTCTCTGCTTACAGATAAGCTCTTAAACAAAAAGTCTAGTTGCTCCTAGTCAGTGGCCTTTGTTGGTTCACCCCAGTATTCCCTCTGGCCGTGGGAATTCCAGCTATAAGCAGAGAGATTCCCTCCATTCCTGGGGTATTATCAACCACAGCAGAGTGCTCCAGTCTTTACTATCAGGACACCTTTTGCCCTTCAGAGCCCATAAAAGAGCATTACAGGCTTTACAAATTTAAACTGTCTTCTAGGTCTTGACTTAATGTCCACGAGATCTGAGCCATGCAGCAGGACATTTGATGGTGTGATCCAAAGGTGTAATTAGTGGTTGCCTCCTCTCCCTTTTCAGAAATATTTCTATTCAGCTTGACAGCTGTTGCATCTAGTTCACCCCTTTGCCTTCATAGATTTCATAGACATTAGAGGCTGGTAGGGACCTCATGAGATCGAGGCTAGCCCCCTTGCCAGAAGCAGGAAGTCTGCAGGGATCAGATGATCCCAGGAAGATAAACATCCAAATGCCTCTTAAATGAGTCCAGTGTAGGTGCTTGCACCACCTCTGGGGGAGTCTGTTCCAGACCTTGCACACTCGGATTGTAAAGAAGTTTTTCCTTATATTAAGTCTGAATCGGCCTTTTAAAAGTTTGTGGCCATTAGACCTAGTTATCCCTTGGGGAGCCCTGGTGAACAACTGTTCTCCCAGATCCTGATGCACCACCCCCCTTATATACTTATAGGCAGCCACCAAGTCCCCCCTGAGCCTTTTCTTCACCAGGCTGAAGTTCCATGTCCCTCAGCCTCTCCTCGTAAGGCTTGCTCTCTTGGCCTTTGATTATACAGGTGGCTCTCCTCTGGACTCTCTCAAGCTTATTCACGTCCCTCCTGAAGTGGGGGCCCAACACTGGGCGCAGTACTCCAGCTGCAGCTTCACTAAGGCTGAGTAAAGCAGGAGGATGACATCCCTGTTTTTGCTCAAGATGCATCAGTGGATGCATGCCAGAGTTTGGTTTGCTCTGCCGGCCACAGCATCACATTGGGGGCTCATGTTCTCAAGACCCCCAAGTCCCTTTCAATTGTGGTGCTAGTGAGCATAGCACCATCAAGCCTGTATGTATGATGCTGTTTTTTTTCTCCCAAGGTAGAGTACCCTGCATTTCTCTATGTTGGATGCCATCAGGTTTAAGTCTGCCCACTTTGCAAGCATGTCCAGGTCAGCCTGTATCCCCAGCCTGTCCTCCAGCATATGACCACCTTCCCCCATAGTTTAGTATCATCCACAAACTTTGCCAGCCCGCATCTGATGCCCGAATCCAGGTCATTAATGAAGATATTAAAAAGTACCAGCCCGAGCACTGAGCCTTGGGAGACTCCACTGGTAGAGAGTCCTCCAGAGCAAAAGGAAGGAGTTTATATCTAAAGGGTTCTACAGCAGCTGTTTTCTGGTTCCAAAGGACAGAGAGGGGTGTTATGTCATCCTAGACCACAGAAAGCAAAACCTGTGCATTTATGAGCTCAAGTTCATGATAGTGCCCTTTGCAGGTATACCATCACTCTGGCAGGAGGACTAGCTCACACCTCTTAACCTACAGGACACTTTTTTATCTATGTATCTTGTGTATCTGTAATCCCTGCTCACAGGTATTATCCATGTTTTACTGTGGGTACGGACCTCTCCAAGGTCCATCAGAGTCCCCTTCTTTCATTTGTTAAAGCCCCAAAGGTCTTTGAGTGGAAGCTATTCAGCTAAGTCTCAGTCTACTCCCATCTGTATGGAATCTTCAGCAGCTCAGGTTTTTGATAGTCTTCAAGTGTTGATTAGGCTCCCTAGGAATGTTAGTCATCCTGCAGAAATCTTCCTTAATTTTCGTGAAGGGAGTCTACCTCAAAGGTGCCCTGATAAGATGCATCAGTGGGGAAGTCTTACCTACCTCACGAACAATTTTTGTTGGCTGTTTGAGCCCATAGCTTCATGTGACTTAGTCCATTTGCCCATGAAAGCAGCTTTCCTGGTGACTCTTTGGTAGACAAGTGAGTGAACTCTAAGCCCCAGTGACAAATTCTCCTTATGCTACCTTATATACAGACAAAGTAACTTTAAGGCAGGGACAGGCAATTTTGGGCGGAGGGCTGCTTACTGAGTTTTGGCAAGCCATCGAGGGCTGCATGACAGGCAGCTAGGGGCAGATAAATATTAATTTTCTAAATTTCTTAGGAAGAATGGATAGAATGGCCTGGTGGGCTGCATCTTGCCCACCCCTGCTTTAAGAACACCACTTAGGTTCATTCAGCCCTGTCTCCTTTTATGGTGTCTCCTAGATTATATCTGTAAGGCAGTGACTTGAGTCTCTGTCCATATGTTTGCCAAATATTATGCAATAATGGAAGCCTCTTGAACTTTAGCATTTAGCAAGGTAGTTCTCCAGTCACTGTTTGCACAAGGGACTTCAAGATCAACAGTCATGTATGTGTGGGCACTGCTTCGGAGTTGTCCACTTGTCAGGAATGTGTGTGTAGATAAATACTTTAAGAAAGGAAGTTACTTACCAGTAACAGGAGTATTTCAAGATTCATGTCCACATGCACATTTGAATCCTGCCCTGTTCTCCTCTTCTTGGACTTGGATACAGTTAAGAGTGCAACTGAGAGGAAGCTAAAGAGAAGAATGTGCACCACCACACTTTATTCCCTCAGCCAGGGACCACAAGGAAAGGTGGGGTTGCAGTGTACTCTACAGGTCCTGCCTTTGAAAAAGTGTTTCCAGGCAAAAGCCAAGGGCATTAGACATACTAACTAGTCAAGAATGTTTACTTTGACAGTAGTTTTTGAAAAACTCTAGTTACTGATAAGTAATTGCCTCTCCTCCTCTCCCCTTCTCTTTTCATTCCTTACACTATCCCAGCATTCCATTTTAAACCTTGCTGTGTTTAATGCAGGGCGGGCAATTATTTGACTTATTTATCATTCCCCCTCAATACTGGCCGAGTGTCTTAAAAGTCACAGCTACTGCCATTGTCACAGGCCAGCTGGGCACAGTGAGTGTATCAGTTTTATCACAGGCCAACTGGGCTGTTTGATTCAGTTTCGGATCGAGGAGGCAAAGCTGGGAGTGGAATAAAGGCAAATTTATTATAGCTTACACACACACAACAGTTAACAGAAAGATAAATGCAATAAACAGATATGGCAGTATAAAAGAGCTAATAGTAAATAATAACAACAGATAATAATAACAGATAGATAGATCAATCTGTCGCAGGCCAACTGGGCACTGCGAGGGTATTAGCCACACTGGGCTGTTCAAAACAACGAATAGACAGACATGGGTTGGCAACTTATCGATAGTCCCTCAATGCCAGGTGCGCGCCAAGTGATTCCAGCGAAGTCAGGCGTCCCTGATGATCAACGCTGTCAGAGGGATTACTGGGGAAGGTCCCTTGCTCAGGATCCAATCCTCACTCTCACCGGGAGTCAGGGGTCCAGGCGTGGGACAGAAATGACCATTCTGTTCCCTCCTTCCTGCTGGTTACCTGATGCATGTGTTTTTTATACCTAATCTTATGTTAATCTGTTGGCCTCAGGGCCACTCGCAATATTGCCCTATAGCTGTTACCCTATGGGATTGAAAGGTGTTAAAATTATCATAAAAGGTTACTACCCAGACTCAGGTTTATCCAATAAGCAAATTATGATGCAGCACCTTTAGGTTTGAAATTGACATCGCTCCGCCTAAATCCCAACCCCTTTTAGGCTTCAGTTGAATATGCTTTCTTGGGATGTGCTTTCCTGGAATGTGTTTGGGCATGCCTAGCAGTTAGATCCAGTTTTTATCGCTAAGGCTGAACCCTGAGCAAAAAACCGTTAAACCAGCTAATCTCACAGCTACAGCTTTGCCTATGGGGCCCAGTCAGTTCCATGAACGGTTAATTTATCATTTTGGTTAAACTTATGACAGACAAGTTGCATTTGCAGTTTACAAACTTACAAGCTTATGTTAACTAATATTACCTATTTAGGCAAAATACCAAATGCCTCCAAGAAGCACATATTATTGCTTATTAATCCCTCTGGTTCTGGCTGTCGCATGCCATGTGCTTCTGTTGTTGACTAGGAACTCTGAAGTTATCTAAGCCTTTTGTGTTAGCTGTTAATCTTGATAATAGCGATGTAAATTCTTTCTTGTGGTTTTGTGAGAAGTACTACACAATTTGTGCGTAAAGTTGAGGGATTTTCCCCTCCCCAACACCCCTGTACCAAATCTGACCATTTTTTCCTTTCCAAGGAAGCTGAGTGATTTTATTTGTTTTTAACTAGAAAGTAATTAATAGTAAATTAAAGATCACTAAATTATAAAGTAATAGATTAATTCCATAGATTACCTAAACAGTCCTTTAAGGAGCTGCATCTGGAAAACTAATAATGAGTATTCTTGTCCAACATATGGTATATCATACTTTGAAATCCAGCCAGTCATAAACTAATTACTACTTCTTCCTTTCTCTTTTATATAGTTTCCAAATAAAACAGTAGCGCACGTTGCCTGCAATATGCTCAGCATGCTGATTCATTATGTACACAGGCTTCAAGCATACCAAGCTGATTTACCTTTGAAAATTATTCAAGTAAGTAATTAAAAAAAATAAAACTATTTGAGCTTTTCTGGCATTTTAATGATGACTTTAGGAAATAATACATTTGAAATCTGAAGTAGCAAATTAGTTACTTCTATGAGAACTTTTGTTTTATAGTTTTCAGTGTGTTAGGTTTTTGCCAGACATTACATTTACCTGTTGACTCAAATATTTTAAGTTTTAAAAAATAACTTTAAAATAGTAATTATAAAGAAAATCATTGTTTATTGTCCACAGATTCTGGTAGCAACTATTACTCACCTTCTGCCTGGGACAGAAGCTGCTTCTTATGAACAGGACAAGAGGGTAATAATTTATTATGCTTTTAATATGCCAGAGTTACTAGTTATGGAGATGTCAAGTCATAGTTGTATAATCAAGACTGCAGTGCATTGCCTAAAACAGAGAATTTCCATGAAGAACTGCCTTCCTTTCAAAGTTACTGCCATTTTTTTCAATAGAAATGGAGCAGTAGGCTTCCTTTAGCTATTCCATCTTTCAGTCATGGTGCTCCTTCCTGCCTCCTGACAGCATAGTCAGTTACCATTCTCCCTGAGGACAATTTGGCTTCATTTGTATTGGGGATAACTGGAAGCAGCATCCATTTTGAAATTAGCATCTTCACTCACAGTAGCCTGTTGCAGGTGGCTTACCCTTGGCCTTTTGGCCCTGATTGAAGGTGGAGCAGCAGGGAGCTGCTCTTAACTTCTTCCATTGGCATAAGGTCCAACTGACTTGACTTTAAGGTCATTTTTACACGTGCTCCAGGGGCACGTGTAATTACAGCGTGTCAGAGCAGACTCGAGTCTGCTGGATTGTGCTGATTAGCACATCTCCAGCAGCCTCTGTGTCATGTGTATCAGTGTCCCTGTGTTTCAAAATGGCAGTGGGGGCACTTGAACTAAAGCTCATCAAGTGATTGAGTCTGCTCTGACGCACTATAATTGCAGCACATTGGAGCAGCCTCTCTGCATGTCTACAGGCACCCTAAAAGACAATCAGGCATAGAGGAGCTCTGTTCCACTGCATCTCAGTTTGTACTATGAGGTATTACCTCCCTCCTTTATGCTGGATATAGGTCAGTAGCTGCCACAGAAGACAACAGAGCACCACCTCCACCAGCTTGCCACTTGCAGATAGTTCCCACGTGGAAGATTCCTCCATGACTTATTGCAGGTCATTTTGTTGCCATTTTATGCGATTCAAATGTCACAAAGTTGCTTTTCTAGATACAGAAATACTGTTCTAATATGTATTTAAAATAGTTTCCTCTAAATATGGATATAAAAGATTATGATGATGACAAAATAAAACTACTGAAATGAAATCTATTTTTTGCATGGTACTTTTGTGGAGCAATATTAATATGTATTGCATGAAATTCATATTACAGTTATATGTTTGATAATAAGATGTTTAAAAAATTAGCTTAAGGAGCTCCTTAGTCAGGGGGGCTCGTCATTTTGTGCTAAAGACTGATGCATTTTTAATTGATTTAAAGAATCTTGTTTCTGGTTATCTGAACTCTTTATTTCTGACTGCCCACTTCTTGCAGTTATGTAAATTATAAATATGTTTAATATGGGTTTAGGTTTTGTAATCAGTGTTTAAAGTGGTTACAGTGTTTTTATTCCATTAATAGTATCAGTGTTTGTGAAACTTTCTGTGTTGTACTATGGTCTTTGTGAAAGTGGCCACTAGAGGGAGTTAAATCTTTCATAGACTGAATAGTTTGCAATATAGAATGGCATTTCGATACCTCTTCAATGGATATCTTTTCAATAGCTGTATAGTGATATTAGCACATTAAAAACAATTTATATCATTTATAAAGTAGCAAAGGAAATTCAGATAGTTCAATTTTGCATGAGCCTTTGTTTTCTTTATATTGACCCTAAGCCTTGTTTATACAGTGTTGGCTGCAATTTTTTATAATTTGTTTCAAATTAACTTTACAAGATCATATAAATATATCCATTTAAGCATAAGATCTACTCTCCCACCTTCCATTGGAGGGGTGAGGAGGAGCAGCAGCAGAGGCCTTAGCACTGAAAGCTGAGACAACATGGAGTTTGGACATGTAAGGTGTGTGTGAATAGGACAGTGCTAGAGATATATAAAATTACCTGAGGCAGCCGCAGATCTAAGCAATATAGCCAAATCATCTCAGCAATATACAACGTCTGTTTAGCAAGAGTAAAGTGCCACGCTGATACGGGTATACTCCTTCTGGGACCCAGGCTAGTATCATTGTATTGTGCTGTATAAACCTACCATCTCATCCAGATATTACAGAGTAATGATGAATACCACTGAGATTAAATTGGTAAATAAGAATAAAGCAGAAAAACAAACTACAGTAGTAAATGCAAAGTAGCTGGCTGCTGTTTTAAGTAATTTGTAACTAAAAATGTGTTTGTTACAGTTGGTAGTATCTTTACTACTCTGTTTGTTGGACTGGATAATGGCCTTGCCTTTAAAGACCTTACTGCAACCTGTTCACACTACAGATGAAAATGATAAGACTGAAAAATCTGTTCTGCATTGTATATTCAAGGTACTTATCCTTTAATATTTTTCATTTTTGTTCCAATGGCAACTTTTATACTTGAAAATGATCATTAGGGGAAGTGAAGGCAGAACCCTTCTCTTGATCTGATTCTAATTCTGTGGCAAGCATTTGGACTGCTTCTGCATTAGTTCTTGTACATTTTACTTAGAACTATTTAGTTTTGAATGTATTTGAAACAATTCACTCTGTAAATAGGAGGCAAAACTAAAGAAATTATTTTAAAAATATTAATATGTGCAAGAAAGTCAATGCTATGAAATTGGGAGATAGTGAAAATAATAAAACATTGTGTTGTCTGTTTCTCACCAAAGTACTGGTAAAGACCAAAAGTATAAAACAGTGTATGCAGGCTAGAAGTAGGCTTTATAGAGTAAGTGTTTTAACTTAACATTGCTTTCTTAATTTGCTTAATGCTGACTTATGCCTAGTGCTCTTAAGTGCATACATTTATTTTGCCCTAAGCAGCTTAACCTTGAAATACAGACACTATATTAATTTTTTACCACATTTTAACTATATTAATTTTTTACCACATTCCTATTTATATACGCTATATAGGCTCCTGTTTTTAGTAACTTTCCCTTCCTACAGGAATTCAGTTTCATGAATATACATTTTCTAAAACTATACCATGTTTACTGAGTTTCATGGCTTGTTGGTAGGTTTTATATTTGTAACAAGTTAATCAACATGCAAATAAAGCTAAATTATCTTATTTATTAGGTAGGAGGGTGTTTTATATATCTTCATCTTGAATTCATGTTTTTGTCTTAGGTTCTGCATGGATGTGTCTATGGAGCTCAATGTTTTGGCACCCCAAAGTATTTTCCTCTAAGTTTTTCTGATTTGGCATCTATGGATTATGATCCTTTTATGCCTTTAGAAAGTCTGAAAGAACCAGAACCACTACATTCTCCAGACTCAGAACGGTCTTCTAAACTTCAGCCAGTCACAGAAGGTATGTCAGGTTGCCTTCATAGATTCTGTTTAAAAGAGAATGTCTCTTGATGTCCAGTACTGAAGTGATTGTCTAAAGCATGAACTTTCAATTATGTTCAATATGATTCTAGAAAATAGGTAGCATTCATCAGTACAGAATAAAATAGCATAATTTTGAGGAATTGCAACTTGTTTAATTGAAATATGTAGATACTCAACAACATATAAATCTGTTTTATATGGATCCTCCTTTTTCCATGTGGCAGAGAACATGCAAACATGCGTAATTCTTTTTTCTTTTTAACTACATAAGGTTACTTCTCTCACACTTTCGTTCCTTTTCTTAAGAATTTTTTTTTTAGAAAGCTTTCTCTAGTTAAAACTGAATGAAATTTATCATGATTTGTTTTGTGTCTATAGGTTTTTAAAATGTAAAACAAAGTTGCATCATAAAAGAAACAATTTTATATAGTCTACTTCAGACCTTTACAGAGTCAGGAATTAAGAACATTTTCTTCTGAAATAATGACAGTAAATAGAAGAAACTGAGATTTAAAGTAATGACATCTTTCTTATCAAATTTATCTAACAAATATCAGATGGCTTAAATGGAAAGAAAATTGAAAAAGATGAGTTTAATATTGATACCAGAAACTCTGTGTAGTGCTATTCTCCCTCCATATTAAGTTGTTCCATTTAGGCTTCCTTAAAGGTATTAGGTACCAGATAAATGCAGAACCTCTTTGTAGCAGCTGTGTGCTAACAGCAGGTGATTTTGTGGTCTGTACTGACTACGTGCTGTTTTTTATGTGGAGAAAATGACTAATCATTGTGCCCTTGTCTAAGGCATGCTTCATCATCCTCAAGTACTTTTTTGGCCAAAGAATTCTAAACATAGAGCTGTCCCCTAATAAGCTCAGTATTGGATTGAACAAGTCTGATTTGAGACCTATTGGCAGGAGGAGCTGTAATTATTAAATTTACTGAAGAATGAAGCAAGGTACTGTAGTTGGCTTTTTGTCAAATGGCTATGGTCTTATTAGCAAAAAGTAATCATCTGCAGGGTCAGAATGAAAGAGGTTTCGAAGGATTCATTCTGTCCTAATTACAGTTTCACCTATACATATTATATAAAGCTAATATTTAAAGCATTTGCCAAAATTAACTTCCACTGCATGTTCTATTACAGTGTAGTGAATTGCAGCAGCTTTTTATGCCTTGCATCTTTTGTATGCTATAATAATCTGTAATTATGGGTTTGCAGCAAATGCTGTGTGGCTTTTTTAATCTGACAACGTGAAAAGACAACCTTGAATAGATTTTTTTTTTCAAATGAATGTCAGTTGCACAAAGCCTTAGCATCGATATCTTCATTTTGCATTTCCACACATGATTGGTTCTTTATAATTCCTCGTTAAATTTCTAAGTAAAAGTAATTTCATATGCTCCTTATATCTCCTTAGGTGAGTTAAAGGAAAAAATATGAAGCTACCTTAAAATCTCAAGGCTTTGTAATTCTAAGTAGGTTATCTTACAAAATTTAATTGGCAAAGTACAGCATAGATTATAATGCCACCCTAGTGCTGCTGCCTTGGCAATTGTAGCTTGTGCTGCTAGGCAAGAACAAAAACAGCACTGCTTACCCATCTCACATCATCTGCTCTCATTGGCATTACTAGAAGTGTGATAGGAGCAAAATTAGTGTATTAGAGGCCATGAGGAGCTAGATCAAGTTGAGGGCCAATTAGCACAGACTAGCAGCAGAGACGCATGTTGATTGGTTGTATATGGAGCAACTGCACACTATTCAAACTACTGGAAAACCAGACCCAGGTCACCATATTGTCTCTACAATATACCACTCCTTCCTTATTTAAAAAAAAAGCTTATCAGAATAAAGGTACCTTCATGTCATCTCATTGGCAAAATGGGTAGGGATGGTAGAGCAGATATATTATTGAGGAACATGCAGAGAAATGAGATGTGTATTAGTGAGGAATGTGTACAGTAAGAAAGATGAAGTCTGCCAAACTTTTTCATAGGATGCAAGTTCATTCATGAGTCTCATGTTTTGGATAAACAATTGTTACACATACAACATTGAAAGGCAGATTGCTCCTTGACAGATGTGATCAGGAGTCTTGGGATATGATTCTTCCTACAGTTAAATAACATTACATGAGCTACATTACATGATTTTAGTACATATCAATATTAATGGATCTTCCCAGAGGCAGTTGCCTGCATCTCAGTAAGAGACTGGATAAAGACTTGTTCCATTCTATAGGAAGCAGGCATAAGGAAGAATTATGCTCCCACTTCTGCTCTAGTCACTTTGCAAGTATTGCATGTTTCAAGGGACATAATATATATAGATTTTTTTATTTAAGGCTATGTCCTTGTTTTCCATTCTATGTATGCATAGTAAAATGATATATCAGATTGTTAGGTTTCACAATAAAAACATTTAATATGAAATGAAAGTTGGTATTGCAGAATTATGTTTAAACACAACTGAAAGTAAAAGCTACAAATAAACAAAAAAAATCAAAGGGATGCTTCTCTCCAGTTAGCAAAGCTTGCAAAAGAACTCTGTAATAGTTTTGAGGGGCCAGTGAATTAGAAAGTCTTAGGCTGCATACAAGCATTTATTTCCAGTGGTGAAAAATTTCCACTGCTAGAAACTATTCCAGAAGAGGAAGTAGTATAGGCATTCAGCCTGCAACTGCCCCCTCTCCTCTTCTCCTTGAACCTTCCTGAGACCAGGGTGATCCTGATCTGGAGAAAGCGTTGGCTGCTTCAGTTCTTCTGTTCCTGGGGAAACTGGAGCAACAGGGCAAGCCTACCTGCCCACTTCTAACTCTGAGTACTCCAGAATGAGAAACAGACAGGAGACTTTCTGTGCCGCAACCTCTGTTTGTCTCCTGGTGCCCAGAAGCCAAGCAGACTCAGCCATGAGGCAAAGCCTCCTTCTCACCCTAGGGACTCTGGCATGTGAAGATCCAATAGGGAGCAACT
>NW_005841835.1:5597542-5606321 GCF_000455745.1 Alligator sinensis
TTTATGGGAATAGTTGGAGCAGCTGCTCCCTGCACCTTCTCCAGACAAGGATGACTCTGGTCTCTGGAAGGCATGGGGGCTCTTCCCCACAGCTCCACTCCTGGTCCCTGGAAGGAGTTAAAACAAAGGAAAGTATACAAACATTGATTCTCCCAGAAGAAATTCTCCAAGGAGTGACTTCTATTTGGTTGGAGCCAGGTTATTTTTCTTCTGGAATCATCATTTTCACTCCAGGACAACAAAGCTGGAATGTCTGTACTTTCATGGTTTTACCAGGAGAGTGGCAATCCTCCCAGTGGAAATGGAAAATTTATATATAGCTTTGATTGTAAAGATGGAAAAAGGACTTAAAAATCCTACTGACAGGACTTTCACTGGTCACTGCAAGATTATTTCTTACAGTTCGTGTAATATTATTGCAAGAAAAGGTAATAGCCTACCAAGATGTATTAACGCAAGTGCTATATGTGAGTCACAAGAAGTGATTCTTCTGCCCTAATTGTCATGGGAATAAGTACTACATTCATTTTTGGGCCCCATACTCTTATTTAAAAAAAAAAAAAAAAAAAAAGTTGCGGACAAATTGGAGAGAGTACAGAGACAAGCAACATACATGATAAGAGGTCTGTAAAACATGATATATGAGTGAAAATGGAAAAAACTGGTAGTATTTATTCTAAAGAAGAGAAGGGTACAGAAAGGATTATTTTGAAGAGGGTAGCATTCAATTGTTCTCAATGTCTATTGAGGATACAACAGAAAGCAATGGAGATTTAGGCTAGATATTAGGAAGAACTTTTTAACTATGAGGGTTATTAAACACTGGAATTAGATTATATAGAGAAGTTGTAGAATCTCCATTATTGGAAGTGTTTTAAGAACAGGTTAGATAAACATTTGTCTTGGATTGCGTAAGGCTAGGGATGATCCTGTTTTGAGCCTTGGACTAAATCAGGGGCATCTCCCTCAAAGTACTGCTGTATCAAAATATAAAAATCTATTGTAGTTTTAATGGTTTGACTTTTAATAATAAAGTAGCTCTCACTTTATCAACAATATCAGATCTATTTTCAGTAGATTAAGAAATACCATCTTAAAAATGACAGTAAAAATAAGTTTTAAAACTATTAGAATAGTTTTCTTTTTTAAATTGTTTAATATGAGTTTACTTTGTTCTACATTCTTAAGACCATTGTTCTTTCAAATCTGTATTTTGTATGTGTGCACCTTAACTTCAGTTCTTATTCTCAAAAATCAACTAATAAAACCTAAAGTCTCTCAATGTTGCTTCCACAAACTTTAATTATAACACCAGCATTTTTTCTCTTGCAGTGAAAACCCATATGCAACAAGGATTGATCTCCGTTGCAGCTCGTACTGTAGTAACTCATTTAGTGAACCACTTAGGCCACTATCCAATGAGTGGAGGCCCTGCCATGTTAACTAGTCAAGTTTGCGAAAACAATGATAACCCTTACAGTGAGAGTCCTGAACTTTCTCCTGAACTTTTTGAGAGTCCAAACCTTCAGTTCTTTGTGCTAAACAATACTTCCTTAGTCTCTTGTATACAAATCCAAGCTGAAGAGAATATGCCTGGGGGAGGATTGTCTGCTGGACTCGTATCTGCTAATCCAAATGTCAGAATTATAGTGCGTGATCTGTCTGGTAAATATTCATGGGATTCTGCAATTTTGTATGGGCCATCATCTTTATGTGGATCGTCACAACAAACTGCTTTTGCGCTTTCTTTATATGAGCAAGAGAAACCAGATGATGCCCCATCTTTCAGTGAGTTCGTAGAGGATGTAGCTATAAGGGATGGAATTACACTCCATGCAAAAAGAACATTTAGAGAAACTGTGCCAACATGGGATACAATTAGGGATGAGGAAGATGCTCTTGATGAGCTCTTGCAGTATTTAGGTATCACTAGTCCTGAATGCTTACAGAGAACAGGAGTCTCACTCAATACACCAGCTCCTCAACCAATCTGTATCTCAGAAAAACAGGAAAATGATGTAATCAATGCAATTCTTAAGCAAGACACAGAAGAGAGAGAATTTGTTGAAAAACACTTTAATGACTTAAATATGAAAGCTGTGGAACAGAATGAACCAACCCCCCAGAAGCCCCAGTCAGCATTTTACTATTGCAGATTACTTCTCAGCATACTGGGTATGAATTCTTGGGATAAAAGGTAAGAAAAAATGGGTATGCTCTTCAATACAAATTACAGTTAGTTAACTGTTACTCAGCAGTGTTCTTTTATGTGATTCTTCCTTTGTTGTCATTGTATTCATCGCTTCATAGGGAATAGAGCTCCTTAGGCCAAGAATGCCTTTGGCCAGATTTTGAGATTGGTGCAGGAAGCTTGTTGGGAGGAGACTATCCTTACTGTCTACCGTGCTCCCCTCACCCAGCTTGATTTAAAGAACCTTAAGTGGGTAAATGGCCGCTTCTGCTTCCTGCCTTGTTCCTGCAAGGAGCTCAGGAAAATGAGGCAGTATGTCATTGACAGAGCCAAGTTCTGGGATAACATCAGATTCACTGTTGCACTGGTACATGATCTGCCTGGGGAAGAGCATACAAATGTACTTCTCCAGAGAAGTGCACAGATACAAGCCAGCTGAGATTTTTCCCCTCAGTTATTTCAATCCTGATCATTTTAGTTGGTGTTTAAGATGACAGGAGGTAAGACATTTTTGAGCAAGAGATGTCCCTTTATGTAGTTGTGGTGTCATTTTTTTTAAAAAGCATACAAGATGCATATCCCAGAATTTTAGTGTCTTTCTGAAATCTTCACTCTCCATTGAATGAAATGTGGAATTGATCAGAAGGATTAGACATCAAGATATTGCCATACTGTGAAGGAAATAAAATAGGTCTGGATGAGTAAAGTAACATGCAGTCATATGAATGAAACTTCTTGTCATCAAGGATTTTGGCAGCAAATGTGTGATAACTGTTCTTGTTTGTGAACAAGCAGGATTCATAAAAAGCAAGTTGTGCCTAATTAACCTGATACCTTTCTATGACCAGCTCCATGGAATTAGGGAGAGAAACGAACATGATGATACATCTTGATTCTAGCAAAACCTTTGACATTGTCTATCATGACATTCTCATATGTAAGGTAAAGAATTACAGGCTAGATGAAAGTAGTGTAAAACGGATACACATCTCATTGGATCATCAGATTCAATGGCTAGTCATGATGACTAGATGCCCAGTTAGGGTGAGTTATGGAGCAGGACTCTCCAATGGCCTCTTCTGGGTAGGCTATTGTTTAATATCTTAATTATTGATTTGGACAATGGTACACTCAGCAAATTTGCGGACAAGACCAAGTTGGGTGAAATTGCAGATACATGAGGGTAGGTTTAGATTTAGAATGAACTTGATAGACTAGAGACACAGTCCAGAATGAAGAAAATCAACAAAGATAAGTACCAAGTTCTGTACTTAGGACAGAACTGTTGCTTGCACAAAGATAAACTGGGGAATGATCAACTAAGCTGAAGACTGCAGTCAAGGACCTGGGCTGAATATGACTGACACTGGGCTCTTGTTGCAAAAAAAATCATTGTATATTAGGTTGTATTAAATGAAGTGTCACTGCAAATTAAATGGAGTGACCCTTCCACTCTGTTCAGCACCGGTAAGGCCTCATCTGGATTACTGTGTCCAGTCCTTGGCCCCACACTTCAAACTAGAAAGAGCCCATCAGAGAGCAACAGAAATAACTAGAAGCCTGGGAAATGTGACGTATTAGGAAAGGCTGAAAGAACTAGGGTTATAGTCTGGAGAAGACAAGATGAAGGAGGGTGAGGGAGGGTTTGATAACAGTCTTCAGATACCTGAATGATGCTTTTAATGAGGATGCAGATAAACTATTTTCTGCGGCTGCCAGAGACAAGTCTAGGAACAATGGTCTCAAATTGCTGCAGGGGAAATTTAAGCTGGACATTTAGGAAGAACTTTCTTCAAGATGAGTATGCTTAAACATGGACTACCCAGGGAGGTTGTAGAATCTCCATCCTTGAACATTTTTAAGAGCAGTTTACATACACTTTTGACTGTGGTGATTTAATTGAGGATTATCCTTTTCTGAGCAGGAGGTTGGTCCATTCTAGCCCTACTTTTAAAAGATTCTTTTATTCTTAAGCAGGCTTTCAATTTGCCAAAGCTGCCTTTTTTCCAGTGGTGCAGTTCTTGGCCTCGTTTCAGCATATGTTATCAGCAGTATTTTAAGTAGAATTTTAAGAATACAGGCAGTTATTTTGCTATAACGTAACTGTGTGGTTTGGGGTAGGGGTACTTGTTTTTAAGCATTTCAGCTGACTGGGTAGCCAGTTGGCTATGCTTAGCTTTGCTCTGCAATTCAGGAAATCAGAGTTCAGTTTCCAGGGTTCTCATTCTCAAGGATGGTTGATTATGATAGTATTCAGTATCACTAAACAGTTATTCCCTGGTCTGCCAAGGAGCACATTATATAGGCACCATTCTTCCATAGGCAGGGATACTGACTATAGCTGGAGACACTAAATTCACAGAAGTGGAAAGTGAAAGGAAGTAGGGATTACACTCAGAGCTTTAAGAAGAGTGCACAAAACTTCCTAGAATAGAAATTGTTTGTCTTTCTTATTTGAAAAGTTTCATTAGAATTTTGAACAAGAACAATTCTGGGCAATTTCATGAATAGAACTGAAAATGTGTTCTTGTACTCGCCTATATCCATCATTGAATGTGTGCTGAAAATGCTAAAAATTATTTTGTTTAGAAGAAGCTTTCATCTCTTGAAGAAAAATGAGAAGTTACTTCGAGAACTTAGAAATTTGGACTCACGACAATGGTAAATTATTAAAAGAGCTAATTTATTTGAATCAATCATTTTATTTTTCAAAGTGAGTTTTTATTTAAATAGCTTTAGTTTATATAGAACACTTAACAAATTTGTGTCCCAATAAATAAATCATATATGCTACTTTTTGAAAACAGTACCTGCAAAGTATAGGGTGAAATGAAAATTTGAATAGAGTACCATGAAATAAAATTAAAATCTTCAAACAAGTAATTTATCTGTTAATATTATTTTAGTATGTTCCATGAAAATCGTTGTGCAAGCATCTACTGTACATAGATATCTAATAAAAGAGATGGTAATGTTAAGATGATGTTGTTGTCGTGACAGTCCAGTATGTGAAAGGCAAGAATTCTTGCGGGTATTATATTGGAGCAACAGCATGGCTGGTATAGACATAGGTAAGCTTTTGAATGTCACAGTACCCTCCCTTGGGCCTCACTGTGAAGCCTGAAGAAGGTACGGATACACCCAAAAGCTTGCCTATAAGGCACAACAAGAATTCTTCTCTCGTATAATGAGAGAGAGAAATTTCAAAATTCAATGACAATAGCTTGGAATTAATATCTGAGAATTAAAGCCATCAATATTTTACAAAGTATGGAAGTGATTGGAATTGTGGCTCATAAGAAAAGCTAAAATAATGTCCCAATAGCTTGAAACGGACATTACCCTAGCCAGTGCCATAGCAATGAAGTTGAGTGCCTGGGGTAAAGGCCACAGCAGCAGCCCACCCTCACCCTGCTCAGGGATCTGGGGGGCACATGCCCTCGCGCCCCCCTCCCCCACACCAATTCTGGGGGGCATATGCCCCCCATTCTTGCCTGGGAGTGCACGCAGTGGCGGGAGCACCCTTCCCCTATCCCGATGCTCCCTCCCCCCGAAACAAGCAGTTTGCGGCTCCGTCCCACGCCCCACCTCAGCTGGGCAGTACCTGTTGGTGCCCCTTTGTTTCAGCACCCAGGGTGGTCACCCTGCTCCCCACCCCCTTGCTACAGTACTGCCCCTCACCTTCACTTTGTGCTCACTACAAGCCACTTTTCCAAACCAAGTGGTGGTAGTTTGTCTGTTTTATCAAATTCTTTAAAAATTGACACAAAAGTATAATCTCTAGGGGCTTTTAAGTACATGAATGTAGATTTTCAGAGGTGGGCATCATAGAGAAATACCATCTTTTATCATGTGGCATTTTTTGTAAAGCCTTTCTGTTGACTCCCACCAGCAGACTAGCATCAGAAATGGATAAGTGAAAGTTTTAGAGGTTCTGTAAGACTTTAGTGTGCGCGCGCGCGCGCTCTCTCTCTCTCTCTCTCTCTCTCTCTCTCTCTCTCTCTCTCTCTCTGTTGGAAGGGTGGGTTGTTTTATAAATACAAAATTAATTCCATTAAAAGTGAAGCAGAAAATTTATAATTAGCTAGCTAGTCTACCATTTGGCTGTTGTCCTTAAAATTGACAGCTCTTCAGATGCTTGTAAAATTAGTGAAACAACTGTTAGAAACACTTTTCAGTTGTGCAGCTCTTTATCCAGCTGTTTTTAAACTAGAGATGCACAAAAAAACCCCTCATATCACTTGTGGTTATTAAATTAATCTTTTTGAGACACTTTTATTAGATCACTTGCAAGGTATTACACATACAACTATTAAAGAATAATTAAAGCACCTCTTTGTAATGAAAATAATATCCATATCATAGGTTTTACTTTTTTTGGGTCCACAACTAAAAACCTCTTCATTAATTTTTTGAATACTCTATTGTACCATCTGTTGCTGCTAATCTCACAGGTGGCAATTGCTGTTGGTGAATGGCAAAACAGAATGTACGAGCAAAATAATGTAAAGGATGAGAGCAAGGAAACATGAAAGATAAAAAACAGAAAGAGAGAGAGTTTTTTATTGTACTGTATTTTCACTAGCTTTTTAAAATTCTAAATGCCAGCCATTGTTTGTATGCATTGCTTCCCTATTCTAATTCCATATTAAAACTCTGAAATGGACAGTTATGTAATTCTGCTCCTGCATTTTACAGCAGAGAGACTCACAAGATTGCAGTATTTTATGTTGCTGAGGGCCAAGAAGATAAACACTCCATCCTCACAAATACTGGAGGGAGCCAAGCCTATGAAGATTTTGTAGCAGGCCTTGGTTGGGAGGTATCCATTTTAAAGCTTCTTTTATGTTTTCTGAGTTTAGTGTTTAATGAAAGAGATGCACGCAAATCCATTCTGAAAATATAACTCTTATTTTTCTCTTTCTTTTCATTTATTGATTACAGTTGATGACTACTGAAACACTCTAGAGCAGGGGTTGGCAACCTATTACCCGGCCCACAAGCCAAATCCATCTCAAAGAGTGGGAGGGCTTCTGTAGTGTTTCAGCAGTGGGAGCTTTGCCCAGACATCAGGGAAAAGCAGGGGGTAACACGCTAGGCTGGAAGCAGTCTGTGCTTGGATCTAATCTGTGTTAAAGCAGTGCCGCAGTGCAAAACACTGTCAACCCCTACCCTTGAAGATACAAAAAGAAATTCTGGTTTTAATTCTCAGTGATACTATGTAGATTAGCTGTTAATGCAACAAAACATTTCTTGCTTTACATAGGTTACATATGGAAACTTCTACATAAGCAGAGGCAGTTCTTTACTTTGAAATAAAGCCATCTTTCTCCAGCTTTTCATACACTGACCAGGCTGCATCTGTATTGCTCTGTAGGCTTGTATTGTGTTAACTCCAGCTGCAGTTCTGCATGTTGCTGAAATTTCAGAACCAAAAGTTTTGGAAAGCTGCTGTTTTCTTCCCTTTTATTCCTGCTTACGATGCACACCTGCCTGCTCAGGTGTCAGAGGACTCAAAAACCCAATCAAGCAAGACCTCTTTCACCAGCACCTCAACAAAAAACTGACAAATTCTGATCAACAGTAATGGGAGAATGTCAGCAGCATTTGGGGTGCCTTCAAGTGCACCATCATCAGCACCTGTGAAGAGACACTTTAATTCTTTACTAGAAAACATCAAGACTGGTTTGATGAGAATAGCTGGGAGATCCAAGAGTAGATAGACCGCAAGCACAAGGCCTTTTGTGCATGGCAGAATGACATCAACTCCAAGCAAAAGAAATTGAATCTGAATCTCCAACAAGCCAAGGCAGAGGTCCAAAGGAAGACCTCTGATATGAAGAACAGATGGTGGAAAGACAAGGCAAAGGAGATTCACCATCTTGCTGACATCCACAATATGTGTAAATATTTCAGTGCCACCAAAGCCACCTATGATCCAAGCACTCAGGGACCCAACCCCCTTGAAACCTAAGGATGGAGGAGACCTGATCAAGGAAATAAGAACCATCAGTGCCCATTGAAAGGTGAATTTTGAAGACCTTCTTGATCAAGACTGTCTCTGATGTTGCAAGCTGAGGTTGAGAACACTCATCAGCAACAATCTTGGAATCCTTCCAACACTTGACAAGGTGAGGAAAGCCACCAAACAGATGAAGAACAACAAGGCATCTGGAGCTGATGGAAGCCCCATCAAAATCTTCAAGCAGAGTGGGGAGAAGCTCACAGCACAGCTCCATGGCCTCATCTTAAGGATTTAGAATGATGAGCAAGTCAAAAATGACCTCAGGGATGCCATGATTCTGACAGTCTTCAAGAAAGGAGGGAAGTCCAACTGTGGAACTTAGAGAAGGATTGTTTTGCTGTCCACTACAGGAAAGATCACTGCAAGAACCTACTACAGAAAAACTACAGACCTTGATCCCCCCCGCTACCTAACCCAGGGACTTTTTACATGCTCCCTAAAATCCACAAACAAGGGAACCCTGGCAGACCTATTATATCCAACCATGGGACCCTAACTGAGGAAATATCAGGTTTCGTTGAATCAATCCTAAAACCGCTTGTCACCCACAGAGCAAGTTTTGT
>NW_005841835.1:5606359-5606972 GCF_000455745.1 Alligator sinensis
GTTTACAACTCAGAATACAGACCCAAAGATATTACTGACCTTGTACACTTCATCCTCACACACAACAATTTCACTTCTAATAATCAACACTTCCTCTAGATGATGGGAACAGCTATGGGCACTAAAATGGCCCCACAGTATGCCAACCTTTTTATGAGCCACCTCATCAAACCCTTGCTATACTTAAGATACATCGATGACATCTTCATCATTTGGACTGAGAACCTGCAATCTCTCTTTTTATGATCCCCCTCATCAAACCCTTGCTATACTTAAGATCCATCGATGACATCTTCATCATTTGGACTGAGAACCTGCAATCTCGGATTGAGTTCCATCAGAAATTCAACAGTCACCATCCCTCCATCCGACGTTCTTTAGAATACTCCATCACCAACATCTCCTTTTTAGACACAATGATCAGTATCCAGAAGGGTAAAATGCAGACCACAGTATACAAGAAACCCACAGACCAACATACATATCTGCACAGAACCAGCAATCACCCTAAACACACCAAAAAAGCTGTGATATACAGCCAAGCCCTCAGATACCACCACATTCGCACTGAAGAGAACACCCGGGATTGCCACCTCACCAATCTTAAAAAGGC
>NW_005841835.1:5607117-5609918 GCF_000455745.1 Alligator sinensis
GACAAGAAATGCAAAACCTGCCAACACATCTCCACCACCCCCACTATTACTACACCCCACAACAGAGCCATCAGCATCCCAGGATCTTACAGCTGCACCTCCAGAAATGTAATATATCTCATCCAATGCACCAAATGCCCTGATGGAAGATATGTAGGAGAGACCAAACAACAACTACGCACCAGAATGAACACACACCGGAAATCCATCAAAGACAGAAATACCCAATTACAGGTGGGGGCACATTTCTCACAGGAGGGCCACTCTCTCTCCAATCTCTGTCCTGATCCTCAAGGGAAATTTACACAACACTTCCCAGAGACGAGCCTACGAGCTCCATTTCATCAACCTCCTGGATACTAGAGATCATGGACTAAACATAGACATTGGATTTTTGATACATTATAATCTGCCTGACATCTGACTCGCCAGCCCAGCCCCTGGCTTCTTTACTTTTCATTCCATCCAGGAAGAGCACACACCAACTGCTGAAACTTCCTGAGCCTGACGAAGGGTTTTTGAACCCAAAAGCTTGCTTAATAAATATTCTCCAACTATTTGGGTTGGTCTAATAAAAGATATCAAATTCACCCAAGGAAACCTTGTTTACCAAGGCAGAACTTTTATTCGGCAGAAAAGTACCTGGGGGTTACAGTGGACAGTAAGCTGACTATAAGCCAACAACAGTGTGCTTGTTGAGAAGGTGAATGGCATAGTAGACTGCATTAGGAGGAGTATTGCCAGCAGATTGAGGGAAGTGATTCTTCCCCTCTATTTGGCACTGGTGAAATGATATCTGGAATACTGTGTCCAGTTTTGGGACCCTCACTAGAGAAAGGATATGTACAAATTGGAGGGAGTGCAGCAGAGGGCAGCCAAAATGGTTAGGGAGCTGGGGCACATGACTTCTGAGGAGAGGCTGAGGGAACTGGATTTATTTAGTCTACAGAAGAGAAGTCTGAGGTAGGATTTAATAGCAGCCTTCAACTACCTGAAGGTTGGTTCCAAAGGGGATGGAGCTAGACTGTTCTTAGTGGTGATAGATAAGAAAACAAGAAGCAATGGTCTCAAGTTGCAGCAAGGGAAGTTTAGGTTAGATATTAGGACTAACTTTGTCACTAGGAGGATAGTAAAATACTGGAACAGGTTACCCAGAGTCTCCATCCTTAGAGGTTTTTAAGACCAAGATAGACAAAGCCTTGGCTGGGATGACCTAGTTGGGGAAGGTCCTGCTTTGAGCAGGGGGTTGAACTAGATGACCTCCTGAGGTCCCTTCCAACCCTAATTCTATATGATTCTATGAGGCATACAAGAAAATGGGAGTGATGCTTAACATTCAGAAGACTAAGATCCCATCAACAGGCTCTTAATAAGCAGTGCCCAGGACCAGTAATACAGATTCCTGGTGAGACTGGAGAACGCCAAGTATTTCCCATACTTTGGAAGCCGTCTCTTGCAAAAGGCTGACACTGACGAAGAAATCCAATATTGCCTTAAATGTGCAAGTGCAGCCTTTGATGGATGTCTGAGGAAATGGGTGTTCAAAGATTGTGACATCAGATTCAAAACCAAGCATATGGTTTATCATCCCATTATAATCCCCACCTTACTGTACAGAGGTGAGATGTGGACAACATACAGAAGACACCTCAAGTAGTTGGAGAAGTAGCATCAATTCTGCCCATGGAAGATTCTTCAAATCCAGTGGGAAGATAGACACCAACATAAGTGTCCTCTCTCAAGCAACCACCACAAGCATTGAGGTTATGATCATTTAACATCAAGTTTGCTGGGCCAGCCACATCATCCAGATGTCCAACTCTAAGACTCCTAAAGCAAGTTTTATTCTCCCAGCTCAGTCAAGGCATATGCTCAACAGGAGGGTAGAGAAAGCTCTTCAAAGAATGTCCTCAAGGCCAACTTGAAAAAATGCAACATTGGCATCAACTTGTAGGAGAATATAGCCCAGGACTACCCCAAATGGAGAAAGAGTCTGTTGCAAGGATCTCAGTACTTTGAAACCTTATGATGACAACAGGAGACGGAAAAGTAAGGGTGGCAGAAACAGCATGTCATGGATCGAATCAAGAATTAGGAGCCACCTACACCACACGGAAACACGTGCTCGAGTTGCAGCAAAGTGTATCGATCCCAGATGGGCTTTGTCAGCCAGCTTCGGACCCAAGAAAAACAATCGTGAAAGACTGTCATCCTTGACTGTGAGGGACTGCCGAACAACATAACACGCATGCCTGCTCATCCCCATGTGCCTACCTTTCAGAAGTGAATAGTATGATATAGTTACCATCTGATTACCGTGATTGCTGTTAGATCACTGTTTAAACACAATTTTGTTATACAAACTCTCCCGTAGTCAAAAACATTTTTGTTGAATTAAACACATTCCTTCTCTGGCTGTCCAGGATTGACTTCCACTGTCACAAATGGAAGGAAATTTCAGTCGCAGACCTGTCCCACAAGAATGTGGGAAGTACTATTATTACATTTGGCTGAAGGATTGCCACACAAACTATTCTTCTTGTCACTCTTGAGAGCCTGTACTATCTTTTTCACTCTGAGAAGAACAGAGGAGCTTGTATAGAAGTATTGATGATGATTGCTTCAGTTACCTAGAGGGAGGAAAGGAAACTGCTGCTGATCCCACCACAAACACAGATATTGCGCGCGCGCGCGCGTGCTCTATCGCTCTCTCGCGCGCTCTCTCTCTCTCTCTCTCTCTCTCTCTCTCTGACCCCAGTCTTCCCCCGTCTCCATCCCTTCTCCCTCTGTTTTCATTCCTG
>NW_005841835.1:5609980-5624742 GCF_000455745.1 Alligator sinensis
ATTCCTGCTCTTTCAAAATTCAGAAATTAAGCTATATTTTTTTTTTGTAACATGCTATTTCTGTTAGTATTAAAAAACTAAATTAAATGCTTTGTGAATCTGGATTTATTTTCTTTGACAGCGTATCAGGTATTTTATTTCTTTGGCATGCAACTGAATTTATTGTTGGTATAATGCCAATTACACTAATGCCCAGGATGAGATTAAATATGTTCAAGTCTTTTTGATTTAATGTTATAAAAATATTGCTGCAAAACTGAAATAAGGTGTTAGACTTAAGCTATGGACAGGTGTTACATTTCTAGCACTAAATATGCCTTGGTAGCACTACAAAAAGCAAGCAAACAGCCACTTAGCTATTTGTAGTACTACAAATATGGCAAAAGCACTACAAAACGTTACGTCTTTCAAAAAGGAGCTTCTTGATGGGTCCACATTTTATAGTACTATATATGTAGCACTACGCATAGCATTTACAGGGGTTTGTAGGACCCCCCAGCATCCCACAGTTCTGTTTGCCTTTTCCCCCACTCAAAGCGGGGTAGAAAAAATGTGTGTGGCTGGTTCCCTAGTAGCCTGCCTAGCAGCAAGCTTGTAAAGGAGCCCTACTTGGGATCCTGCTACCACCACTTCTTCAAACGTCAGTGCCTGCTGCTGTCACAGCCATCAGAATGTCAGCTCTTGGCCACAGAGACTACACAACTGTCTGGGTGACAAAGCCCAGGCAGCTTGTGTGGATGAATGGCAGAAACCAGAGGCAGCCCCAGCCTTCGAAGCTCCACCAGCCAGCTGAACTCCAGATGTATGGGCCATGTAGGCTGTATAGCTGATCACCGAGAGCTTGCCCAGTTTAGGAGAGGGCATGCTGCCAGTGATCAGGTTCCACTGGGAGTCGGGGACACTCAAGGAGCAGCACCTTATCATCCCCCTGGCTAAAGAACTCACCTTTGAGGTGACATTGTAGCTCACCAGCCAGGGATTTTGAACACTTGTACACTCCCATAGCTCCACCTTTTTGAAGTGCTACAAAGTGCAAAGACACTTTATAGTAGTACTAATGATCACCTGTCTATCCTTATTCATGGTTTTTAAACTTCTTTTGATGTAAAATTGTTTCTGCTTCAATCAGATAGATTTAAGACTTACCATCATTTTGGCCAGTTTTCAGTTACAGTTTCAAATTTCACAATTTTCTATTTTCATGCAGTGAAAAAACAATATTTTATGGCCAAAAAAATTCCCTATATTTAAAGTGTATATAGAAAGGAATAAGGCAAGCCAGTATATGCCCACTTTGGTGCAAAAGTTTTTTACAGCACCTTTTATGAGTCAATGTACTGTGAAATAATTAATTAAAATTCAAAAGCATTCTCAAGTTATTTGGTAGCTTATTTTACAAACCACCACTTTCATTCTTGGGGTCTCCCCCTCCCCACTGGACCTTGCTCTCTCTACCAGTCTTCATGATAGTCATCATCAAAGATACGGATTTTCCATTCACTTCAGAAAAACACGGGTTTTCTCCTTTGACAGAGAAAAATATGGATTTTCTCTTTTCAAGGAGAAAATAATGGATTTTCCCCTTTAAAGAAGAAAAATGCAGGAAATCACAGGTTTCCCCTTGCAGGCTGGCAGAGCTCCAGCCTGCAAGGGGCTGTTTGGGACTGCGGGGAGCAATCAGACAGGGGGTGCCACACACGTGTATACATACATGCACGTGGCAGCCAGGCAGTGGTGGAGAAGAGCTCCCCCAGCTCTCTGCAGGTAAGTCTGGTGAGGGGGGAAGGAGCACAGGCCATGCAGTGGGGAGGGGCACAGACCATGTGCTGGTGGGGGCATGGACTGGGGGTGGGGGAGTCCTGTGCCTCCCTAGATTTCTGCACCCACAGCAGGGCATGGGGCTGCAACCAGGCTGGACCAGCTCTGACAGAACTGCCTCCACGGTCCAGCACGTGGGACCCAGTGCAGGAGGGAGTACCACACTACCATGGCCGCCAAGCTGAGGCACCTCCTGCCCTCCCAGCAGCCGCAGGGGGCACAACTCCCTGCAGCTGCTATTCTAGCTGCTGCTATTGTAGCTGCCGCTGTTGCGCCTTGCCATGGCAGTGCAGCATTCCCTCCAGCACTGGTTCCCACCCACTATGAGCACAGAGGCAGCTCCTGTGGAACTGGTCCAGCCTACCTGCAGCCCCGTGCCCCACTGTAATTGCAGAAATCTTGGGGGACATGTATCCCCACTGCTGCATCACCTGTGCCTCCTCCGCCTTCCCCATATATCCACTCCCTTCCTCACACACTGAGAAACTGGGGAGGAGGGACTGTGAGTTGGGAGTGAGGGGCACCAGCAGGGTCGTGAGGCTGTGTGTCAGGAGTGAGGGAGAATAGCATGGGCAGGGGCAGGGCACTAGCATATCTGGGCTGCTCGGCACCACAAAGCAGCAGGATGGGCAATTGCAGCTGGACCTGCATCCTGGGAAGCAAGGGAAGCTCTGATTTTTCCATGATAAAAAACCCAAAATCAAACACCAAAATTTATAGGTATTTAGAATTTATTTTATTATAATGATTGAGGCACTGGTAGGCTTCCAAATTGCTTTAAAATTGTAAATATATCAATGAAACATTGTGTTCAATTGATACCTACATATATAGTGGCATTTCATTTTAATTGCAGAAGAATGCAATTTGGGGGGGGGTTTTATCAGAGAATTTCTGATTTTTAAACAAAAAACCAGGATCCCTGGAACTCATCATACAACCTATTGTACCATTGAATATAGAAAGTGTGCCTGCTTTGCAGTTAGTTTATTTAATAATAAGTTTTTTTCTAATTAAGGAGCCTCAGGTCTTTCAGATAAACATGATCGTACCAGTGGATATACCCAGCATTAAGGGTGGTGGTATCTTAATTTGAAAATGCTTTAAAAGGCTTTCTTAAAGTATATGTTTATTACCTAATATTTAATGTTGTGTGGGTTTTGCTTTTAGGTAAATCTCACAAACCATTGTGGTTTTATGGGAGGACTGCAAAAAAACAAAAGTACTGGGTTGACCACTCCATATTTTGCTACCTCTACAGTGGAAGTGATGTTCCATGTGTCAACAAGAATGCCTTCTGATTCCGATGACTCTCTAACTAAAAAGGTAAGTGTTCTTGAGTAGCTCCTTTTCATTTAGGTAAAAAAACAAACTCAGAATATTTCAGAAATTAATTCCTAAACAAACAAATAAACAAAAACTGTTACCTTTTTGTAAAGCATAAAATGCTCATTCTTCCCAACAGATGACATCTTGTTGAAGACGACTAGTGTGAGCAAATTGCCTTATTAACAAATTATTTTTTACCAACCAGTTATTTTGGCACAGAAAATATACATCATATTTGTATATTTAATTGTTGCTCCTGTCCCAGGAATGGTGATACAAAAGAATTAAAATAAAAGGCAAGAACAGATATATATCTTTTATTTCCACACAGAATGAGTAATGTGTTCTGATACTTTGAGACTTCTAGACATGAGCTATTAACTTCTCAGAGTAGTTTGTGAATGACCTGAGGAAAAATGTCTTACATTTGAAACCTTGTCTAACTTTATCCCAACTACATAGTTGGTCCAAAAAAAATACCATCCTAAGAAATCCTCACCTCTCACATAATTTCTGGATCATCATGGCTACAACATCACTCTTACATTACCTTTTCAAAGTTTAATATTTTTAGTCATTTAAGAAATATTAGTTAAGCATATTCCTAAAACATTTTATTTTAAAAGAAAGTTAAAATGTTAAGAACCTAGTAACTTTTTAGTGCTTTTAGTTATACTTCTTTGGAACTGGCACAAATGTTCAGAAGTAGTCTGTTCTCTTAGACCCATGTTAAGGAAAAAATGGCTTTCTGTATTGGTATTTTTTTCTTTAGAATTTAATAAATTCCACATTAGTGATAATAAGTTGAGGCCTCGAACATGTGTCCTATTAGGAATGAACAATTGGCTATCATTAGACTGTCCCCCCGTCCTCTGTACATACATCTTCAGATGTACTAATCCATTCAGTAGACACATTAATGAGCACTGGTTGAAGTGTAATATTGGAGGAAGTGAGGCTGGTTGACCTCAGCATGGAGTTTAATACTTGTAATTAAATTAGATAGTCGACAGTTAGTATAGAGAGAAATAGCCATGCCTCTGGCAAATTTCAATTATTCATGTCTTTGTTTTGTTCTTTGTTTTCAGCTTGAAGAAAATATTTATCTTTTTATCATGGTTATTATTATAAACTGACTTTTAGTTCTTTTCTCAGTAGCATCTTACCATTATTTTATAACATTAGTAAAACATGTTCCTCCATGCTCAAGGCAGATAGTTCATGCTGTACTTTATTTCAGGTTGCTGCATGCATTATAGAAGTATCTTAGTAGCAAAAATATCTTTATATGCTTTTTAAACAGAGTAGGACTACATTCACAATCTAAATGGTTAGCTGGGCTTTTATTAGAGAAATCAGGTTTCATAGGCCTAATAAAACTTAGCATGATTCCTGTCACTAGACCATTTCGTTTGTATACAGTAATATTTGTTTATAACCTGCTCAAATTAGGATGATTAGAAAGTAGTTGGGAGGACAGAAAACACAATGAAAATTGCTTTCATTGTTTAAATAATCTTTAAAAATGCTTCAGGTTTTAACAGACAGTGAATGCTGAAGTTGACATGTATTTAAAACAAAAATCTTGACCCTTCACACAGTCTCTACTTCCAGCTGAATCAGTTCTGTGATTTAGTTTGTTTAAAAATCCAAACTGGCCGCCATTTTCACAATTCCATTTCACCTGAAACTCATCTTTTTCTACTTTCATCCACAATCTCTTTCTCCAACAATTCAGATTACTTTGGGAATCTGTACTGTCTGGTGGATAGAGCACTGAACTGTGCATCAGGAATAGGATTTGGAAGCCGATCATTTGACTGGTCAAATTACCATATTTACTTGAATATAAGATGAGGTTTTCTCCTTCAATCAGCATAGGGAAAAAAGCCCCTACTCTTACATAAACATATGAAGTGGGGAGGGGAGGGGAGAGGAGGAGCAGGTGGCTTCTGCAGCTCTGACTCTGGTCCTGAGCCCAGGTCAAGGCCAGAGTGAGACCCACAGCAGTGCCCTGCCCTTCTCCTCTGCAGCTTCTGCCCCACACCCACCCCTTTCCCTCCCCCTTTCTATCAGGTGTAGCTCAGCTCTGACTTAGGCTGGGATCTGTCCTATAGAGTACATGGAAACTCCTTCCCCTGCTTGGCCATTTAGTAGTGCCAATTTCCATGCACTATGCTCTGGAACAGAGCAGCCTGAGCAGCATCTTACAATAAGGGAGGAGAGGAAGAGGCAGAAACTGGGGAGGTAGGAGAGAAGGGCAGACTTGGGGGGAGCAAAGGGGAAGGGATAGAGACTGGGGAGGTCAGGGGAAGAGACAGAGACTGGGGAGCATGGTGGAAGAGGCAGAGCCTGGGGGGAGTTGTTGGGAAGAGGACAGAGGCTGGGGGGAGCTAGGAGTGGGGAGGCAGGAAGGCTGCAGGAAGAAGAAATGGGCAGGGCAGAGGGCAAGAGGGCCACTTGACCCCTCCCCCTCAGCTCCTGCTTTCCCTGCTGTAGCAGTAGAGGAGCAGGATTCAAGACAACTCTCCAGTACTTGGATTCTATATCTGGAAAATTATAACAAGTTTATACATTTTCCATATATAAAATCTAATTATTGGTGGGGTTGTCTTGTGTTCAGGGTTGTCCTATATTTGAGTAAAAACGGTTAGCTAGTTGGCTGGTTAGTTAATCATCTGTTATTTGATCACAGTAAAAAATTGTCAAATATTCCATGAAGCCAAGAGTGCTGTGTAGGTTGTGGCCTACCTATTCAATTTAGAAGCAGGCAGCCCCTACCCTGCTCCCAAAGTTGCCAACTTTCCCTAAAGTATGAACAGTCCATTAAAACAAAAAAAAGAACAACAAAACCCTTAAGCAACCTGACCTTGAGTGACACTCAGCTGTAGGAAAGAAACTAGAAGGAAACATTGATGGACAAATAAAGTAGAACAGTGCCACCTGGTGTCTGAGCGGGAACACAACACCCTGCAGAGAGCATTCTCTCAGGGCTTTGTAGCCCATGGGAGCCCCATAGCCCCCTTCCCCCAGCCATGTGCTGCTGCTGCATCCTGTCAGCTGCCTGTAACACTGTTTGTTTCACAGGTAGGCAGACAATAATCCTTTGGGGGTCTGTGGTGGGTTGGGGAGAACAGGCCAGCGACATTGGAGGTGGGCGCAGCACAATGTGGGGTGCAGATGTGGGTGTGATGGCAAATAAACTACTTTGAGCCAAATAAGCTGTCCTTTCCCATCTACAACTTAGCTAGAAACCCACACTAAAGTTGCACATATTATGTTTCCTTCCTTTTCATGAGTGGAACCCTTCCAAGAATCACTTTCTTGTTCTGTATTTGGATTTAATGACAGAAAACAGACAGGAAGTGGGGCTCAGGAGTGTAAAGGTAAAATAGAGAGAGACTCCCTGTATTTGCGGTCTGCATCACCCATGTGAATTCCAAGCAAAGGTGGTAAGGACTAGGAGGCAAGCTTGACCTCAGACTGAAGTTTAGTAAAGCTTTTGAGTTGTGCTTTACTGCTGCTGCAGGTCAAGCTTAGGGATTTATAATATAGATGATTAGCCTGTACTGGTTTTAGGAAGACCTTAAAGTCTACCCTATCAGGGATTCTAGAAAAAGGGTTTATGAAGGATGCATTGCATGACGTGGGCTTGTTTTTGGATCTGGGGTTTTTTGAAGTGGGGGTTGGTTTTTGCTTGCTTGTTTTATTTTGTTACTAAAAGGAGTTGTTAACTTGTATTGGTTGGCTGAATTGTTACTGGATTTTAAGTTATAAATGTGCCCATAGGTGAATAATAGAGTCATCTTATCAATGGAAATAAAATTAAATTAAAACAAAACTTCTTCCTGCCATTTAAGGCAGTGCAGCATCAAGATTCTGGTGTTTTGCATGCCAGGCCATCTTAAAACTTATTTTCTATCAGTCTTTTTGACTAGTATATAAAACTTTATCTTTAGTGCCTTTGAAACACTGGACAATAAAGCAATTATAAACCAGGAAAATAAAATGAATTCTGAAAGAAGAGAAGGGAGCCTTTAGGAGATCCGAACAGGGAAAAGTAGAAAAATACTTAAATAATGAATTGTAAATAAAGGCTTTAAAGCCTCTCTCCTTCCATTCCATTTTCATTTTCAAAATGAAAGCATATTTTAAAATGGAAATTGTTATTTAAAATATACCTACACAAGTCTACAAAGAAAGTGTCAAAATTAAGATAGAATCATGAAATCTCAATTCACAGTGGGAGCGATATTGCAAAATCGCTCCTGTAGCTTACCTCCTGTCTAGCTTTGGGTACATTAGTGCTGAGAAAAGGTGAGGGAGGACTGAAAGTGTCTTAATTAAGATGACTATATTACACACATTGTGTTAAATAAAAGGTAGTCATTTTTTAATTATTAGGCTATTAATCCTTCTTGAGCTTTTGGTGATTGTATAAATGACTCAAGCTTAATTTGACATTGTCAAAGCCACACAAAATAATTATAGCCCCATAATTCATAGCTAATTGTTTTTGTTTTGTTCTGATATGAATACCTACTGGATAGGTAAAGGGATTAGTCCAGAAAACATGTTCATTAGTACAATATTTTTAAATAAAATTCCAATTAATTATATCCATTATTTATGGGAGTTTTAAAAAAATCCTGTCTGTGTTAGACTGGGATTTTATGAAGTTTGTCCAAATGTTTTAAATGCATTTTAGATAACAGTATTCTCTTCGTGTAACTATGAAGCAGCTACTTCCCAAAATATTTCTGCCATTCTTGCTGTATCCTTTCTAATGAACTCTCATTTAAGTAAATGAAACTGAATTTAAAGACCAGCTTTTGTTTTAAAAGGAAATACAGTTGCCTTTTTCTCTCCCTTCTTTAGTACTAAGTGAGTACTAGAAATTACAGATAATTTTGGCAAGAGTTCAAGGGTTAATGCAACAGATAAATAAAAGGAATTTTCTGTAAATTGAGCCCTGCATTATTTCACTTGTCCTGCCTTTCCAAACCTAACTTATTTAATTTTAAAAAGTAAATACTTAAATTCTTCCTGACAGTGTGCTTTGCTTTTACTATCGTTTATTACTTCAATTATACTTGGTATCACTTGGAACAGTCTGCCATTTGGAAATCTCAGTATAGCCTGAAGCTTAGTATTAAGTCTGGCTGGTATTGTAACATGTACAGCATATGACACTAATGTATCAAAATTAGATTTGATCATCCCTCCTGGTTATATTTATTTCACATTTCTTTTGTATTCAGTTAACATAAATGTATTAGGAAAGCTGACACATGGTGATGGCTGTATAGTAAGAATATTTTAAAGTATTTTGAGTAAAAATTGAAATCTCAGGTTTTTTCGCATTGTTGAGGGACTTCATTTATTTATTCAAAAAATAGAATAGAGGTTTAGAGCAAACTACAAATTTGGCGTGTTTCTTTCTGCCATTCCATGGATTCTAGCTGTCAGCTTAAGTGCAGTGGGGCTGAAGCAGCTTTGAATCACCTCCTCATTTCTTCCTTTCTTAATCATTGTGGACAGTGCCCCCATTGTGCCTGTCACTCAGGCCCATAATCTTGGTGTTATCTTTGATTCAGATTTTTCTCTGTCCCCATAGCCAGTCTGTGTCTAAGTCTAGCATATTTTCTTTATAACATCTCTAAGATAGGAAAAACTATCTGTTTACACAGCCAAAATTTCTCTCAGTATTTCATGTCTCAGTTACAGTACTGCAATATCCTTTTCTCTAGCCTTGACAAGTGCAATCTTACCCCAGTCATATCCAAACAGAATGCTGCTGCTAAACATCCCTACCCTAGCTCTTCCTCTGACCATGTCAACCTCTCTCTCTATCCCTTCACTAGCCTGTCCTCCTTCACTGCATCAAACACAACCTGCTCTTCACCTTCAAGGCCCTGTCTTTTTGCACTCACTGTCCAGGGGCCAGCTCTCACCACACATTGACCTGATGCCAGCACCCATTTCTTAAATTTCCAAACACCTTTCAGGCTCTCCCCTCACTTGGAAGGAGTTTCTTGTAAACATTGCAATTCTTCTTGAAACTCTCTCTTGCTGTGATGTCTACAAAAAACAATGCTTAGCTTGCTGATGGTCCTGCCTTTCATTCTTATTGTTTCCTTTTACTTCCCATCTGTCTGTGTCCTTCTTGTCTCGATGTATAAGCCATCTGGGGTAGAAACAGTCCTTTTGTTCTGTGTTTGTATGGCACTTAGAACAGCAGGAGTCTTGATCCATGATTAAAGGTATAGACAGAGGTAAAAATGTTATCAGTATGGAATGTATAAGCTGTTACAATGTTGCTGTTAGATCTGTAAGGTCCTATAGCAATGTTGGTGGAATAAAAACATTGTAACTTTAAGTCTGCTTCATTCAGAGTTAAAGTTACAGTTATTACTCCTGATATCTCTTGAGTCTGGGAGAAGGTTTTATTTCTGAACCGATTTGAAAGTTCTTCTCCAAGAAAATTAAAATCCAAAGAGGCAAAATAGAAACACTTCTGTAAAGGGCTATACAAGCCTTATCCAGATCCAAAGAAGCTTTTCAGGAAGCTCTAGGTACTGGGCCCATTCCATACATCATGTGCTTCAGTGAGTAGATATGCTATCTCAGGCTTCCAGGTGACCTTTCATAAGCCTCACTTATCTGCAGCACAGATGACATTTTTGCGAATGCACCAAAGGGAGCTTTACTCAGTAAACCCAAACAAATGCAGGTCAGTATTTCAAAACCAATGATAGAACGCCTGAGTGAGTTAAAAGGGGATGGAGTTTCCTACTTCATGGTGTAAACACTTATAGAACCAAGCAAAACGATGTCCTCAAGACACAATGCTCTAAAACATATTGGAATATAGAGCCATCATTTAGCATACAGAATGCCCCTATCCATTATTCAGGACTTAACTATTCAAATATCCACAAACACCATCATAGCAATGCTGTACATCAGCAGGCGTGAAGGATCTTCTTCAATCTGCCAGGAAGCTAAGGGTGGTTTAAAAGAGGATGGAGCTAGATTGTTCTCAGAGGTGGCAGATAAAACAAGGAGCACTGGTCTCAAGTTACAATAAGGGAAGTTTCAGTTAGATGTTAGGAAAAAACTTCCTCACTGGGAGGGTAATAAAGCACTGGAACAAGTTACCCAGAGAGGTTGTGGAATCTCTGTCCTTAGAGATTTTTAAGATCCTGGTAGACAACCTTGGTTGGGATGATATAGTTCAGGATGATCCTGCTTTAAACAACGGGCTGGAATAGATGACCTCCTGAGATCCCTTCCAACCCTAATTTTCTATGATTATGCATAGCTTTCTATGATTATGTATAGCTGTATCAGTCATTTCATTGCATCATTGATCACTCCAGGTTCATTGCTGTTTAGCTCAGTTGGTAAGAGTGTGGCGCTAATAACATCAAGGTTGCAGGTTCGATACTTGGTTGGACTAAATGATCTCTTCCAGCCTTACTTCTCTATGATTTATGATTTACCTATGGTTAATTTGAACTATTTATTTTCACTGAAACAGTCAAGAATGTCCCTCGTTTCAATAAGGGTGCACCTGGCAGCTGTCACTGCTAATCATCCTACTGATCTTATAGTCCTCTGACATTCCATAATGATTAAATTTCTACAGGAATACATCTGTATATTCCCACTGGTCAGGTGGTCCCTTTCTTTCTGGGACCTTAACTTGGTATTAACAGGATTGATGGATCTCCCCCTTTCAGTCTGTGCCTACCAGCTCTCTGTAGCACGTGTCAAGAAATACAGCCTTTAGGTTGGCCAAATCACATCAGCAAGGAGAATAGGAGAGATTGAGACCCTTGTTGTAAATTCACCATACAGTCTTTCACAAGTACAAAGTCACTATCAGGCCTCACTTAAAGTTTTTGCCTAAGCTTGTTTCTTGGATTCACATCAGTCAGTTAATTTACCTTCAGATTTTCTTTTAAATGTCATTCTACCCAAGCTCCTTACAGTTCTACATTTTGGATGTCATAATAGGCTTCTTCCTTTTTATGGACAGAACTAATCCATTTTGGGTTTTTGGGCAGAACCATACCGACATTCCTAGATTCTGTGGTATTAGCTGAAAGACTTAAGGAGTATTTCATATAATCTTGGAGTTGTTAACTGGGTCTCTGACTGTGGGGATGATTATGATTTGACTAACAAATAATCTCCTCTGATTATATTTGTCCTTGCTCACTGGGGGTTCAGGTGATTTCTCTGGCAAGTTGGGATAATGCCCCTTTACCAAAGATACCAAAGGAAACAACGTGGAGCTTGCTTGGTATGTTTACCATTCGCTGTTCTTAAGGGACAAGCATCCAGTTTTCTACAGTAGCCCTGAAACATTTATTTTTATAAAACTCGTCTCATCTAACCCATGGCAAATAGGCAGCTGCCATCAAAAATAGACTCTTCCTTCTCTAAAAGAAATAAATAACTGTTTCTTTGAGACACATTGTCCATGAGATTCCATTACTTGCCCTCTTTTCCCATTAATTCAGAATCCCATTTGTTTAAGACACTGGTGAAGAAATTGTGAGGTGGTTGAAGCAAACATCATACCCTCAGATATGAGGATAAGAGCACTGGGTAGTGGAGGGAAAGCCCATCCCCAATAGATGCTGCTTTTCAAAGAATCCTAATGTACAGAACAAGAATGGAATCCATGGCCAGAACATTGCCAAGGGCCTCAGTTACTGAAGAGTAGGTAAACCTTCTGTCACAGTAATCAACAACCTTTTTGGGCTGCAGGCCAGTGACCCAGTTCAGGTCAGAGGCAGGTGGGCAAGTAGGCACTAGGACCACTTTTTCCTGCAGCAGCCCTGGGAGAGCACCTACAACTGGTACTTCTCTCCTCAGTGGGGAAAATGACTGCTGCCAAAGTGCCTTGCTGCTGGATGCTGACAGTACCCTACATCTGCAGATTGGATCAAATGGCTCTTCCAGCCAGATCCAGCCCACAGGCCATAGGTTGTCAACCCCTGTTTACTCAAAATCTATCAGGAAGCCCGTCGGAGCCAGGTAATAAAACTGGCTATTCTGAGTCCCAGTCTAGCATTAGCCACAAGAACATCCCTCTTTTCAGTTAGAAGTATGGTCATTGATTTTCACAGTAACAACCTGTTTAGACCCTAAAGTTTGATTTGTGTGCGTGTCAGGGAACAGGGGTTTTGGCTGGTGCACTTAATGTTCAAGGTCAGTCAGTTTTCAAGGGAAAAAAAAAAGCATTTATTCATTGTTTTGGAGCAAAATCAGATCATTTTCTTCTTTAATATACTTTTAATTGATAGCAGCCTATCTGCAAGAGAAACAAAGTCCTCAAATACAAATCTTGTTAGGTACACTGTCCTTTAACAGTAGCGCTGAAGCGTACTCCCTGTACTTGCCACTGTTCCCACTCCTCCTGCCAGACCCCAGCATCCACGCCATCACTGGGACCAGGCTCTCCAGCCCCTAGTCTTCTCTACCTCTGCTCTGGAGAGGGTGAGAAGAGGTTTAGAGGGTTGGGGCTTGAGAGCTGGATAGTCCAGCAGTGGGGCATCCCCACTGACACCATGCAGCCCTTATGCTGGGAAACCCTTTATACTTGGAAACATTTCAAAAGTTACTTCTGTTCATGTCCTGAGTAGCTGAAGGCAAGGGCGGATCTAAGTGGAGTACAGTGGTATAGACAAAACCCCATTTCAGACCCTATCATGAGCAACAGCAGGGATGGGGTTTTTTAAGTCCTCAGATCAGGTGAAAATCCCATCCCCATCCTCCTGTTCTCTGCACCCCCTCCTTTCTGCTCCAATCTCAGCTGCTTGGGTGCTCACTACTGCCCCTGCTGCTGTCATCTGTTGAGGCAGGGAGGCTCCAAAGCTATTCTGCCTGCTCCAGCTGGCAAAATGGCAACAGCAGCAGCAGTGGGTGCATTCCTCCTCTCTGTCCAGTCCCTGGGGTATTATCTGCCTGCTTGGGAACAAACATGGGCTGGGAACCTGTCTGCTGCTATCTTCTGCTGAGCCCAGCTACAATGGGTCCAGACCTCTTCCTACTGTGAAATGAATTGGGAGAGTTGTGGGTTGGGCAGGTTGCCAGGAGATAAATCTAGAGCAGGGGTGGGCAGTGTCTGGCATCACTTAATGAGTTTTGGTGACCTGTCAAGGGCGCTCACTCGCTCTCTCTCGCTCTCTCCTCCCCAGCTCAGAAGCCTGACCCCACCCGCAGCTTTGGCATGCCCTCCCTTCCCCAGACCCAGCAGCTGTTGGCTGCATCCACATCTACCCAAACATGGCCAACAGCTTCCAGGTCAGGAGGCAGGGCATGCTACAGCTGCAGGCCGTGACCAGCCTGAACCCTCTTGCAGCTGCTGTAGCATGCCTTGCACCCCCAACCCAGAAGCTCCCAGAAATTGTCTGGACTTGGGGCGGGGCACACTAAAGCTGTGGGCAGGTGGACTCTGGCCGTGGGGTAGTGGGGCTAAAGCTGCGGGTGGGTTCATGCTTCTGCTTCCATGCTGGTGGCAGCCCCAGCCCAGGGAGAGGGCACCCAACATGCGGGAAGCAGCCCCGGCGACCCAGCACTACACAGCTGTCAGAGCCATCGCCCACCACTGGACAGATGTATTCACTTGTGGGGTACCCACCCATAGGCTGGATCCAACCAGTTGGCAGACTGGATACAGTCTGCGGACTGTATTTTACCCACCCTTGCTCTAGAGTCACTGCAGCCAGTCACAGCAGGGTACACCCAAGGATGGAGCAGAAAGGAGGATCCCACCCAGCTGCATCTGCTGTTCCCTGATGTGTGGCTGGAAGAGGTCAGGATCAGCTCTAAAACACCTTCCAAACACTCATCAGCCCAAGACAGTGGCAGGTGGCAAAGGGGATAAATGGGAGGGAAGGGGACATGCTGCTAAGGACAGGGGGAGGGTGGGGGTGCTAAGAATGGGGGATGATGGGACAGGGGATGGGATTTTTAACTTATTTGGGTACTTTAAAAAAAGCCCTGACTGCTGATCCTACAACATGGTCTGCCTGCTTGGGGGTGTAGGAGAAGCTGGGAACAGGTGTGCAGCCCTGCACACCCCTTCACAAAATCGTAGATCTGCCCCTGTATGAAGGACTTATAAGAAATTAACTTTTAACAGTTTGAATCCCTTCTTTTTTCAGCTAAGACATTTAGGAAATGATGAAGTGCACATTGTCTGGTCAGAGCATACTCGAGACTACAGGAGAGGAATAATTCCTACAGAATTTGGTGATGTTCTCATTGTTATCTATCCAATGAAAAACCATATGTTCAGTATCCAGATTATGAAAAAACCTGAGGTAAGGCTTTATTGTATGCTTTCAAGTATTAACTACATTATTTTTGTTTCTGGTTCAACATATTAGTCCAGCAAAGTAATCCTCCTTGAATAGTAATGTCTATAAGGCTATAATGGCTATAAAGCAGAACTCAGAAGTTTAGTGTTACGGTGTATGAATATAAATAAGAAACTGAATTGCAGTGTTCTAATCCTAATAAGATATTCTGGTATGATCATAAACTGCAGAAACAAAACCAAAAGATCTTGTGTAGTGACCTAAAAACTCCACTCT
>NW_005841835.1:5624773-5656601 GCF_000455745.1 Alligator sinensis
CTTTCCTCCCTCTTTCTGCTATTTCGTTGCCTTCTGTAATTCTTACATAGGAATTTAGGTCCTGGTTCATCAGGAACTTCAAGCACATTGACCTCATGGCTAAGGAAAGATATTACTCATAAACAGGTATAATTACACATTGGAAACTGTTTCAAATCTGTAACACAACATGGCTAAGTACAGGCAGTCAAAATGCCCAATGCTGAATTGATTCAGTCTTTGCAGGTTAGTCTAAGATGCAGAAATTAAATTGAAACAGAAGTGAACAGACATTTACCTTTAATTCAGGAAATGCAGCCATGTGCTTGCAGTAGCTCAGGCCAGAAGCTAGTCTGGCATATAGCCAACATGGGCTGTCTGTTCGCTTCCTCTTCCTGCTGCCCCTGAGGTCTTTGGGATTTGCAGTCCAGAATCACAACAGCAGGCCTCTGCAGGGTTCCTCATCACTTCCTCTTCCTGCTTCCAGGTGCCTCTGGGATTTGTAGTCCACAGTCACAGCTAGCAGTAAATTTGAGCAGGGGAAGGGGTGTTTAAGCCCCACTCTGGCCCCAGACCCTAGGCGGGGTTTGCCAAGGGGAGGAGGTGGGGCAGTCTCTTCCTTATCCGGGCTAGCCCTCCCCACCCCCTTGTCAGACAGCCCTCACTGCTCCTACTAGGGAGCAGAGGGGCAGGGCCAGCCCTGCTCTCTGAAGCAGACAGCACAGCCCATGCCAGGGCTGCAAAGCATGCTGGGATGCTGGCAGACTGTGATTTAACTTGAACAAGGAAGGGGTGTGGGGCAGAAGTTTCATAAACTAGTTTGACCCAAATCAGTTAAGTCTGATACTACATTCAGCCAGCTTTATCTTAAACCAGTTTCAGTCATTTTGAAACTGGTTTATGTGAAATGAGTTTCTGTTCTGTTACAGGTTTAAACCAGTTTCTGATCACTTAAACCGGTTTATGTGTAACTTCTTCCCTAGAAGTTCAGTACACATAAACCACTTGCAAAATGGCTGAAAACCAGTTTAGAACAAACCTGGATGGATGTAGTATCGGACTTAACTGATTTAGGTTAAATCAGTGTATTCAACTTCTGTCCCAGATCCCCTCCAGATTCAAGCTGTCTGCTCCAGCAGAGCCAGGAGGTGGGCTCTCGCACCCCCCAGCTTCTGGCCTGGGCCACTGCAGGAATGTGTCTGCCTTTCTGGAATCAAAAGTGAATGTCTGTTCACTTACTTATTGGTTCAATCTACGCAGTTTAAACTAACCTGAGAAGATTGAATCAATTCAGCCTTGGGCTTTTTGACTGTACTTCATGGGGTGAAATAAATGTCTGGGTGCGCACAAATATTTTTCGATATAAATTTTGTGCTGTTCTCTGACTATTTCTACTGTCCCTGCTCATTAACCAGTGATTATGTGGCTCAAGCTGCTGTGTTGGTGGGGGAAGCAGCATATGGCTGGATTGCATAGTTCATAGTATGATGTCAGTACCACGAAGATTGATGTTTAAATTTTATAATACTGCATTTTGTTGACTATAAATAAATTTTAGGATTAAGATTTGAACAAAATGAGAATCAGTCTATATGGTATGGCACTGACACCTATACAGTGCCATAATATACACTAATGCCACAAATAGTACAGTATCACCAGTATCAATGCTTTAATTAAACAATACATTTTGAGAAGTCAATTTATTGCATTCTTCAGTCAAACTGGGGGTATAGGTTGTAGCTGTATTGGTTGACCTTCAATCAAATTAGATAATTTAAAAATTCTTAAGACTACCCTAAATGATTCACAGTAAAAATAATGTTCTGGAACAGGGGTTCTTAAACTTTCCTTTCATGGAAAGGATCACATCTTAGCAGAGCAATTGTCTGGTGGGATCCTCCTCTAATATTCACGATCTTAGGGAACACCTTTGCTAGTATATAACCCTTGTGGGAGTACCTATATCAACTGTTTATATGCACATACATGGGAAAAGAAGGTATTTGGTACCTGTCTAACATCTGAAAATGCTATTTTACTTTTTAAAATGAAAATTTGGCAGCTAGAAACAAGAGAGAGACCTGGAATCTTGTAAGGAGCTAGAGCCCCGTGGAACACTAGGAGGTATATTGCAGATGACCAGTAATCCACAGACACCAGTTCTAAAGTGTTGAAGGAAACCAGGATGATGATTGGTCAGTGAAAATTGTAAAATCCATGTATTGGAACCAGATACACTTAACTTTTTGGGAAAATATGTGTATCAGTAGAAGGGCACCTTATGCCCAAAAACTTGTCCAACATCCTAACATCTCCCTAGTATACAGTTAGTCCAATAAGTGATCCCCAAAAAGACCTTGCCTCCTGTACATTTCCTGGACAATCATGCCTACAACAATAGTTCAGCCTTGCTATATTAGTAGCCACATTTTTCTGCTGGTCTCACCCTGCTTCACAACTGGGTTTGTAAGATTATGCACACAAAGCCAGACTTTGCAGATACATCTGGTACTTGATTGTCAATGCAGCATATGCAAGATTTGGCATCCATGGGTTTTGAATGAAATTCTATCATTGCAGTGAAGGGAAACATGAAAAAACTGGGTCTGGCTCACCTGCCTGTAATTACTATTTTGGGCTGGTTTAAAGTGTAAGTAGTACGTGTTCCAACTGATTTTATATTTTGTGGACTCAATTCCCAAAGTGCACTGTAGGTATAGACAAACATATACAAATGGACAAACTACACAGTAGTAGCTTCAAAGTGTAAGCTGAAACTGCTGCTCCTGAACAGCAACTCTCCCTCCCCTTTTGAAGCCACTGCAGGTATATGTTTATCCATACCATACATACTTGAGTCAGCAGCAAAGATCCTAGTAACTTTAGTTGGGCCAAGATTTCACCCCACGACTTCTGCCACAAATTGCTTACGGTCTAGTTGTAGATATGATGTAAGTGACAAGGAAAACAACCAGATGTGGGTAAAGTAAGGATTACATGACTGGTTTATATCTATTTACCATAGATGGTCCCATATAATATATATGCATGCTGCACCTAAAGTTGTGACAGTTTTTAAGCTGATTAATCATTTTTCTGTAGTATATTCTTACCCACAGTGTTCTCATTTAGCCTTTGAACTTCATAAATGTCACATATATGATTACCGTTAGGTTTCTGACAGAAAATGATGAAAATAAGCCTTGATGAGATGCAGTCTTCAAATGGATATTTAATTTTTGTGCACACTCATTTTTATCTGTTACCAAGATTATCTTGCTGTTATGTTTCCATAAGAGAAAAGGTCCATCATAGAATATACTTGAATAACTGTTCTGATTAACTGGAGATAAGGAGAAAAATGAACTATTTGAGCACTCTATTGTTAATGCTGATTGCTAATTGTTATAAAAAAAGGTTTGACTTAGGGTTGAATTTCTTAATTTCTGATTCAGGTTCCCTTCTTTGGTCCACTTTTCGATGGTGCTATTGTGAACGGAAAAATTCTTCCTATTATGGTTCGTGCAACAGCTATAAATGCAAGCCGAGCACTGAAATCGCTGATCCCATTATATCAAAACTTGTATCCTTTTTACTGGTAGTTCCTTCAGTAGATTGACTTTACAGTACTGAAAGTATTCTGTTTTTGTTTTTATTGGCATGGTATTTTTTCTATCATTTTAGCTTTTAATATATTTTAAAATATTTTTAGAAATGTTATTGTTTTAGAATTTACCCAAAAGACCACTTTTGCTAATAAGTAGAGACCAGATTTAATCAAATACTAGAAACAACCCTTTTCTTATTATTAAACATTTTTTTTCAATTTCTATTATATATACAGCTTGTTTCCAAAATAGCAGTTTCACAATTTAATTAGCAGCTCTTTCCTTTCGTGCACATAAATATTTGTCCACTGTTAATATGCCATACTTTTGTTTTTAGCTCCAAAGGGATTTTATTTCCAAAAAAAAAAGAAAATTACATTTTTGGCTTAATGCTAATTAGATGCGTGCTTCAGATGACTCAGGGCTATCATCCAAGTAACCTGGGGATGTCTCTGTAAAGAACTCTTAACAAGCGATTATCACTTTATCCCTTTGGAAGTTAGTTAATATTGCTCTAAACTTCTGAACAAGCAGGAAAACAGGATAACAAAACAATAAGTAGTGAAAATAAAAGCATGAGGCTTTTAGTCTGTTTAAAAAAAACCAAAATTGCAATGTAGGTACATACTGAAATCCATTTATAGCCTTACATAGTGTTTTTACCCAAGGCCAGGATGGGTTGTAATTTTCCGTGTACAGAATCTAATGATTGGAGAGTCATTTTGTATTTGTCCTTTCCACTGCTACAGTGGTAGAGGATCATGTGGCGGGGGAGGCAAGCTGGGGAGAGGTGGGTAGCACAGCACCCTGTCCCCTGCCTCTCCTGCTGCATGTCTTCTCCTCCCCTGGTACTTGCCTGTCTCCCACTCCACTATTATAGAATCATAGAAGTAGGGTCGGAAGGGACCTTGTAGATCTTCAAGTCCGACCCCCTGCCTGGGCAGGAGGGAAACTGGGCTCAAGTGACCCCAGCCAGGTAGGCATCGAGCCGCTTCTTAAAGACCTCCAGAGTAGGAGCCAGCACCACTTCCCTTGGAAGCTGGTTACAGATCCTAGCCGCCCTAACTGTGAAGTAGTTCTTACGGATGTCTAATCTAAACCTACTCTCCAACAACTTGTGGCCGTTATTCCTTGTTATCCCGGGGGGTGCTGGGGGAAACAAGGTCTCCCCCAAACCCGTCTGGGCCCCCCTAGTGAGTTTATAGACGGTCACAAGGTCCCCCCTCAGCTTTCTCTTGTGAAGGCCGAACAGGTTCAGGTCCCGTAGCCTCTCATTGTAGGGTCTGCCCTGCTGTCCCCGGATCATGCAGCCCCCTATCACTTGCGGCCAGGCAACAGTGATGCCAGCAGCTCCAGCCCCAAGCCTGGGTCATGGCTCAAGCAATCAATAACTAGAAATTCATCCTATTATTGTATAGTGCAGTAACTAAATAGTGTCGCCAACTGCCCCAGGCCATGTGTACTCAGATCTGAGATATGTGTACTCAAAGCCATGATAATGCTTATTTTTCCAAGATGTTGAATGAGGAAAAAAGATCTCCCCTGCATTCAAGTAAATACAGTAGTAAATTATTTGATTATTTTTTTCTTCTGTATCTCTCCCCTTCCTAAGATTAACTTAGACTTTTTTTGTTTTTGAACTGGTAAATTTATGTTGTTAATTTAGTTTAAATAAACAAAAGAGGTTAAATTAAGAACTTTTTAAATCTGTAGGTTATTTTGTATCTCGTGTAGATTTATTACCTTGTGTCTGTCAATAAGGTGTCTTTTCACAAATTGTTTTTTTAGTACTTGAGTAGTTTTGCTTTTATTCTTACATCTGATAAGATAAATGTGTTTATAGATGCATGGTGGTACATCAGGTTGATTGTGTTTTATGGCTTTTCTTCAAACTTTTTGTGTAAAATGCATCATTATTTAACTTTTGGAAAGGAGTAACCTTTCTTCCTCCTATTCAAAATGGCTGACTAAGGAATTCCAAATGTGCCACAGTAATTAGGTTTCAAAAAAGAGCTCGTACTGGAGCAGTATACTGAATCATCCTGAGGGTACCACTGAAAAAAAATAATTACCCTTGAACTAACAAATTTATACCAATATTTTTATTTATAGCAGTATATTACAGCTTTTGTGAATAGTACTCCACATATAGCACATCCCACAGACTTAGCCTGCCAGCTTGGAAGTTCCATGCTTAGAAATTATTCAAGTCCTGAAAGTTGTACCCTGCAGGAACTTATGTTGTGGTCACAGACTGTGCTTCTCACTGTAGCTTCCTACCTAAATCAAATTGCCCTGTGTCCTTTATTATATACAGTGGTTGTCACTAAAATGTTGATGCTTATCATTTTAAATACTTAGAATCACCATATTATGACAGTATTACTTAGATTTACCATATTTTACTTCTAGTAAAAAAAAAGTCAAGATTGTTGGGGGCCCATTATAGGTCAAACGCAAGTATAAGAGTGCACTTTTTAATGTTCTTCATAGGGGATGAAAAGGTTAATTTATAATTAGAACAGTACAATATTATTATGTAGTAATACTGTTGATTATAGGAACCTATGCCATCACCTAGGAGGCATATTGGATGTCAGATTACTTGGCACCATTTTTAACTGATTAAATTTCTAGTTGATGACACTGGACAGATGTAACATTTGAAGAACTTCAGACACCTTTGAAATGCTTCAGAAGCCAAAAGACACCTTGAAGGCGCCACATAAAGTGCTCTAAAATGGCAGAGGAGCTCAATAAATGACCCTGCATGAAACAGCAATTTCTTCGAAGCACTTCATTATGGAGAAGATTCAGTTATATCTGCATGCTCAAGCATGGGTAAACAGCAGGAGTGGGCAAAATGCGGCCCAGGGGCTGGATGCGGCCCGCCAGGCCATTCTATCTGACCTGCAGGGCCCCTAAAAAAATTTAGAAAATTAATATTTATCTGCCCTGGGCTACCTGTTATGCGGCCCTTGATGGCTTGCCAAAACTCAGTAAGCAGGCCCTCTTCCCAAAATAATTGCCTGCCCCCGGTAAACAGGGAGTTGCTCAGTCTTCTGGCATCTCACAGCTCTCCATTCTCCCTCCAAATTGGAGAGGAATTTGGAGCACTTACATGTGTGTTTCTGTCTGTGGCTACTGACTGAATTCTTATCAGCCTGTACTTAGACTGTGTGTTGTGTTTGGTGCTGCTTACAGTAGTTTGTTTAAAGATGAAAAGTTGTATCTACTGTAAGTGTAGAGAGCTGTGTTGGCTCTCTTTATAAACTTACTCACCTGTGTTAATTAAAAATTTGTTTCCCCTGATGAATTGAGCTATGGAGCCAGTGAGAGAGGAACAGAGCCCTGCAGATGTTGCTGCTTCTGTAGTGGAGAAAAAGTGAAAAAGGAGGGAAAGTGGCCCAAAAATTGCTAGTACATTTTTAAAGGAACGAAACAGTTGGGGTGTTTATATATGTGCTCTGGGTGGGGGACACTATAATTAGAGCAGCTCCAAGAGCCACTCTCATTGAAGCATCCAGAGTGGCATGTATGTCAGCATCCCTGCACTGAAAAATAGAGGCAGGGGTGCTTTATCTAAAGGTTGTTGAACAAGCTTTAGTTAAAGCACCCCCACTGCCATTTTTCAGCGTGGGGATGCTGATACATGTGACACTGGAGTCTGCCGGAGCACAGTAATTACCATGCTCCAGCAGACTTGATTAACTGAGTCTGCTCTGATGAGGTGTAATTATAGCGCAGGGACAGGCAATTATTTTGGGCATTTGGTGGTGACTGTAGCATTTGAGGGTTTTCTGGCCCCCCTGCCCCATGTGGTGAGAATTTCTTTAAGTGTTTTTGGGCTGAAAATTCTGGCCGCCACCCCTCCCCCCATGTCCGGTGTGCCACGATATTCATTTACCCATGTAAGTGTGCCGTGGGACAGGAAAGATTGGGAAATGCTGCCCCATCCCATGCCCTGCCTTTGCTGGGGTCCCATGGGCCCTGCACGGTGTTAAGGGGGCCCTGCACAGGCTGATTTGCCCCAGGCCCTGCACCTCTCTAGGGACAGTTGTGGGGGAGGGTGTGGGTGTGTCTGTGGGGTGGATAGGTATGGGAGTGTGGGTGTCAGGGAGGGAGCATGTGGGTGTATGTGTGGATATGTGGGGTGTGGATGGGTATGGAGTTTGTGGGGGACTGTGTGGGGGGGCGTGGCTGAGGTGTGTGAATGGGTGTAAGGGTCTGCATGCATGGCCATGCAAAGCGGGGTCTGGCTGCATGTGTATGGTGGGGTGTGCATATGGAACTCACCCGACGAACACACATCCACACACCTGGGGTACCAGCGTGGCCCCATTCTCCCTGGTCCAGCGATGCAGCTGGGAGCCACGTGATGCTGGAGCAGTGTGGAGGCAGGAAGGCAGGGAAGCGGCTGGTTGGTGGGGCGGGATTGGCCTTCTGCATCCTGCTGAGGCTTTCCCTGGGTCCTACTGCCCCTGGCTCCTGTCATCTTTGACAGGCAGCCAGGAGCAGATAAATATTTTCTAAATTTTTTAGGGGCCCCGCAGGTCAGATGGAATGTCCTGACAGGCTGGATTCAGCCCATGGGCCGTATTTTGCCCACCCCTGTTACAGCGCATCAGAGCAGCCTCCCTGCACGTGTATAGGCATGCTTGGACTCTTTACTTACCAGAGGGTTAAAAGCAACAAGGAGCGGAGTGCCTAGGTGTGGAGTAAAGGAGATAGTAAGACAAGGGCCTGCTACATGTCTGGTAAGGGAGCAACTGCGGCAGAAGAGGGGCCCTACATAAAAGTAACAGGAGCTGAAATTATGTGTGTGTATGTATCTGGAAATTGCAGGTTTAATTGGGGCAGCAGTGATTTACTGGGAACTTTGGTGGGACAATAAAAATTTAGATTAGCTTTGCTCATGAGGAGGCAAGGCATGACAGAATAACCGAGTGATCTGGGAACTCCATGTCAGATGAACTTAAGCCCGTAGGTGACTTTTGTATTCCCTTTTTTATAGATGGAGAAACAGAGCGGTATATTTACATGGATAGTTAGGGTCAACTTTGAGGGTTACCTTCAACTATCCCAAACTTTGTGAGCTACCCTTCCCACTCTTATATGATACCTATACCTAACCCTACAGCTGTCCGCATTGTAGTTATATGCAAAGTGAAGCCCTTCTAGAAAGTGAACTCTCTCCTTCCAGGTTTGACCTTACTTTGGGACATTATTAAGAGGAAATGGGTAGTGGAGGGGTAGGAAATGAAATCATAGAAGTCATACAAAAGTAGGACTGGAAGGGATCGTTTAATGTGGCAGGATCATATGTGGGGCTGGAGCAGTGGACTCAATTCAGTGTGGAGCCATGCCCACAATCCAGTGCATGGACTGTCTGGCTGACGGACACACCCTGCACCGCTTATCTGGCCTGTGGGGCCGAAAGGCTGAGCACTGCTGCACTTCAGAGTTCTAACAGTGTTTCACAGGCTCCTCTAGTAGCTGTTCCCAGAAACAGGCACATACATGCACAATGGAAAACAATACATAGGACTACTTACACTGCCTTTCTGTAAAGGCAGCAGGACTATTTTCCTTCCCTCATAGCTAATCTGTTTACATTCCCCTCAGTACTCCACCTCTGTCAGTCTGGAATATCTGCCCATTCCTCTTATGTGTTCTCGATGGGATGTCTTGAAAATACACGGGCTTCTTTCACACTGTGAGACTCAACCTTAGTGTAGCTCATCCAGTGCCAGCAGTGATGGTGGAGATTGGAATCAAGATATCATCACCATATCATTTAGCACTATGGTTCCTATGAATTAGAACAAGAAGTCTAAAATCTTTGGGCTTATAGTTTAGTGAACTGATCATCTAATTTTGCAGAAATGAGAGAAAGTTTGAACATTCTTTAGTTCATTATACATAAAAATAAAATGTCAGAAAGAAAAATACATTTTTTTTAACTTAGGCTCTGTATTTAAGCTTTCTAACCAAAGGCAAAAGAGTAGAAGTAAACTGAATGACAGTATTTATAGTAGGAATAATGTTTGCCCTCAAAAAGAGTAAATTCCTCTCTTGACCAAACTACATATAATTGTTTTTAAAACTTGGTGATAGAAGGAAGGAAAATAAGGGTAGCAGACATTTTTATCAGAAGTGTTACCTGTAAAGAAATTCTAGTTGTTCCTGAATGACTATTACATTTCAGAATACAAAGTTTTTGAAGTCTCAGCTATTTGCAGGTCAAAAATGCGTTTTATGTTTTATGTATGATTTGCCAAAACAAACTTTCTAATAAAATGTACAGCCCTTACAAACAGAAAATTGAGAGAGATTTTGATCCCCGGCAACATATTTTAAAATCTGAAATATTTGAAGTTTTTTAACATGTCTGGAACATAAATTGCTATTTTTCTTTATCATAATTTTACCTCTTAATTAATCTTCTAGTAAATAATAATATAAAAAGTATTTGTCTAGAAACCCAAAAGTGTTGTAAACCAATGTGTTGCATCAAATATAATAAAATAAATCTCATCCACCAAAAATGCAATGCAGTACTAATGAATTATGTTGCAAAAATAGAACATAATTTATCCAATAGATATCTCAAATATCCTCTTAAAATAAAGAGGCTTTTCCCTCACTGACAGTAAATACTAAACACATTTGTCAGAACTAAATTCAAGAAAAATACATTCTTTGAAAAACTGTTAATATAAAATGTGTTCCCAAGTTGTAGGCAGTACTTAAAATGAATTTTTGAAGAACAAATATGCCTTTCATCATATAACATGGATACAATTAAAAACAATTTAACATGGGTAGTACTTCAGTATTGGTGTTGAAGTACAGTAATCCTGCTCTCACAGGCCTTTGATAGGAGAGAATGATTATCAATCAAAATATGTGGAAGTTCTATGGTGTGGGATAATGTCTATCCGGACGCTGCATAAAATTAAAAAGAAAGTGAAAAAGAGATGGTATAATTCATTCCTGCCTGTATAAAATTGGGGTAGTTTAAATAGGAAAATAATTTTTCTTTGTTTGTTTTTCCATTTATAATGCCTTCTTTCTGCCTTTACATATTTTTGAAGCACTGATAGTTTAAACATATCTAAACATTTAGTCTACATAACACTTCATGAAGGAATGGAGTGGAAAAACTGTCCTACCCTATATCAAGACATTTTTCTTTTGCTTTTCACTTATTTTGTGAAATAATATTTTGAGGTTTCACTTCAAGACTGAACACATTTCTAAATTTACATTGCAGAAGGAGATTGTTTGATTTATTTCAGATATATTATGCTAAGCTGCTCAGGAGAGGACTTTGCTAGAAAGTAGCTCTTTAAGAGCCATCCCATGCCTAGAATTCCATGTTACTTTTATATTACATATATAATTTCTTGATATACTATTAACACAATATTATTGTTACCATGAAATGAGGAGGTTCTGACTATTAATGTTCAGGGGAACAGGTATTTTTCATTCAGATAAGGTAATTCTGTTTTGATCTGTTATGTTTTCAGTCTCGATTTGTGAATGTTCAGAAGATTTGACAAATAACCCTAAGATTGTTGCTTGAATAGTGAACTGAAGTTTATTTACTAAATAAACTTATTTAGCTGTTGATTAATTTTCCTTATTAGTAAATTAAAGGAATTAGAGATGTTTATCTTTATCTTTTTCTGGTTCCTATAACCCTATTTTTTTTAATCTTGTCACTCCTAAGATGTGTATTTTGAGAACAAAATACAAAAATGACAGATTTTCATAAAGCAGTAAGATCTAGAAAAATGGCTGGAAGGAGAAAATGTGACCAAGGGTTTTGTGCTCCCTTCTGGCATAAGGAACAAACACAAAGCTCTGCTTCCCCTCCCCCAAAAAGTAGGTACCAACAGAAGAGTCTGTCGGCTACCACAGTTTCATTCTGGCCCCCACAGGGGACAAGGATATTTGCATCCTCATATTATTGCCCTTAATTAAGTTTTACTGTTCCTGTTTGTTCAAACTGGCATACCTCTAGGATTCCCACATTATTTTGGAAAAGCTTTCAAGATTTGGCCTTGGTTTTCAAATTGCAGCTCTAGTTTAGAGCATGAATGGTTGGGGGTAAAAGGTCTGACCCTGTTTCTGCCTCCACTGCAGAAGAATAGGAGTAGATAACAAAAGTAATTTTAGTATTCAGCATGAATATTTTTGTTTGTATCAATACTAGAAAGTGGAAATTTCAGAAGCTGGTATTCTAGAGGAATATTTTTCCCCCTTGATAATTAGGCATATATAGAATTATCCATTGTGATCCCAACAGTTGCCCTACCAACTGAGTGCTCAGAAAGGAGGTAGAATGTGTTGGAAATGCCTTTCATAGTGCCATGGAAGAAATATCTTTCTGAGGCTAAGCAAGAATCACAAAAGTTAAGCACTTTCTGTTTAATCGTATTGGCATGGTAGGATTTCATAATTAGTTCGGAAGTAAATTTATACTGAAAACTCTCTTCATCTTCTGTAAATAATAATAATCAAAGTAGAATGTTTATATTCCACAAGTAAAACTACCTACCCTGAAAAATGAAGATTTCTAAGACTTATTCTAATGCCAGTTTCAAGGCATTCTTTTTTCTTTTTTTTATTATTATGTTACTTAAATATTAGAACAGATCAGATTATATTTAAAATTGTTTTATAAAATTTCATATCCTCTTTGTATGAGTTGGCTAGTTTAATTTAATATACTTTTAATAGATTTTCACAACTGTTTTATACAAGGGAATTGTGTAAAAATACTGAAAGAATGAGGGGAAATTTGGCTTCTGTAAACCAAAGATAGCTCAAATATTCAACTGTAGATTTCTTGCAAATGAAAAAAAGAAAAACACTCAGTTAATAAGAAATCATGTATGCTTACTTTCCAGAATTTATTTTAGGACGTTATATATGATATTTTGATCATTTGAAAAGCATCTTAAGGGTATTAAAGTAATCCTTTAAGGACTGAGAATGCAAAAAAAATGCAGAATTTTATTGATATAGTTTTATAGATAATTGCATTGCTGTGTCAGCTGGTTTATTCCAATAATAATGAAAAAAAACTTCGAAGATTCCAAAGCATAAATTGTGCTATTCATGTTTGTTAAACGTAGTTTGAGTCTTATCTCGAGAACATCTTATCTAACTACATATCTAATGTTGTTCAGTAAATGAGGAGAGTATTGATTGGCATATGCTGCTTAAATCGATCATCCTGTCAGCCAGAATTACAGTAATCTGTCAGTATTGATGACTGTCTTTCAGGCTTTGATACCTCTCCTTCGCTTGTCTTGTCTTGTCTCGCTTGTATTTGAAGTGCATTTTCTTGCAACCTCCGGTTTTGTCAGGGTAGGTACTTTTCTAATGTTTTTTGTCCCTTGAGTCCAATTTATTGGCTTGATCATGCAATTAGAGGTAAAATGCAATACTAGGGAGCAAGAGTAGACAGTGTTCTGAGTAACAATTGGACCTTAGGGGTAGTGCAAGCTTGTTCTCAGCCATCATTTATTAGTTACCTGTTGAAAGAATAAGATTGTTTTGCAATGAATAATTCCAAAGCATCACTTTAAATGCCTTTGATTTTAGCCACTAGAGACCACCAATTGAACCAACATCTATGATTGGTTTTTAAATTCTTGTCTTGGTGTTTGTCATGTAGACACTTCAGATAACTGCAAGAGCTGTAGTTGGATAAGTGAATATCTAGCTACTGTGTATGTACTGTATTTTTGAATAAAGACCCATAAATATTTCACTTTTTCTTTTTTCATACCTTTTTTTACTTCAGAAAAAGCATTTCACAATAAATTGCTGAAATTATCCCCAATTATGAGGTTTTTCACAAGTTCCTTTTTTTTCTTTTTATTAGTTTGACCACCATTGGTTTAATATAACTGTTTTAGCATCAAATACACAGGTTGTCAATAATGGTTTTCAAATTAGTAACAGCTTTCCTATCAGCACTGCTCTCCTATCCAAATACAGGAGACATTTTGGAAAGAAATGAAAGAGCAAAACATAAATGAGGTAAAAGTGATTGACTCTGTTAACATAATTTGCTACTTATAAACTGTATTATAAAACTCACTCAAGGTGGTCTACTGACACTACTGGTTATTTCTGTTTTTAGGAAAAATATGGAGAACTTGCATGTTTTCATGTAGTTGCTGGAAACCTACTGTAAATTGTTTATATCTAAATATTTTATGGATTGAGATAGAAAAATGAACATTTCAGACGTAATTTAGTTCCTTGAATATTTGTGTATAATAGTCTTTCCATATTTGTGTTCAACTACACAGACCCAAAATATTTCAATTTATTTACTGTTTTGTGCCTGGAGAATTCTGACTTTGTTTTAAGAGTGTCTGTGCAGTTTCCTGAAAAGCAGTGAGGTAGTTTCTAAATTCAGTTGCTATCCAGGACCTGCACACAACTACTGGTGTCATTATAGTAGTGAGGGCATAAAATTCATCTTAGGGGAGGTCACATTTATAACCAAGCTGTTAATCTTGCTGTTAGACTTTTTTGAAGTCTGAAATTATAGATAGCACTCTCAAACTTAGTGTAGTAATCAGTCTTTAATTATGAAATGGTATTTTTAATTGTATTTGCAGTGCTAAGAACAAATACAGGTTTTTCTTCTTAACATAAAGAATGAAATTGATTAATTCAGTTTTATGGAGTATGGTCTCATTATCACTAATAGGAAATGTCAGTTTTTGTTCATACTTACTTAACCTCATTAATTAATTAAACATTTTGGATAACAAGCCTTTTGATAGTGTTTTTACCCCTTTAAGGTTTTGAATTCCCAGAAGTCCCTGAACAAAATTTGGGAAGATTGGACATAACAGGAATATCAAGAACAAAGTAGGAAAAAATCAGAATTTTAAAAAATCATTCAAGGTTTATTTTTATATTATAGCAAAGCAAATGAGGGTATTAAACCAAGGGGGTTGTTTTGTTTTATTCTTTAAACCTCTGCAGGTCACAAACACCGGGCAAGAGTAAGAAAGGAAAGGCTTTGCATATGATTGAAGTAAAAGTATACTGGAAAAACCCTAATTGGGTACACACGGGGTGTGCATATGCTAATTTGTGTGCTACTGTTGTTTAATTTTCATTTGTTACAATCAGAATTGACAGACTGTAATTTTGCATGAGGAAAAATAATGATTTCAAAGGAGTTGAATGAAATATTAACAAATCTTCTGCATCTTTGCACGTATGATAATCAAAAGAGTTAGTCACGTTGTCATGCACCAACAGAGACTAAAAGACATGTATATTCCAAGAAATCTGAGAAATTGTAGGAACTAAAATCGCCCAATATAAAACAAATATTTAAAAGTCATTATTAGATGAAATTGAGGTACTTAAGAAACAATAAATTCTAATTTGGCCCTGCTGATAAATTAGCCGATATACTTTTTAGAGACTTTAGAAAGTAGTTTAATTGCTGTTTAATTGCATTTGAATAAAGCTGTGGGTCACAGATATATCCATTTCCTTCTGAATGCTCCTCCTCTCAAACATATAAGAATGTAGGTTATTAAAAATCTTTTAATTTCTGCTTGCCAAGCCACAGTTACCATCCATCTGTCCTTGCCAATTGTGAAAAAGGTTCAATTTTCAGCAAAGCCATGAATTTCACAGAAGGTATGTGAAGTGAAATTTCACAGGGGACATGATGGATCCTGATTCTTAGTGATAAACCTTTGGGGCCAGCAGGGTTGGCATATGGTTCAGCATGATATGAAGGCTTGGGTTCCCTGGCTTCACTTCTTTGGCGTGGAACTGATAAAGCCTGGCTCTTAAGTATTGTTTTACTGGACACCAATCATGGGCAGCAGGAACTGCCCATTTAACTCTCTGTGGGAAGGAAGCCCAGACAGTGTTCACAATAGTACCATTGTAATGTTGCAAACTGCTCTCAACAGCTTGACAGCAATGGGGAGGAGGGGTGAAGGGTGGCTTTACTAATTGCTTTTCAAAGTAATGAGGGGGGAAAATAGCTGAGAATTAATATTTGTTTCCTTATATTTAACACAAAGACCTCTCTTCCTTAGTAATAAAACTCAAACAGAAATGGTGCAATGGTACATGCCTTACATGAGCTTGGCAGTTTAAAAGCGCATGTAAGCAAAAGTACTTTCTTCAAAAACATTTTTTCTTTCTTCTGGAAGAATTAAAAGTATATTGGAAGATACAGTCAATATATAATTTGGAGTTAGTGACAATTATTTTCTCTAAAGTAGTTTACTTATTCCATTTAGTATTAAATTAGAAACCATGCATGTGATTTTTTCTACTCAGCATTTCAGTTGTAGCTATTTTTATGTAGTCTTACAGTTTTTAGCAGTGTCTTCACAGAATTTTTTTTCCCAATATCTTTTCTCCTGTTTGTGAATATATATACTAACAAAATCTTTATGTACACAAGAAATACATGGAAAAGATAAATGTATGCTTCTGATGGAGTAGAATCATTTGAATTCTGTGTTCATGCTAGTATCACGGGATAGCCAGTTTTGCTTCCAAGTAGCCCGTGAAAAAGAGAATGGCATTTTAAATAAGTCGTGATCCAGTCCTACTGTCATCAAGCAAAAGTCTCTACAGACTTAATTTAGAAGGGGAAAACTCATGAGCTCCTTTCAAGAATGTAAAGTTTGAATATTTAACCTTAAGCAGGTAAAGTACACAGTGCTGGAGAAAATTAAATTCTCACCCCATATCTGGAATCATGAAGTGGGACTGCAGCACACCTCTGCCTTTGAATCTGCACCGTTTTATGGGGGGATGTAGTGGGTGCAGGTCTTTTCACTTATGCAGTAAGTTTGATTCAGCAGAAACAGTCCCTGGCTGATAAACACTCTGCTACAGCGCACAAAGGCAGCCTATGTACATTCATCAATGTAAGCTCCAAAGAGTAGTTTCTGTGGTGCTGATTTTAATAATGTTCAGAGAAATTAACACACAAGATGTTATAGTCTCATTTATTCCCATCTTGAAGTCCTTACATTCCACTGAAATCAAAATGGGAATTTTGTCCAAGGAAGGACTTCAACCCCAGACCTATTATTTTTGTCTAACTCTATCTCAGTTTTGTTTTCACCATTATAGTCTGTTACTAGAACATGGGCTTGTGAAGTGTTTGTAAACACTAACATTAGTCTCTAAACCTCTCCTGTGATGAATTTAATTGGTAGTCCATTATACACTTCAGATATTGATTTCTCTGATTTAGAGATCCAGTGACTAGCATACCAGTGTGGGTTGTTTATTTTAATGGTACAGTGGGATTCCTCAACTATTCAGGGTTTATGGAATGAGAAATACACTGTATAATCATAGTAAAATTGAGAATTTCTATTTAAATGCTTGCATAAATATTCCCCAGCTATATTTCAAAGAGAGAATTCATTGAATGACCATTCTTCCTCTTACTGCAGAGTAGATTATATTTAAGTCAAGAGTAATGGATAGATTTTCATGTTAAAAACCAGTCTCTAAGCCTGTCATTCCCTAGAGGCATTTAGTGCATTAGTTTAAACCAATACACCACTTATCATAGATACTATGACACTGTCTTCAATGACAGTTTACTGTACTTTGTTACTGCTCACTCTGGTAATAAAATCACTATTTTGTGTTCTCAACAATTACAATATTAAATAGAAACTTAATTTGATTACTGCACATTTAGATACAGATAGCTTTTAAGTAATTGCCCACTGTAAAATTTCTGATATTCATTTTTTCTGTTTAGAAAGTTGTCCATCAGTATCGAACTTTAATACTGATACTGTTTGCTTGCTTTACTTATTTTAGCTAATCTAAAATATCTCTGTATTGAGAAGTCAGCTATAACGTATTTCTTTAGGACAGAAATATGTTTCTTACTTCTTAGTTTTTCACTTAGGTTTGTTTTAAAATGTACTTAAAACTGAATTGGGCACCTGAATTGTTAAATTTGCAGAAATGTTTCCATTTGCCTATGAACTTAAGTAAATTACTGGAGATTTTTAAAGAATGGAAACATTGCTTCAATGTTGCTGATTCAGTAATCATTCTTTTAACTTTGAAATTAAAAAAACATGTTTAAATTTCTGTCATTCAGTGTATTAAACATTCTTATTTGAATGTTTTCTACAACTGTCCTAAAAGTGATGTTGTCTGTCATTTTAAGTTTAATTACTTTTAATGATAAACTGAGGATTTAGGATGAAGTTTGTGGACTTAAATTTATAATTCTATGCATCTTTAAAAGATGTCTATGTGAATTTTAAAGCAGAGGAGTTGGAGCTCGCTACAGACTGCTTACATTTTTCATTTAGTAATTGAGTGTTGTTAGTGGGTAAGCATATTCCAAATTTTATCCAACTCCATCTTGTATTAATGGTGCTATGCTCACACTGCCTTAGCACCTGTTAAGGATTTTAAGTCATCTGGCAGCCCGTGGGACTTAGCTAAAGAAGTACCAGGTGTCCTGCCTGTCTCTTAATTGAGACGCAATGTAAACAATATAGACTTGGCAATATGGTTATAGGGATGGATTGAAGCCCAGCTTTTCTCATCTGACAAATCACAATCTTTCCTTCATGGAAGACATTGTAAACCACTAACGGATTTAGTTAGGTATAAAATCTGATGAAATAACATAAAAAATAAACACTACCTTCAACCTGTAAAATATCCATGGTATTTCTAGCAGGATTGTTTTTCAGTATTTTAACAGTACTGAACTCTATAAGAGAGAGAAATTCATGTATAATTTCTGACAAGAATTAAGGTATTGTGAAAAAAAACTTACTTTAAAAACTCCCCCATTAACCGTTTATATAAATCTGTGTAAAATTAATGCCTGTATGGACAAAATATCTTTCAGTATATCCTTTGCCAGTAAATCAGATAAGGAGTAATATCAAGCAGCTAGAGAAGGCTCAGGGGTATAACCTTCTTTCCTGTGGGGCTTTATTTTCCCCAGTATTTTCAGCCATTGGCACCATGAGGTTGATTTTCTAATAGGAATCTCAAGGCCTTCTACAGCTAAAAGACAACAGGTAGACTCCCAAGTAGCACATTTTTTTTTATAAATCTCAGTATTGTTTAACTAACTGAAAGAAACTGAAAAAAGAATTGAGCAAAGACGATAATTAGATGAAACTAATATTATTTTTATGATTAAAAAAGTAAATAGTATAAAAAAATCCAGAAACATTGGAGTTAAGATTTAAACACCTGTGTGTAAACTGTCAGATATATATTCACTTACTAATATCCTCACAGAGAGACATACTTAAGTTTCCAGAGCTTGCCTCAGAGAGCTCCTTCTGAATCAGACCCTTAATTAGTAAAAGATAGACATTAAGTATAATCTCTTTGAATCGGGACATTCTGTTTGAATGTCCATTTGCTTTATACACTATGTATACTGTTTTACCTACAAATTTTGAGTTTTAATAGGGCAGAGGATTATTGGATTTATGAATACAGGTGCTTATATAATGTATACAAACATTAAAGCTAATTTGCTTTAAAATAAAAATGGTTCTTGGGCAGGGATTTCCTATAACAAGGGTTCCCAAACTGGTATGCATAACCCTGGGGTACACGAGACATCTCTGGAGAGTATGAGGGAGAAGTTGTATAATGGCAGATTTAATTGTCTGTATAATAATAATAACTGGCATTTAAGGGATTAAAATATAAACTGTATGCTGGTAGGAGTACGCAGGCAGCTGGTAAATGTGGAAGGGGGTTCACAAAAAAGAAAAGTTTGGGAATGTCTGCCTTATATCATACCTTAAAATCGTTAAAAGATATCACTAGGAGAGACTAACCATCAATGACGGAATTGATTCTCCTAAGTTTTGTGATCATTTTTTTAATGAGTTAAGGAAAGAAATCATTGTATCTTACAGCAAGTGCAGTTCATTTATATGTAAGAAGCAAAGCCCTAGAAAGTTATAAAGTTGTTAATTTGTGGATCTTCATTGTCCAGTGTTGTTAAACCAAACAAGACTTCTTGTTTGAAAGTACAGCTCTATTCTGAAAATGTATCTTTTTGAAAGTACAGCGTATGTTCTTACTTCACAGATTGATCCTTGTGTATCTTTTTGATTTAGTCACAAAATTAACTTTACTATTTTTTTCTACTTGTGTTAGTATTGCAGACAGAGAATGAACTGAATTCTGTTGTCTGTATCATCAAAGTTGTCTAATAAGCTTCTGTTGCAGATACAGATTCTGCATTTATTGTACAGTACATCTGTGAAGCCCCCCTAAAAAAAGATGCACAGGGAAGAATTTGTTGTACACAATTTTCATTGTTGGTAATGATGAGGAAGCAGAAAAGAACCCAGCTTGACTTTCAGACTCCAGGTTGTCTTGAGTTGGCTGAAGTGGCAGGTGGAGAAAACAGCTCTCTATTTGTAAACTGTGCAAACAAGATCTAGCAATCATTGAGAAACAATAAATAGAGAACACCATGATGCCACTTCTACAGAGTCATTTTTCAAAATAGAACAGGACTTCAACTACCCTTCTCAGTATGGCAGGTTGATACCGATCACCCATCTACAAAGGACTGTTTAGTTGTAGGGCTTCCAACACTGGATCAATCACTACCCACCCCTTCATCTTTGATTCCAAGAGCCAACAAAGAGTACAAATTGCAGTGACTCAGTATGACTTCAGCTGGTTTGACAATCACTGGCCAGTCTTCATTTTTAGGTTTCCCAGTTCCCAGAAAAACTGTTCTTCAGGAGCCAAATTTAATTATGGCAAAGTTTTTCCATCAACATCCTTGGTATCTTGGTCCTAATCTCCACTCTTGTGCAAAAGCTTCTCATCCTATTTCTGTTGGAATAATCCTTTATCTCCTTGACCTCAAAAACAATTTACGAAGAGAAATACACCCAAGAAGTTGGCACAACTTCTTCCTTTTCCAAGGCCCAATCATTCTGTTCCATCTGTATGCATACTATCTCTGCAGTTCTTGCAGCCCCTTCCAAACCAGGGACCAGGTAGTACAAACTGTTGTCCTCAAAATATCCTGCATAAAACCATGATGATGCTAATTTTGGCTTCTGATGTCATATAGCAGTTTTGGAAGGTAGTTTAATGACATTTATATAAACTGACAATACTATAAATGTTTTTCGAGGAGTAAAGAAATATGACTCCAAGACTTCAAAGGCACGAGTATTCTGTCTGACAAGGTACCATTTTACATGACTACTCTCCTGAGTGTTATATCCTTTTTTTATAAGGAGATCGACTATACATAGGATACATCTAAATGTGTATTCATCCTCCTAGCAGGTGTTTTCACATTGAAGATTTCACTTTTCTTGTTAGCACTGGAATAATACTTTGTCCTCTACCCCTGACGTATTTCCAGTATTCACCATATTTAAAACTATACCCTCCAAAAACAAATCCTTTATTTATTTTTACTGGAGGATTCTTGCTAATACATCATCCAGAGATGGGACTGTATCTGTGCTCCTTGACACTCATTCCTAACCTATGTTTTTGGTTTATCTTGCTTTTTAGACATGCCCTTTTGTGTGTCATAAGAACATAAGAACTGCCATTTACTGGGTCAGACCATAGGTCCATCTTGCTCGGCATCTGGCATCACACAGTGGCAGAGAATGGATTCTGAAAGGGAAAGTGAATAGGGTATGTACAGGGATTTTCACCTGTTTGTCTCCTACTTGGAACCTCCAGCATTTAAGATCCAGGAAATTCTGATTCAAAGGCTGTACCTCTAACTCCCATATTCAGTAGCTACTGATGCACCTTTCTTGCAAGAATTTGTCCAGTCCCTTTTTGAAACTGGTTAAACTGTCAGCTTCCACAATATCTTGTGGCGGCAAGTTCTACGCTAAAATGCACAGTGTATGAGAGAGAACTTTCTTTTGTGGATACAAATACGTGAGATGCTCCGTTGCCATAGCAACACGCTACAGCAACGCAGCATCGGCAGGCACAAACCGTGGCACTGCAGCTAAGTCGCTGTAGTAACGCGCTTCCTTGCTATCACATGTTGCGACGGTGATCTAGCAGCTAAAAATAACCATATGCCACTGGCACAGCGCAGTACAAGCTATTAGTACACTGTCATTTAGTACTTCCAGAAGGTGCTGTTGAGGCACATGTAGACACGTACTGTTCATTTTAAACTTACTACCTACTAGTTTCATTTTATGACTCTAGTTCTTGTATTGTGAAACCGTGAAATAATAAATCAATGTTCACTTTCTCTTCACCATTGAGAGTTTTGTAAACCCTTACCTCCCAAGCATCTCTCCCCTACCCCCTGCGTCTCTTTTCTAAACTGAATAGGCCTCTTTAGTCTATCCTTATATAGAAGCCCCTCTGTGTCACTAACTATCATCCTTGTTGCCCTTCTCTGTACCTTCTCTAGTTCTGTATCTTTTTTTGATACAGTGCGCAAGGTGTGGATGTGTCATAGATTTATAAAGGGGCATAATGGTACTTTCTGTTTTCTTAACAATTCCCTCCTTAATTCCTAACCTTTTGTTTACCTTTTTGATGGGTGCTGAGCTCTAAGTTGATGTTTTAGCAGACTGTCCAGAATGACTCCCAGATCTTTCCTGTGTGGTAACAGTTAATGTAGAGCCCATCATAGTGTAGGAATAGTTTGGGCTATTTTTGCTTATGTGTCTCACTTTACACTTAACCTATATGACCCCTTGTTCAGAAGGATAATTCTAGGGCTGTCATCAAAAGACCTCCTTTCCTCTAAGGCAGTGTGATCAAAGAGGACCAGGTATCATACAAATATAGGATTGTGATAGTATGTTATAAGTGTGCAAGTCTGAATAAACGCACATGTGCATGGACATATACACACAAGCAGAAGTACTTCTATTCAGTAGCTCAAATTTCAGCAAAAACTTCTCTGTCTTCCAAATGTTCATGGCACATGTGTATGGGTTAAATTATAACCACAGTAAAATCAGCAGACTCTAGCACTCCCAATCCATGTAACACATTATTAGTGAATCAGCTTAATAAACTTTAGGAAGCAGTCTTTTATTGCAAATGCCTTTTTTTTTTAAACTCAAGTTGATTTCAGTGCTAGAAAAAAATAGCGAGGAAAACCCATTATCTCTTTCTCCATGTATGCATCTTAAGAAAATGCAGTCCTCCTTTTTCATATTGCTGAACTTGCTATGAAAGATATGTGAAAAGTTCTACTGTTGGTTTCTCAAATCTGGTCAGCTTGTCAGTGTCCTAGGGATACCTTGCTGTTGGTCTGCATTTCCTGTTATAGGCAATTTTTGTTATTCCAACATAAAAAGTATGGTGAGACTCCAGCTTTGGCTCTCTAGAGCAGGGGTGGGCAATTATTTGGACCAGAGGGCCACTTTACGGAGTTTTGGTGACCCTTCACGAACCCGGTCAGCCCTCCACCCCACCCCAACAACTCGCCAAAACTCCCTAAGTGGCTCTCTGGCCCAAATAATTGCCCCCCCGCCCCCAGGTTAGGGAAACCTAACCTCTCTTTCTCCCTTCTTCCTGTGCCCCCTCCCCTGCCCTGAGTCCCTGGCACGCAGCTGGGTCAGGCAGGAGCCACGCCAGCTGCACCCACGTGGCCTGAGGTGGTGCACAAGAATGCAGCATGGCACCTGCCCAGCCCTGTTGCATGCCAGGAACTCAGGGTGGGGAAGGGTGTGCAGGGAGAAGGGGGCCTGGAGCTCCAAGCTATCTGTGCTTGGTCAGGCTAATGCGATGCTGTGTTCACCACTTCTCCCTGCACTCCCTCCCTCACCTTGAGTCCCCAGCATGCAGCCAAACCAGGCCAGTGCTACGCTGTGTTCCCACATGTCACCTCAGGCCACATGGGCACAGCTAGAAACCAGGAGCTCAGAGCTCATTGCCTTAAAAGTACAATGGGAGCTGGGGGGCCAGGCAGGGCAGGTAGGTCAGGGAGGAGAGGTGAGGGGAGTTGCTGCTGCTGCTACTGCTGGCTACGGCACAGGGAAGGAAAAACGGTAAGAGGTGCTGAGAACATGCAATGTCGTGCATGATCTTTTTGAGGAATTTCTTCCTAAATCTTGAGTTAGCATTCTCTTCAAGTCTGTGCCCTGGAAACCTCTCACCTAAGGCTCATGATCTAAACTTTGAATTACAGGAATTGTTTTTCCACACCAGTCTTTTCTTCCCAAGGGATGATTAGGTTATGGATATCCTAATCGCGCCTTGCAGGGCAAGAATGTATTTTGATGACACTGTAGCAAAAACGGTTTAGATGTGAAAGGGAGAAGGCAGGGCAGAAATTGGAAGTAGGATATACAACTAAGGTATGATACTATTTATTATTTGTATTGTCCTAGTTCATGGGAGCATGAATCATGGACTAAGAACACATTGTGCTAAATGCTATATAACTACAAACCAGAAAGATATTCCCTGCCCCAAAATGCTTAAAATCCAACTAGAAAACAGGAGAGAACAGATGTACACAAACAGATGCAGGAGTACCGGGAAACAGCACTGGTTAGCATGAAAGGCAATGGGATCTCCCCCCTACCAGCTTAATCATTACCAAGTTTTCTTGTAGGCAACATGGAAAGAGAGAATTTCAAGGAAGGACTTGAAGCTAAGAGGTAGCTTTGTGGATGTCTATGGTGAGCTCCTCTTCAGCAGAAGGAGCAGCTTGCAACAAAGCACCAAAATACTTGTTGAAAAATGAACGAGTGAGTGACTGGTGACATTCTGAAGGAATGAGGGTATGAGCAAATGCTTGCCATGTTTATTGTGGGGTATATGGAGATGGGATTTTACCAGTGCTGTAGCAAGCGGGGGGCAAGCAGGGAAACCACCCTGGGCACTGAAGTGAAGGGGCACCAACAGGCACTGCCCAGCCCGAGTGAGGCATGGGACAGAGCCATGAGCAGCTCATTTGGGGAGGAGGGGCATGTAAACAGGGGAAGAGCAGCTCCCACCATTGCGTGCACTCCCTGGCAAGCACGGGGGGGCCATGTGCCCCCTGGATCTGTGCAGAGCGAGAGCAGGCTGCCACTTCGGGCTTTGCCCTGAGTGCCAAACTTTGTTGCTACGGTACTGGATTTTACCATACATCACCTGCTTTTACAGTAATTGCCAGTTTGTACATTTTACCTCATGATAACTGGAAGTTGTGTTGCACTTTAGCCCTGTTTTGCTGAAAACTAAGCTACTGCAGTTTACCTTCCACTTACTTTGGAATAAGAGCATGCACATGGGTAGCAAAGGAGTTGACCTGTAATAAAACCCTCCTGCTTTTTACCAAACAGTAAATTGTTCATTCATATGTCCATAACCAGATGGGTGATAGGTAGGGCAGGGACTGACCATAAAATGCTTGAAAGTGAAGACAAGTAGAGAATGGCAAGGGGGATGCAAAGAGAAGGGTCATGTGGTCAAAGCAACAGACTAGGAAAATAACCTGTGCAGCAACATTCTGAGCAGACAACTAAGAAAACTGCATTTGCCAAGCCTAAAGAAAAAAAGGCTGTTGCAGTAACTGAGATAAGGGAAGATAAGATCTCAGACAACTTGATTTTGAAAATGTATTGGAAAGGGATGTTATGCAGAAAGAATCTGCAAAATGTAGACATAAACTGGAGGTGGGAGCCTAAAGAGAGGTCCGAGTTAAAGATGAAGATAATAGACTTGTCAGCAGTGATAGAAGGGAGAGAATGGAGGGCAATTAGGAGGAAACATGAGAGGTTACTTTTCAAACAGATTAAGTATGAGTAGGTAATGTGGCAACCAGGACTTCAGTGGTAGTTCCCCTGTGCAAATCAATAGTCCTAAAATTGTTTGCGTGCGTATATTAACAAAATACATGTAATGTGGAGATAATGAATACAGATGCAAAATAAATTATTTCATTAAATAAATGTTAATTATAATGACTAAAGTCCAAGGGGCATTTAAAATATATAAAAGCATCATTAGTGTTCTCCATCTTGTATTGATAATATTTTTGAAGATTATGACCTTCTCCTGAAATAAATATGATTTAAGAGTTGCTGCAAAATCTATATTGCAACTGTTGAATTGTAGGTCCTATGTGCATTCAGGTGACAAACTTGAGAGACTGATTGATGAATATAGTTATTTTAAAGCTCATCCATTTTCTTTCATTGTATTTAGCATGTTCTTCATAGCAGCAGTAGTAGTGGTAGTGGTAGTAATAATACAGCTACCCATTCTTTCAGATGTTAATTTGTCAGCTTGTAAACTTAGCCACTTTTTTTCCAGAATCTTCTTTTATTGGTTTGTCCTTTCTATTCTTAATTGTTCACACCAGTGGTAACATCTACTCACAGTGAAAGTACTGCTTGAGTTGCCCTATTATTATTAGCCATTGAGTTTATATGTGCCACTCAATTTATAGGTGCTAATAACTCTTCTCTAGAGAGCAGCCTTTTTAAGAAATAATATGTAGCCTATTAAGAGAAATGTAGAAATTAAGCTTTACAGTTGCTGTTGCAGATATTCACATCCATACCCAGTTTAGAATTAGATCATGTCAGTCATGAAAATCTACTTGTTTGGAGATTTAAATATAAAAATGCCCTCAAACTATGAATTAGTAAATAATATTAAAATGCTTCCTATTCTGTTAGGCTGCATAAAACTCAAATGCTCTGAGCTCCTTTGTTCCTAATTATGAAACCTACTCCTTTAAGACAAATTGAGCAATCATCATACCGTGTAGTATGCTGGCAATATCAAATCTATGTTTATGCTTATATTCCCCTTATAAAGTCTAAGTAACATCAGCAATTGTAATATAGAGCTACTGTCTTGGAAATCATGATCATATTTGAAAAGAAACTTACCATAAAGGTTAAAAAAAAAAGAAAGGTGGGGGGAAGGGGGAGGACTGCTTAATAATGTAAACCTAAAATATCTTGTAAAGTTTTCCAACTCCTTCCCCCTCCAACTGCAAAAGGAATAAACTGTTGAACCATGATTTTTTAAAAAAACAAATACTCTAGTGAGTCCATCCTCTCCCTACGTGCAATGGAACTAGTACTGTCCTTAATCAGCAGCCATATCAGGACTTTTTATTTTTCTTTGATTTCTAGTTATGTGCTCAGATTTGGGATTGGGAGTGTCCTGGTTACATTCAGAGTAGTAACTCCTACATTTCTGCCTTATTTGTGTGTAAGCTTTAGATGTAGTAAGATAAACTAAAAGGTTTCATTTAGAGACCTCTGAAAGTAGAGCATTTTAAAAGCAGCTAGGTGTCTCCACCCTACTTTTTCACGAAACATTTTACCCATTCAAGCAGACTTTTAAAAACAGCTTGTTTTGATAGCAGCCTGTTCTCCTGTGGGCCTTCAGCCTTTGCTTCCTGGCAGCACCTTTGGTGCGAAAAGAGAGTGATCAATTGAAAGACTATCAGTGCCAGCATGCATAGAGTGATAAGTTAACACACCACTGGGAATTTCTAGGACCCACCAAGATACTTCACTTCTAATGTGCTAACAAGCTCATTTTTCTACCTCTTGCCTCTTCAGTTATTTTTTTTTCTCAGAAGAGCTTAGAAGTTGAGTGCATCAGGCATAATGAAAAGCTCTGTAGGAGGGAGAAGCAATAACCCCATTTTTCCCTTTTCAGCCAAATAGAAAATTAGTTTCTGGTAATACACAAAGGCCAGTATTTTTTGTGGAAGGGGCACTGCTGTGAATCAAAGGACTCTATTAACTGCAGAAAATTCAGCAGCTGTGAATCTCCCCCAATGAAAAAAGTGCTTTTCAACAAGTTGTGAGATATGTAGTATTATTTAGACTTCAGCCATCAGTTTCATCCTCTGCTGCTTATATATAGCCTCTTAAAACCTGTGCTATATTACTCTCCTGTGTTAAGGCTCAATACTGTGCATGTCCCCCAACCTAAGAACCTTTACAATGAAACATCTTTTTTAATCTATTCTCTTATCCTAATGTTTCTATTGTAGTGTTTTCAGGATAGGATTCTTCTAAGGTTCAACCATCTTAATATTCAGAAGGAATTTCAAAGAATTCTTTTTTTTTTTTTTTCAATGTTATTTCAATATTTATATAAACTCAAGCTGTAGCCTAATCAAAGAATGCTATGGAGCCTATTTCCCCGATGATTATTTTAGATTAACTACATGGTCTACTATGGTTTTAGTTTTTTGCTTTTTTTGTTTTGTTTAAAGGAGTTTAATCATATATATTACAAATCTGTTATAATTGTTTCATATTTGATAAATATAGGCATGGGTTGTCCTAGGTATTCCTTTTAATGGCTGAATTATAGTCTTGAAAGCCAAAAAAGTACTTAAAATGTATTGTCTTCAGTCCTAACTCAGGGCTGATTTTTAATGATTAGTGAAAATGGCAAGGTCATCTATTTATTAATGTTCAGCCCTTATATAGCACTTTTTTCTTTACATTTTTAATTACTCACATGATATGCAAAGATAAAAGTTATCCCCATTCTACTGATGGAAAAGCAGGCAGAAAAAAGGTGAAATAAGTTTCTGAAAGCCTCATGGCAAATTCACTTTTGGAAACCCAGGACTTCCTTCGTACTAACTCTGCATATAACATAAACCTTCTTATTTTAAATGGGCAAATAAAAATATTTTGCCAGAAAATGTTATCATTCTCAAAGGAGTAAACTCTAGTAGAATTTTCTTTTTATTTTATTATTAATTATATAATTATTAGATTATAAAAGATATTTTAATACAGCCTGCCTAAGTCAACCTTACCGAGTCCAGCTGAACAACTTTAAAAGTTGTAAGAGAAAAGGTTAACTGATTTCTCAGTTCAGGAACTGTACGCCACAAAGTCAGCATGGTAGTCTTTCTTGATAATTGTATGTTGCTGCCTGCTGCTCTACATTTTGACAGCCATTTCCATAGTTGCTTTCACGAACAGCAGAAATATTCTCTCTTTTTCTCGCTCTCTCCGTGCTAACAGCACAATCAGGCCTGCTGGAACAAGAAGCCTGGAGAGGGTTCTTCAAAAGCAACAACACTTCAAGATACTGGTCTCTTGTCAATAATATCAGAGAGGGAGAATGTGGTGAAAAGGAAGAAGTACAGTATTTTATTTTCAATGCCCTGCCGACACTCTGTTAGCTAGTATTTAAGGGTCTTGGAGACTCTTTGTAAATATGCTGCCTGTTTTAATGGCATAATTGACTAGGTAATTTTTCTGATGCAGAAATTTAGCTGTTTATCTTAACTGCATCAATTCGTTCAGGGTTTATGGAAATAGTTTTTTATTGAAAAGGTACAGAATCTAATTTGCTGTTAATGATCAATATTTTTCACATTATCTCCCTAAATGTAGAAAGTGTATTCAAACCTAATTTTAAACAGAGTTATAATCAAGCTAGTTTGGTACCTTAGAAAATATTTTTGTCTTCAGCTGGAGATTACAGATGTTGGGAAGTGTAAGTGAAAAAAGGTAATATTGGCCTCAAGCAGCATGTAGCTTTCTCCAAAGAGATTTTGCCTTAGCTGTATCCAGCTGTTGAACTGTTATCATTACAAGTAGGCAGAACCATGAGATTTGCTTCAGATTCTGTTCCAAAGCAGTTCAGATTTATCTCTAATTAATTCATAGCAAGGCCTGTATTTTGAAAATTCTAAGTAATGAAAAATAATGTTATTCATTTCGTAGAAGCAATGTGAAATGTTATATAAAGTGTTAAGGATAACTTAATTCATATTTAATGCTATTTTTCAGTGCCCATAAATTATGAATACATGTAAGGCAATAATATGGCTGAATTACTCAGTCCTAATAAGTAGGGAGTGCGTGATCTGACTTTAAGTTGATCCTTAATTCTTGGGTAAATCAGTTATGAGGAGAGAGCACGTTATCTGCAAACAATTATTCAGCACCATCTTGAACCTACAACTTTTGAGGATTTTGCTGCCCAGGTTTTCTGTCCAGCGCCTTACCACCATTTTCCCTCTGACACAGGTAAGAAATTAAATTAAAAACTGTCTTTCCAGAGCAACACTTAAAATGCAGTATCCTTACTTATAAAGACTATACTTCCAAATGTTATGCATGATTGTGTTCATTAATCTGAACATGTACAACCTGAATTAGATGTACATATTTAGCAAACTGTGTAATACTTAACTCTTGGGGAATTGATTTTAAGTTCTTAATTGATTGCCTGGCACAATTTTAGTGTCTTGAAAGATGATCTGGGAAAGCATTTTAGTATAGAAACCTGTTCCTATATTTTTATCATAAATTTTAACACAATCTCAATATTAAAATCTCTATAAAACTCTAGGCGCATGCAACATTTCATCTGTGCTAGTGCAGGCTGATGGATCATTAAGTATTGTTTCTCTGCAAGGGTGTTTAGGGTGCTAATCTGTAATGTAAAGAGTCAAATTGAGAAGCTAAGCAAGTTTTGCAATCAATTTTTATATTTTCAAAATATTGAAAACATATTCAAAAAATTTTCTCAGGGCTGTATTTATCTAATAAACTGTTGTTAAAAACCTGTTTTATAAGAGGCTACTGCATTTTCAGTTACTAAAAAATATTAATCAGTGAGAAAATGAAACTCAAGGCCGTCCTGTTCTGATAATTTCTTGAACTCCTTATGATTATTTCATTTATTTTATTTCCCCTCTTTTTAGATCATTAAATATCAGTTCTGTTTATCTGAAGGTAAGACAAAGTGTCCAAAAAACCCCTCTGTTCTTGTTACTTTTACTAGAGCACTAAGCTTGTAACCAAGTCGTATGTGAACTTTCCTTGTTGCCTTTGTTCACACTAAAAAGAATTTCACACTGATTGAGAAATTACCACTACATTTTCTTCAAGTCGTAGTCTTTTACTAACCCCAGGTCTGCATGAAACACTAACACTGGTTCTGGGATTAAGGTAACTAATGCTAGAGACAACTGTTGAACAAGTAACACTTTATTATGTTGACCTTTTGTTTCTCAGCATGAATAATTAGTACTGGATGGCAGTGGTGTGTTTTGTACCCTGTAATGTCTTGCATTGATGTTGGTAGATCTTCTGCAATGATGACATAGGAAAGAAGGATAAGAATGCATAACAACTAAATTTTTTATTGCTAAACCTTAATTTACGTTGCATTAAAATTAAATAAAAATGCTGTGAATGAAAAGTTGTAATTCATAGATATAGAGTAGAGGAACATCAGTTAAAGTCTGAAAACAGTTACTGGAAATTAGATCAGATTAGATTGGATAAATCGATATGTACAGAAAAAGTTCTAAAACATATTCTAAAAAGATCCAAATCGGAGCCACAGGAAGAATTAACATTGGGAGAAATAAAAAGCACTGAATTTTTTTTATGTTAGGGCCATGTTTTCACACATCTTTTAATCATCCCATGGGCTTAATTCCCAGAGTATATTGAGCTATATGAGGTTATAAATCAATAATACGTTTATACACAAAGCATTAAAAATTACAGGGGAGACCAGTCCTTGTGATATCCAGTGGATAGTCTACATGGTTATGGTTGCCCACTTTTTTTTTTTGCTGTTATAGGTAGCATAATCCCATACATTTTGTAATAATTTTACCATTTCTCTTTCAAATATATCCATCCACTAACATGTATAGAATTCAACAATTTGCATCATTATTTTTAGTGAGCAAGGCCACTTTTCCCAGAATCAGTTATGACAGGGGTGTCAAACATGCAGACTGGATATGGCCCACAAAAACAGATCGTCTGGCTTGTGGAGTTTATACTGTGGCTGCTGGAGTCCCTGGGGTGATGGTGTTAATCTCCATGGCTGCCAGAAATGCAGTTTCATTGTGACTCCAGAACCCAAGAATTTAATGCAGCTGCCCTCGCCTCTCCCCTTAGTGCCACTGAAATCAGGGGTTTCAGTTACCCCTAATGACTAAACTTGGCAGCAGGGATAAAAGGGGGGTGAACAGCAGCACTGTTAGCACTCGAGCCACACTGAAACAGCAGCTCTAGCAACTGGAGAGATTAATAGTGCTGCCGTTGTTCAAAGGTGGCTTGGTCCACAGGAAAGCCCATGGTCTGGTCCAATCATGGAGCCAAACAAGTTTGGCACCCCTGAGTTATGGGATATTGGGTTAGGTGGAACAAGTGTTGGTGAGGCAGGGACTAACAGCCATCACTTGCCCCCTGCCACAC
>NW_005841835.1:5656611-5666639 GCF_000455745.1 Alligator sinensis
TACTGCCAACACCCATCCCCTACAGGACTCCATGCCTAGGAATTCAAGGCAAGCCCTGCCTCCATTTGCCCTGCCCCATGTTCCTGGCCCCTTGGGCTGTATCTTTGACATCCCTGGGTTAGGCAAACCAGTGTTCTGTTTTGGAATGGCAGTTCTTATATTTCTGTTAACATAATCTTAATCTTAGTGACAAAAATGCCAGTTTCAACAAACAGCAGAGAACCTCCATGGGGTCTTTGGTTCTCAGCTTGTCCCATCTGCTGCTGGGGAGTCACAGATCCTAGCCAGGCTCTGAAGCCAAGCTACACAGTAGGGAACCTAAATGCTGTGGCAGTCCTAATTAATCTGGAATTTACAGAAATGCCAGGGTCACCAGCTGTGGGGCAGTCTCACTGACAAGTCTGTAAACCCTGTGTTCCTGCCAGGTAGATTCTTCTAGAACTGGAGGACCTGCAAGTTCTGGGTTCTCCTAGCTGTCACACAGACCTGTTACATGAACTACTTCAGAGCAAGGGACTCCAAAGCTTCCAGAATCCATCAGGAATCTAAATAAGTTTTGCTGGATCCATGCTTAGATTCAGCAGTAGTTCATCACACCCAAGATGTTACAACTGTAACATGTTAGGTTCAATTAATGGGCATTTTCCAGTGGAAGTGTCATCTAAACATTTCTGACCAACTCTAATGAAGAACTTATTAAAGTATTTGTTTTTTTAAATGCTGGTTCAACGGTTTATCCTTTTGGAGCCAGAGGGGGAAGGAGTTTGAAAACTTCACAAAATATTTTTAGGTTTACATTATTAGGCATTCCTCCCCCTTCTCCCTACCCTTTTTTTAACCTTTATGGTAAGTTTCTTTTCAAATATGATCATGATCTCCAAAAGAGTAGCTCTATTACAATTGCTGATGTTATTTACACTTTATAAGGGGATGATACATGCACTTTACCATTTTAGGATGAGAACATTTAATATTATGGAAGCTGCAAAACCATGACAGAATATCACCAGCTATTGTAAATATGTTGCACCCATCATGCTGTTGATCAGGTAGATCAAAGACAAGTTGAACACTGCTCCATTTAATGGTAAAACTGCTTCAGCATACTGACCAGTTAAGATTAAAATTTTAAAGGGAACTGTTAACCTTCATTAGAATCACTGCTACTGTTGATTAGATCAGTGGTGCCCAACTTCTCCAGCCCCACAGGCTGGGACTGGACCATGGAGCAATGTCACCTGGCCCCTGGGGTTGAGATTTGGTGACAGCAGCAATAATTGATGCTGCCATCATAGCAATGGGTTGGGTGGGACCCCAGGGGTTGCACACTGACACCTTACAGGCCACTAGTTGTACATCCCTGATTTCAGAGGATGAAGTTAGCTAATTGCGACAACAGCAGCAATAATAATAATTCCTACCAACAAATTTCTGATCCCACAGGATAGATTAACAGGGGGCAGCCTTTTTGTCAGGCATGCCACAAATTAAGCCCTAGGCCCTGCCTTAGGACAGGGAGGAGAAGACAAAGCAGCAAATCGGGCATGGGAAGGGGATCAGAATGGTACTATGTGCCACCATGCTCCACACCTTCTCCATGATCTGCCATGTGCGGTGCACAGAGGTTAGCCATGCCACTTCTGGCATGCACACCACAGTTGGGCCACCCCTGGGTTTAGATGGTGTAGCTTCATGCTCCAGATCTGGTCAGCAGGGCTCTGAGAGCTGCAGCAAATAACACTGCCACCTCTTGCCATACCACCAAATTTCCAGGCCCACAAGTGGCATCCTGATACCTATGAGCATCCCTGGATTAGATTGTAGCTGTGGTTGATGCTGCTGTTCTATCTAGAGACTTCATTTTCTGTGCCATCATGGTACCTGAGTACTTCCCAGGTATTTAAAAATTGAAATAATCTCTCTCATCTAACCTACTTCACCTCCTCCCACTTTTCTCACTCTGTAGGAGCTAAATTTACAGATTAAGTGGATGAGTGAAAATGACTTTTTATCATCACTGTTCCTTGCATTTGATCCCAGAACAGAATAGAATGGCCATCCTGCCTCCATATTGAATAATCTCAGTAACCATGCACACAGCCCAGCTCCCCCGCCCCTTCCCTCCAACTCATGGGCACAACCCCCACACCCCCCACCCCACTGCACATTGCATGGGCAGTCCACTGCAGCTGAGCAGTCAAGGCACACAGCCCCGCACCCTCCTGCTGCACATGCAGTATAGGCAGCCTGGCCACTTACCACTGTGCCATCCTACCCTGCCCCTAGGACCAAGACAGGGCCAGAAGCCAAAGTTGCTGGGGATGGGAAGTCAGGGAGCCCAGCTGCCATCATTACAATGACTTGGGTGGGAGCCCAGGGGTTGCACACTGACACCTTTGTAGCTCTACAGAAATGCAATACTATGGGGGTGTACAGGCATTTGAGTCCCCCAGATGGAGAGTTAGAATGTTTCCTAAAAGGCAAGCTCCAGCTAGGGGTCAATAGGAGGCTGCTCTTGGGGTACCTCTACCCACGTGGGAGCTTGGTCACTGAAAGCCTGTTCTCTTTCCTTCTGAGAAAGGGGAAGACTGTCAGTGACCAGCTGGCAGAGCTCCCAGCTGCCCACCATTGATCAACTGATTGGTGAAACCAGGTAACAGCTCAAACCCTGTATGGGGAGCAAAGGGAGGGGAGCTACCAAGCATATCCCAAGTTCATCTTTGAAAGAGGTGACATTTCGTAGCACTTTCACTGTCTTTGTAATGCCACAATAGCTTGAACAACTGTACACGTGCTTCTTGTAACATTACAAAGATGCATCTATCACTACAGTTGTAATGCCAGTTCATGGTTTAAGACATGTTTATGTTGCAGAGCTGCTTGGGTTTCTTGTCAGTGGTAAAAATGTCGAAGGCTTTATTGACCTTGTGAGGCTAAACTTGTTAGTATCTTTTTTCCCTTCCGTGCCAGGACACGCACTGTATCGTTAAAGTAATTCCTATAAACAAAGGTCCCCTCTAAAATAGTGCTTTTGGGCACAGTATAATGTCATGAGGATTGTCTGGGGATCTCACAACCGCTTACTTCATCTGTGAAAAAAGCAGGACACATTTTGGTCCTGTTCTTCTATTTTCAAAACATTGTTTATGCAAATATTGCAAACCCCGCTCCTCCCGGTGAAATAAATATGTATCCCAAACAACAGGTAGGGGAACAGCAGATCATATAGGTTGTTATTTGTTTGACTTGCACAAGAGGCTATGAGATTTATTAGCTTATTTATAGGATTGAAAAATTAGTCTCTGTTCTGCAGTTGGCTTGCTGTTTAACTTTGGGCGAGTACCTTGACCTCTATGATCTTCCTCATGCCTGCCTCTTCTTTCTTGCTTTTCTAGTCCTTGTCTACCTAGTTCCAATCTCCTTTCCTTCGGGCTTTCCATTCCATTCTTTGCCTAGTCAGTTCCCAATCCAGGGCCCCTAACATCTTGTCTGATCTGTCACCTTTCCCTAGTTTCCTTTCTCTTCCCTCCTCACCTTCTCCTGATTTCTAATATCCTCCTCTGGGTTCTTAATCCAATGTGCCCCCACCTCCCTCCAGCAGGTATCAGTCCCAGTTTCTGTCCAACTAATTGTACCTGATTTGTCATTAGATATGACTCCATTCCCTGTAGCCCTCTCCTTTTTGACTGACTTACTATCTTCCCTTCCTCCTTTAACCTCTCCCCACATTATTAGCCTCCAGTCAGAGGTGCCTCTCCCTTGCCTTGCTTTGTTTCAGTCTACCCCTCCACTCTAGTATGGCAATTGACTCCTGTGCATTCAGAACAAGCATCTTCCTCCTGATTGAATGGGTCTTGAGAGCAAAGGAGAGAGAGGCTCCCTATTGCCAGTTCCAGGGTCAAACCCTGGACAAGCCTCTCCTGCAACAACAGCTCTGAGCAGAAATTGTAGGGATGGTCCCAGTCAGTTCCTGGTTTGGAGCATGCCTTGTATTGCTAGAATTGTTGGGGATTTTAAATCCCTAGCTCAGGGTCGCATTCAGGGTCACATGAACTGGCACAGGTCATGGGTTGCATGCAGCCACCAAAGGGTTAAGCTGCAGCCCAGGGCTCCCAGTCCAGGTGCTGCTTCCCCTACCACTCCAGCTGGCACCAGCCAGTCTTCAGAGCTCCCTCTCCCTCTTCCAGCTTCCCCTGCCTGTTTCTCCCTCCCCCTTTCTCTGCCCTGCAGAGGTGGGGCAACACAGTTGAGGAAGTCCACATACAGAGGACCCAGGGACTAACATGAAGTGGGACCACCAACACACTGCAGCAACAGAGGAAAATGTGGTACAGTGTGTAAGCAGCAGGGGCACTGGCACAGTGTAGTTGGGGGTGCCTACCACATGGTATGGCAGAGGATTACCCGTACAGAGCACAGTGCGGCCCAAGAGCCATGCAGCAAGTGCCTGCACAGGCCACTCATGTTGGACAGCCCTGACCTAGCTAGTCATCCTCTGTTGAGCAGATGCGAATAAAGGTAGTTTTTCAAAGACTTACAACGTGGGCAGATTTTTACAGGGATGAGACATAGGCGACTGCCCTGCCAAATTTCAGATCTCTCCTTCAAAGTGTGGGAATGCTAGAGGTTCTGTTAAACTCACCAACATTTTTTAACGTGAACAAAAAATTTTCCCTTATCCTCTTTGTCAGCAAGGACTGAACTATTTTGGCTGAAACATTAAGGAAATCAGACTGCAGCATGCACCTGGGATGCCAAACAATTAAAGTTTGTCAAAACTTAAGCTACTAAAACACTGTCATGTGATGGGAGGTCCTAATAATGAGTGAGGTTTTCTAATTTGAATTAATCTGTCTCATAAGTCTTTTTATCTTAACTTTACTTTTATAATTTGAGTAATCATAAATATATCATTCATTGCATAGAAATATAAAGATGTAAAGCTTGCACTGAAAACTTACAAAATCTGAAACAGAAAATAAAATTGCAAATTGATACATACAAGGTGCATGGAATACATTGCCAGGAGATTTAGAATATTAATCAATGCATTTTTTGTTGTCAGATTAAAATATTTTAAAGTGCCATTTATTCTTCACTCTTCTTGTCTGAACTGTTCAGATGTGGAATACACACTGCATGACTTCTGTTCTTCAGTAAGCCAGTCTGATACATGTGCTTAAGAGTTTAGATAATAGATAGCTTTACATTTTCTGATGGCTATCTTGAGTAATTTTATACAAAATGTGTATACAAGAGCTATACATTAATTAAAAAAAACTAAGCTATTTTTCAAGTACTTTTTTATCCAGTATGATTGCTGCTTGTTTGAAAGAGCATGAATTTAAATTCTTTCTGACATTTTGGGTGAAACCCGAAGGTCTGATTTACTCATTGACTTAACACTATACTGCTCAGATGTTATGCTGGGATATTTTTCCATGACATCTCTTCAATGATTCCTTCTTTAGGCTGGGAATAATTCCAGTGTTTTAAAAATATGAAACCTAACTGGTGAGCAGAAGCCAAGTATCAAATTTCCATCTGTTTTTCCTTCTAGATTTGTGTGTTTGTGTGTGTGTTTAACTATTTTCACAGAATTTAAGAAAGCTCTTTAGACAGAACAGTTGAGATACATCACATTGGTTTTAAATAAAGTTGCTGGATCTAGATTATTTTATAGAACTTTTTTCTTTCTCTCTTTCTTCCTTTCTCCTTGTAACATTTAGTTGGTAAGTATAACTTCAGAGTTGTTGCTTCATACACATACTAACCCATCACTCTCTTAACCTGTAGCATGAACAGCAGTTGCATATTGAAATTCTAAATTCTGTCTGGTCTACCTCACCTGTTAATGCCCTTCAGTCTTTGCCGTTCGTGTCTCATATCTGACACCTGTTATCTTTTATCTTTCTTCCCCCTTCCTCACTTCTGTCCACTTCTCCTTCCTCATCACTTCATTCTCAACAAAGAAAGAAATGCTGTGATATTTCTTCTCCTTCCAAAACCTCCACTAGAAAGCATTGGCCACATCAAGGTAAAGGGCAAAGGCTTGAAACGGAAGGTCTTTCACGCTAGCTGTGAATGGTATGCTGTGCAAAAGAACAATGATTATTTTCTGTTCTCTAACCTCCACCATTTGAAATGCTTTTATTCCTTGTAAAATTAGAACAAGATAAAATTTCAGAAAAGGAAGAAGGTGCATGGTTTCCCACTTGCCTTTCTGGAAGGCTCAGAGAGTCAGGCATTATCATGCTTTCCCAGATTGTTTGGCAATGTGGTACCTAGTTTGTGAACTAAATTACTGTCACCTGCTGGGGAACATGTAACAGTGTATTTATCCTCCCCTATCATTTAGGTGGGTTGCTTCAGTTCAAACAAAAGGGAAAGAATTGTACAGTCTTTGGAGTAGGCAGGTGCCGGCCCACAGACATAGAATGTCTAAGTAATTAAACCATTTGGTCTCTAATAGTACGTGTGAGATGCACTGCTAAACTTCTGATGATCCATGACTCACTAACCCTTTTAGGGTATCCTTCAAAGTAAATGGTATTCAGAGACTTTTAAATATGTAATGAAATTATTTCATGAATGAAATTTGTGCTGAAGATTGGTAGTTTAGGTTTTGATATATCGTTATTTTAGGGAAGACCCCATGCTAGCATGGTATGGAAGAAATACAGTGTGACATTCTGCCCCTACTGAAGTCATTGAAAGGGCTACCTTTGACTTCAGTAGGGCCATGATTTCATCCATAATTTGTATAGGCCGTAGTGATCTGTAAAGGTCAATATACCAAGCTCTGTAATTAAAATAGGTGACAGCAAACTAGTTGTGTGTATCTGCTGTAAATGTGCAAAGGAGAGTATTTTTGGGCACAGAGAGAATTAGAACATAATTTTGATTTTATACTTGCTCCTTTTCCTTTGGCTTCTTTTTATGGGAAAGGATTTGGTATGTTTTTCCTAATGAGTTCCAAGACAGAAACTCAGGACCCGCTGCAGAGCAGCTTTGAACGCTCATGTAATGGATCGCATGTTGTAACCCCAAATTCATCTTGTTCCTTTTACAAAGAAAATGAAACACCTAGTTTGTCTAATTAATGTAATCTGTTCAAGCTTCTGCCTTGTGGGCCCTGTAAGCCCCTGTAAGCATTTGCCTTCTGGAGCTTTGGCTAAGTATTAGATGCTATCCCTGGGGGCCCTCCATTGCCCTTTCCCACTCCACCTTTTCAGTTGCACGTCTAGATCCCTCCCTGCATGCTCACCATGCTGTTAACCCTCCATGTTCTTACCACAGACTGAACTCTAGTCGTAGTTTGAATAACTCTCTCCATCCCCACTCAGAAACTTCAGGTATATTAGTCCTCATGGCTAATAGAATAGTATTATACAAGCTTGTAGTTTAGAAAGTTTTTAGTTTTCACCTCTAAAGGTGGATTTGTATCTGTTGCTGCCTCCATGTGTAACAAAGTCTCCCACAGTCAATAACGGGCTGGCATATGCTGTGGGTTGGTAGCAACACAAAAGTTCCCATCTGTTCCCCTGTGTATAGATTCCCTTGCTACGAGCAAGGCAGCTGTACTAACAAGCTTGGTTCTTGCTGTCCCCTTCAGGCTCTTGCCCAGAGACCCAGCTGGGCGAAACTCCAGCAGCAGCAACGGCTCAGGTGGACGGGACCGACTTAGCCTCTCCAATGTCTCCTCGGACTAGCAAGAGCCGAATGTCCATGAAACTACGCCGCTCCTCTGGCTCAGCCAACAAGTCCTAAGTGTTTAGAACCTGCAACTTTCTAATAAACAATTAGCAACAGCCCCTCATAGGCTGACCCACAACTATCAGTTAAAGAAAAATGTCCCTGATGTGCATGTCCTGTCCCCAGCATAGCCCTTTCCTGTACATTTATTTTAGACAGTGACACTGGAATTTTATTTGTATCTTAATATTTTAGCTTTCGTTATTTTTTTTATCAAATTCCAGGCTGCCATATTTTTTTTGAGTGCAGTTTCTTTTCTGCACCTTTTACCTTCCAGGATGAAAAGATATCTAAAGTAGCCACTTTTAATGCTGTGGTTAACCTCAAGCCATACACGGAACTGGAGACTGCAGTCTTATACACTATATTTATTGTGTCCCATCGCAATTTTCTCTGTAACAAAGAAATAAATATGTACAATTTGAAAATGAATGTACAATTTTAAATTGAAGATGCATTTGTAAAGTCCTCGTCAAAGGTCATATGTTAATGCACATGATGTGTACAGATTTATTTATGTTATAAGAATGAAATACTTAAAGTAAATGGTCTTTTAGCATTTCAGAGTCCAAACAAAACATAACTTGCTATCAGCACCAACTCTTCCTTCACAATGCAATATATTATTTCATAACTGTGCAGGTGATGCCATAAAGTATACCGGAAATAAGAAAAATCACTGTGCTGAAATTCTGATTATGCTTGGCTTCCAAATATTTTTCTAATGTGGTATCAGTAGTAAATGCTCTTTTGCTCTGAGTATGTAGCCTTTTATCATCAGGCTGCTGGATCTAGATGTATATTATTCTTACATAAAGAAGCACTTTTCCAATGTAAATTCATTGCTCCAATGCTGTGTACTGTGGAAGAAAAGGGAACACGCTGTAGGAGTCCGACCTGAAATGCTGATGACCCTGACTTTGTGAGCGCAGGTTAGTGCACACATTCCACCCACCAAGAGGTATTTTCCTATAGAAGATGAAATGCTTACATTTTAAGTCGGGCATATTCTGCTATGACAAAACGTAGCATGGCATCTGTACTAACTGCATGTGTAAATATATCATACGGGCAACAATAGAAATATAAATTATGTATTGTCATTCATGTAGTATCCACAGATTTGTAATGGTTAAAGAGAAGACATGCTATTTAATAATACAATAAAATTATTCTTACCACCTTCTGTATATTATTCATTGCACCTCAGAGATTAGGCTCTGACTTATTCCATTGAGTAAAAGAATAGTTTGGTCCATAATCTTTATTAGATGTGGAGGAGTTGGGAGGTTTCCGGATCAGATGGTGCCATTTAGTTCTCATTCTTTAGTTAACGTTGATGTATGTTATTCGACCACTTCTACTTCTCACCCCAAGCCTTGGAGGGCTTCTAATAAAAGCCTTACTGAAAACGTTTTTCCTGGGACCTGTAGGCTCATCATACTTTTAGAGCCGTTGGGATAATGCAGAGCCCTAGAACATCCTGCCCGGCAGATGTTCCCTGATGCCGTGCTGGTTTATTTGGTTCTAGCCTGTCTTGCCTTCCTCGTGTTTGACTGTAGGAAGAGTTAAGACAAGGAGAGGGCGCAATGCGCTCTTGCTTCTCCATGGGAGAACTTATTTTCAAGAACTGAGTTTTGCCTTAAACATCAGGTGTGGGCTTTTAATAAACCTTCCTTGGACACTGGATTAGGAGCCCCTTTGGCTTCTCCACAGCTGGCTGCAAAGGTGCACACACTGGAATAACAGCGCTCCATGGTAAGGCACTGGGGAGCCATCCCTTTCACTTGGGCCTGGGTTTTGCCTGAGGATGGGACTCCTCCGGCTGCAGCTTCCAGCTGCTTTATAGCTAGGCTTCTCCTGGGCCTAGGGCTAAAGCAAAGAGACCTGCAGCTTGTGCGTCATCTTTGTACTAGCTGCCCAATGCCTCCACCTTGCTCTGCTAGGGTTTAACGAGGGGCTGGGCTGCCCAACACACTTGTGCTAAGGGACGGCCACTGCCCTGGCCATTAGTTTCCTCACTTCTAGCTATTGCCATGCGAGACACGAGCAATCCCAGCATCCTAAAGCTCTGTCAAGCCGCAGCTCTTTGTACCGCGAGCAGGAGAAGCCGTATCTAGCGCAGCGGGCGGGGAAGCTGCAGCCGGCTCTGAGGTGGGGGTGGGGGGGCTGTCACCTGCTGCGGGGCGCGGGATGCGCACCGTTCAACGCCGAGACGCGGCAGCGGGGCCCGCCGGCTCCCGCGGTCTCGCTTCCCCGCAGCCCGCCGCCCT
>NW_005841835.1:5668298-5680644 GCF_000455745.1 Alligator sinensis
AGCCCGCCTGCGGGGGCGAATCTGGGGCGGCTGCGGGCAGCGGAGCCTCGGACGACTTCAGCGGGGAGCGTGGGGACAGCGCCAGACTAACATACACCCTCATGCAGAGAGACGATGTTTGCACCCAGTCATGTAATCAAACCCAGTTTCTCTTCAATAGATTTAAAGATCATCATCTTCTACCCTGCCGGCCCCCGGCTGCGCGGCGCTGTGCTGCGCACACCCGGACTGCGGGCAGGGGTCGGCGGCTGAGAAGTGTTGCGGGGAGCCAAGGCAGGGGCGCCTCCATGGAGGCAGGATGGAGGCCAGGCTGCCCTCCCCCAGAGGTCATCTCCGGCCAGAGCAAGGCCACCACACAGCTGCGCATACACTTTCCCCAGAGGCCTGCCCCAGCCTTATGGATGGACAGCCTGGTCTGGGGCAGAAAAACCTAACTAAAAACAACTTTGCTCCCTTGAGTTACTCCATTTCCCCTCATGGGGCTGATTCTCAAAGCAGCTTACCCACCCACTTTATTCATGGCCTTGTTAGGGCTGTCAGGTGCACAGTGAGCAGTTTGTGCACGCAGCAAATCCAGCCATCTAGGAAGTCACTGATCTTTTTCTCCCTCAGAAAGCTGTTGGGATAGAGCACAAGATACGAAGTGTAGTTGCTGAGCTGCATTATGGGCAATCGTTGTAATTCTCCCAGCCCACAGCTGATGCTCCATTCTCCACTTTCTTGATCACTCATTTAATATAAAATCATTTGAGAGAGAGAGGGACAGGCATCCACAGTGATGCGTGTCCAGTGAACTAGCTCTGCATGCAGTGATGTGCAGCATTTAACACACAGCTTACCTGGCACAGGGACCGGCCCTGGCTGATTTAGAGCGTTCACCAGGAGGATCCCACAGCTCTCGGCATGTTCCCTCCCCCTCACCCCCACAACTTTCTAGTGACCCTCTGTGATAACAACTGACAAAAAGCATGACAAAAATGAAGGCTCAGGCATGTATCTAAATAAAACATGGAGTGATACATAAACCAAGAGAGTAAAATACAACAATTGCCTGCTGAATGTGCTCCAGCCCAGACAGAGTTGTTTAGCATGAGAAGTGGCTCAGTCTAAAGTGTGCATTTAGACTAATAACTTATAACCTTGAATAAAGTGTCTGAAGGAGACAGGGAATCAAGTCTGAGTCCTCATGTAAACATAGACGATTTTTGCACTCATTCATGTAATTAAACTCAATTGCTCTTTAATAAATTTAAAGATGTATAGTACCATGAATATTTTTGTTACTGTTAAGTTAGTTCTCCCTTCCCTAACACTCCAACGTTTATCAGCCCTACTGCTGCAGTGTTGTTTTAAGTTGCAATTTCTGTGAGGGTAGTGGTCAGGTCTCCAAAATTGTTTGTAGGAAAAACTACCAAGCAGTTTCTTAATTGGGAGCAAAGGCACTCTGGGAATACAAATAGGTTGATTGCTCAACAGGAATTATCACTTCCATGCAGACATACTTCAGATTTCTTTTCTTAGCTGGGATTGCTTCCTTTTACCCTAGTGATAAATAATAAATGCAATACAAGAGTGCTAATGGAATACACCTCTGATATAGTGTCTCTGTTTCACATTTTTCTTCCAAACTGTGTGTGTGTGTGTGTGTGTGTGTGTATACACACACATGCACTCTCACACATGCACACACACAATCACACGCACACACACTTCAGCTTCTACTTACAAAGAGAGCCTCTGTAATCATTCATTCACTTTAATGTATTTAAAATAGTAAGTAGGCATAAAATAGCATTTGTACCCTTGGGATGCAACCTACCGACAGAGGTTAAGGCTGGGAAGTCTAATGTGTTCACTTGTTTATACAAACAAAGCTGTCTCATAAATAAGCACAGACGGAGTTAACACCAGTTGCTAAGCAGGTGTATTAATCTATTCTTGTAATCTGGGCTAATTCTATCAATAGAGAGATTCAGATGCTCATGTGGTATTTGAATTGGAGGATGTCGCAAAGGGCTCTGTTGTCATCTCTGGCATCCTAGATTTGAGAGCTTTGCAGGGTCATCGCTTTTAGGCCAACAAAGTTCAAAACCTGGACCTGTCCTCAGCCTAGAACTCACCAATCCTCAGTCACTCTGCCTCTAAGGCCATCACTGCCCCCTTCCCTTTGGCAGAAATGGATAAATGAACCCAAACTCATCCTCACCCAGGACACCACCAAGAACAAGAATAAGTCCTTCCTAGACCTCACCACTTCCCTAGACTGCCTTTTACTATCCTGGTTTAACAATCCTTCTCCATACATTGCTCCTTCCACAGTCTCTGCTGAACAGCTCCCATCTTCTCCACCTACTGCCCCTATTCTTTCTGGGCTACTATCTTTTATATCATCTGCTTCTCACTGGCAGCTTGGTCACAGCTGGAAGGAGGTACTTAGACCCTACATTAACTCTTTTGGGGCTACTGATGTGTAGGTCTTTCAGCTTATGTATTTCATTATAAGTTGAAACATTTTAAAGGAGTCTGCAGTTACCTTCCTATGTGAAATTATTAGAATTAGAATTAGATTATTAGCACTTTGGTGCTATGTGATCCATTCTAAGGGCAAAACTTACTCCTCAAAGATGTTTACAATGAGCCCTAAGTCTAGGTCAGGAGTGACTTTTTTCACTCCTTAGAGAATGAATGACTCCCCTAGAGCCAGGGAATATATCTCAAACTTTCCTGTAACTTAGTGACCAAAAGGGTCTCCCAGCTGCTTCAGAGAACCCTCTACACTACATCACTGTTTCAATCCTTCCTTCAGCTTATGGGCTTTCTTCAGTTTGAGTGGCTCATGTTATAGGATCCAAAATTGAACAGCACAATCTTTCTAACTGCCCTATTACAACTGTCACATTCAGTGGGTTTATAAGGAACAATTCTGCCAATACACTAGTGAAATTCATGTCTGGGCCCTGGGATGTTATGCCTGCCTCATGTCTCATGCTTATGCCTACCTCAGTAAGTATTGCTATCCCTTACCCTGGCCCTTCCTGCATTCCTCATTCCTAGCAGCTGGCCTCCATTTTATATTTTTGTTTTGTATGATTCCAGCTCCTTAACCACAAGTGAATTGCTTGGGATTTATTCATACTGACTCTTTTTAAATTGGGGTCTGCTGGATTTCCAGGCTCTCTGAATTGTTCTAGAGTTTGATATTATTGTCTTTCATTTTGTACCATCCTAATTTTCCTCCTTCCTAATTTTGTATCATCAGCAAAATAGCTCTGAACCCCCAACAAAATACAACCAGCCAGTTAACCAAGATATTTGATAGTACTGATTCCAATGAAGAACCTTGTGGGATTTTCCTTGATGCTTTTGTAACAGTTTGGGGATGTACCAATTTCAAACTACTGAATTTCATTTTGATTTTTGGATCCTATTTGTTACTGTACCTTTCATTTTGGACTAGAGTATCCATTTTCTAGCAGAGGCTTGACCCCTGCTTGATAAACTATATGTAGTTTGGTGTGAGAGACCTGTCAATTCTGAATGATACTTTCTTAGAATAATGGGTTTGCTGTAGAGGCCATTGCCAGTAGAGGACATTGTCTTTGAACAAAAACTCTTTGAACTTTTTACAGAGAAACCAGTCAAGTTTAAATTTAATTGAAACCCAGGAGAATGGGTTCAAAGTTGCTGCTCTAATCAGGTGGCTGGCATGGCTTCAATGTCTCCACCCAATCATTTTCTAAAGGGTATAACCAATGCTATAAGTAAGAGGCTGAGGAGGCAGGAAGGATTGCCAAGGGTTCAGAACATACCCATTGCTCCCAAGGGTCTGGTAACATCAGACCAGGCTTGTCTGCATTCAGCTGTTTTTTTCCATGGATTTATAACTCCATCATGATTTCACAATGTCTAAATATATGTCTACAAAATTCCTTTGCCAGACCAGAATTTATTGCTTTGTTACCATGTGGTCTTGCAAGCATGGAACTGAAAAACTGCAGCTTCCATACACAGGTGGACTCAAGGAATGAGCACCCAGCTCCAAGTGTTCTCCTATGAAAGTATGAGAGATTCCCTCTCCTTACGTAACCCAATGGGACTGACAGCAGTAGTACAATGGAACTAAGCAACTAGGGGCTTGCAAAAAGGTTGTGGCATTATTTCTAGGATCAAGGCAGCTAGACTGAAGCACCCTACTGCCCAAGAAGTGGTTCAGACATGGGATCTGATTCTGAGAGCATGCTTGAGAGAGACTGAGCTAGGGACAGTGACCAGGGGAAGTCTTAGAAGTATGTGGCATCTAGCACCTGGATCTATTCATAACAGATAGAACTGTCCCAGGCTGGGACAACTTCATCCCAGTTTGATGTGAGATTCATGAACAGTTTCTATTTTCCATCTGTTATTCCTTTTTATACTGCTACTCCTACAACTTTCCATGTTTTCAATTAGTGACTATGGAGGTCCACAGGTCAGGGACTATCCTCTCTTGAATGTCTGGAAAGCATTTAGCACATCATGGTGTCATCAGACATAAATGATAATAGCAACTTATACAAGAGCTTTTAAAGACTGCATTTTAAAAACCAGGAGACAGGGAATTTGCTTGAGTAAGGGCTTCAAGATTTATCCCACAATATAATATGTATATTCACTGTGCTTCCCATCTCTATAGATCATTTATTTTTAAAGAATAGCTTTGCCTGGTATGATCTTGTTTTACAAAGCCATCACAGTGTTACTGCCCATCAACCTGTGACTGTCCAAACATTTACAGATTTTTTTTTCACTTTCTGCCAACTTGGGTAAAAGTTCTTCATCTTGAAAATTCCCCCTGTGGCTTCAAATAGAAAACTTATTCTTATTTTGTCCTCTGAAATTCTGTAGTATTGTTGATTCAGAATGGGTTCTGTATACCACCTCACATCACTGTGGTGGGTATGTAATCTCATCTCAGGGAAGAATTGTAACAACTGCTTTATTTTTCTTATTGTTCAAATTCTAGTACAAATCACAAAATGCTAGCATAATAATTGGTATGAAACCCTTTCTTCAAAGTGCACAGACTAGAGAACAAAAGGTTTTTTCTTTTAAACATTGCAAATTTTTTCCAATTTTTGTCTGAAGTGGACTTAATGTCTATTAATAGTGCCTGATACCTTGCACCAAGAAGGTTCAGCAAGAGCAATGACAGTGCAGCCCTCTTCTCATCGTCTAACTGACAAACCTTAGCTCAAATCTGGGAGCAACTGATGGGGCAAAAGGTTCTGTTACTCTGTATGGTCACTGATTCTTTGGCACCTTGACTGAAACTGGTAACAAGGGTGCTGCAAGTGCTAATGATTACTATGGTATAAGCTTCCATCTCCAGGTAGGGAACCAATATTCCTACAGTCATGTGGGTCATCAAACAGCTCAAACTAGATTGTCATGACATTTGTTATATTATTTCTGACCTGGGCTGGATCACAACAGGTAATGCAGAATTTGAAGCCATTTGTAATTACAGTTTTGCTTATAATGAAGTTGTTTATTGATTCCAGAAAATCATGGAGAGAGCGCTTTGGCGTATTTTTGACATAAGATATTCAGCTGTCTTATTTCTGTGGACACCATAATATGTCACAATACACCAAATAAGCAAATGTCTTTCACAGAAAGATTATCATTATTGTGTCTATTATATAGCACATAGAAGCCATCATTGACACCAGGGCCTAGTTGTACAGGAGACCCTCGCCATTCGCATTCTCGAGATCCCCACAAATGGCAAAATCCACAAATAAGGCACTGTGTTCATGAATGCCATCTGCATTCGTGAACACAGTGTCCCCAGCGGTTGGGGGGGTGGGGATGGGGCATGACTGTGGCAAGTGTGGGAGTCCGGCAGCAGCAAGCGCGGAGCTCCCGAGGAACTCCTTTAAGTGTATTAAGATGCGGGTTTGGCATTTGCGAATATTTGAAACCATGAATGCCGAACCCGTGAATAGCAAGTGTTTCCTGTACTTGGTGCAGACATATGCACAGAGTAAGAGGCAGTTCCTGCCCTGAGGAGCACATAGTCCAAATACAAAACAGACAAGGCACACAGTTGTCAAGATAAATCATTAGGGGGAGAAAATGAACTTCCATTTTACAGATCAAACAGAGATATCCAATAAAGGACTTACATGCCTAAAGTGGAATCTAGGAAGAATTTAGCTGCCTAAATCCAAAACTGCTATCCTGAAAACCCTCTGCTCAGCTACCACCTGACTCTGGAAACATCTAAACTCCATAGATGCCAAAATTCCTTTACTTTAAAGTTCTCTGCATGCCTGGAAGACCATCCAGTCTTCAAAGTAAAAAACAGCTTAGTACCTGGCTCCTGACAAAGCCCCCAAATAATTCAGAACCCGGGCATAAGTCTCCTGAGGGACTTGATTCATTAGGGAGTCTCACAGTACATCTAACACTCATTGATAGAAATGGGCTTCTCACAGAATATAGTTGCAGCCACCACTTTCTCTTAAAATACTGGCAGAGATGGGTGGTGGTGCCACCATCCCTTTTTTAGGTAACATCTTAGCAACTAAAACTCTTGCCAAGAAAAAAAATGGAGACCAGGCCCTTCTCAGCCTAAGGAAACTCAAATCCACAGATCCCAACTCCCTTGAGAAAACCCTAACTATCAGCCTATATACTGTTCTGGGTGCAGCCACTCTCCACATCTCATGAACCTGAGCCACTGCGCAGAAAATAATTGAAGATTCATTGAGCCTAAGACAGAGTACCTAAAATAACACGCACATTCTGACAGTGCTGAGAAGTTGCCTAGTTTATGCCTTAGTCTTATTCTGGGCAATCTCAAACTAGACATCCCTTCACGTGTTTGCAGGGTTCAGATGCAGAACACACCCTGTCTTGCACAAAGTGCTGGTGGAGATGATGCCACTACCATCCTTTTATCCAGAATGTCAGTGGTAAGAGTGAAGACCAGATTCAGAATGTGAGAGAAGATTCCACATCTACCACAGATGAATGGTGTAAGCTTCTTATGACAAGGTATTTTGGAGCAGGGCCTTCTCAGCTCCTCCTGTTGAAAGTATTTTGACTCCATAGCTTAATGGAGGGGAGATAGATGGATTCTAGTCCTTGCTCCAATGATTAATTTGGTTTCATATTTTAAGAAATAATTGGAGAACAGACTGGAATCCCTGTCTCAGAGCTTCTAACTGAATACCCTAGCCAAAAGCCTATAGAGTCACATTTCCTCATTTCACCACTCTCTCTGACCCGTTGAATATTTACTTACCCCATGTAAAGCAGAACAACTTCAACAGGAGGAATTTAGAGAACCTTTCTCTAGAACACTCTGGGCGCATCTACACATGCTATTAATATTCAGCAATAGACTCTGCTGCATATCATGCTGGAGTTTATTGTTCCCAGGCACCACATTTGGACATGCACCTGGGACTGCAACATGTTGAGCCAGGTCAGAGCAGGGAGTCTGGGGGGTCAGACTGCAAGTCCCGGGCTGCTCTGACCCAGCTCAGTGTGCTGTGGAGGCTGTGGAGGCTGAGGCACAAGGGTGCTCCAGTGCAGCGCTAGCTGGCAAGCAGGCCCCATACTGAGGAACACTCATGTCCCAGCCAGCCAGGTCAGTGTCTACACATGCATTGCTGTGCACAAAAAAATTCTGCAGCAGGATAGTACTTATATTTAAACAGAGACTTGTAGACGCGGATATTTTACTTGCAGAGATTTTTACTGAGGAGCTCCACAGTAAACATTTCATGAAGATGCACCTTCTCTAGCCTAAATCCTGGAGATAAGGAGAGAAAGACTTAAGCCATGCTTCTCTCCTCAACAGGCGTATCTGTACATGCACATTTAAAGCAGATTAGCCCAATTTAAGGTGCATTAAGGGCAATGTCTACACATGCACACCCTTAATGCACTTTAAGAATGGTGAATTTAGGCTAATCCCACCTACATTTGATACCTGCATAAAGCAAGTATCAAATTTAGGCAAGATTAGTCAAGGTGCATTAATGCACATGTAGATGCATTAATGTGCATTAATGCAGAGACTTTTTTAGTGCTGTGTCTGCCCAGTCACTAGGGGACTGGCCAGAGCCCAGCTCCAGGGCTCCTGACTGGCCACCTCTCCTCCTCTAGGGCTGGGCTGCTCTCTGGCACCCCTAGCTGCAGGCTATAAAAGCCTCCAGCCATTTTGTGCCTTGGGGCGCACAGCACAGGGAGCCTAAAGGAGCCAGTGATGTCTGCAGGAGCCCACCATGCCCTGTGTGCCTCCCTAGATAGGATCCAGGCAGCCTCTGCCTGTCTTGTCCCCTGGCCAGAGATGCTCCTTGGCCACAGGTGAGTATTGCTGCCCCTGCTGGTGGCACTATCAGGGGCGTGACCTGTCTCCCAGGGTGCCAAAATGTGGGTCAGCTCTCACATGAAGGGCATGATCTTTTGGGCACGACTGGACAAATGGTTGAACATGGTCACAGCCACCCACTGTGCCCACAAGACCTTAACCTTCATGAGGTTCTACCACACCAACCAGGAGTGGTCTCATGCATGCATCTCACCTGATATGGCCTCATAAATGTGGGCATTCAAGCGCCCACCCCACATGAAGTGCCTCTGGACATCGGCCCCATAGATTCATAGATTCATAGATGTTAGGTTTGGAAGGGACCTCAATAGATCATCAAGTCCGACCCCCTGCATAGGCAGGAAACCCCCGGGGGCACCTTGGTGAATATCTACTCTCTGCTAGCTTGTGGTCATTATTTCTTGTAACCCCCGGGGGCACCTTGGTGAATATCTACTCTCTGCTAGCTTGTGGTCATTATTTCTTGTAACCCCCGGGGGCACCTTGGTGAATATCTACTCTCTGCTAGCTTGTGGTCATTATTTCTTGTAACCCCCGGGGGCACCTTGGTGAATATCTACTCTCTGCTAGCTTGTGGTCATTATTTCTTGTAACCCCCGGGGGCACCTTGGTGAATAAAACCTCACCAATTCCCTAAGAGCATCCTAGGTCCAGCTGAGGGCCCAGGCACTCAGGATGGGTGTAGGCACACAGGCAAAGCTGGGGCTTGATGGGGACGATGGGCTGGAGCACCACATGGTGCTGCTACAGGGCCTCCAGCTGTGCCCAGTGCTCCCTGGGCCCCCGAGTGGCTATCCCTGCAATGCTGGCCTTGGAGGGTTGCCAGCAGCACCCTGGCTGAGCCAGTGACCACCTGGGCACAGCCCTGCATGGACAGCTTACCATGGTCCCTGGGCACCCACACACCATCAACCTCCAATCTGAGGTCAGGCAGTGCAAAGCCCCTGATGCAGAGCATTTAATCTCTGCAATGTTGCAAACTCAAACAAAAAGCTTCTGGCTCTTGCCTCTGCAGGGCCAACATCTGGATGCAGGGAAGAGGCTGCAGGGCCCTGCAGGAGTGCCATATCAGGGTCATCACTTTGTCTCTGGGTGCCAGAGCCAGGAGCTAGGGCAGCCAGGACTGGGAAGCACAGCTGCAACAGGAGCAGAGTAGGCACATGCAAGCACATGCTACCTGTGTCTTTGCCATGCTACTGCTCTGACACAGGAAGCATCAGCCCAGAGATCACTGTGCCGAGGGAGTGCTTTCAAGATGGCTGACAAGTGCTGGCAGCTGGCTCTGCCTTCAGCATGGCTGCCAAGTGCTGGCAGCCATGTGTTCAGAGGCTGAATCTCCCCCCACTGGCCACAGGGGCACATGGCAGGACTGGAGTGACTTGAGACTAAAGTTAGTCCCAAATCTCAGCATGTGTAGACACCTGCCAAAAAACACTTAATGTGCATTAGTTTAATGCACATTAAATTTAAGTGCACTTAAATTCATATGTAGAGACACCCAGTGCTTCCTACTAGCTAGCTTAAATAGCTCCCTATTTTACTTGTTGGCTTTTGTAGATTCAGTTCCTAGGCAAATACTGGTAACTTTCCCCATGTGTATGTAGGAAGCCTGATGATGTCTAACCTAGGGTTGTGGACTCTACTAGGTAGCAGAGTGTCTACAAGTTAGGAATAGCAACAGTTTATTTACTCAAATGGATGAATTATTTCATATGTCCTTTAAGTATTGCAGGAATTTCTATGTAAGAACAGTAGGGACTGGCTAGCAGAGAACTTAGTCCTACCGGCATATGAACAAGGCATATGGACCACAGAAGACATCAAGAACAATACATGTGAACCACCTAGATTCAGGAATCAAATGCTTAAAGGAATGTATCAGAACAAGATTAAGATGCCTGAAAGTTAGATGTGATAATGACTAGGTGTATGGACCACCACACAAAATCCAGAAACTGTGTCATACAACTAGGTCACAAAATCGTAGGATTGGAAGGTATCTCTAGGGTCATCTGGTCCACTCCCTGAATAGATAACGTATTTGCTATCCCTACACTCTTCCCAACTGATGTCAATCCAGCCTCTCCTTACCTCTAACAAAGAGGATTCCACAGCTTCCCTTGCCAGCTTGTTCCACTACCCTACTGGTCTTACAGCTGGGAAATATTTTCCTGTGGTCTGACTGAAATCTACTTTGCCATAGTTTAAAACCACTGCTGTGTGCCCTGCTCTCTGTGGCAAAGGAGAACAATCCTGTCTAAGCCCCCCGTTATATGTAGAAGTCCTCTTTTGGATTGGAAGTATAAGACTCATTTCTAAGACCCAGATCCTCACAAACATTTAATTGTCCATCTTCCATGTATACAGAAGGTTATTGCTCCCTTGGTCTTTCTCTCTTCCTGACACTGAGACTTTATACTTATTCTTCCTTTGCTATTTGGCCTAACTGAAATAAATAGTCCATCTTTGCTCTTTGTGTAAGGATGACCAGTATAGCCTGACTGTCTCCACATGATTCCAAGAATCCCAGTGCCAGCTTTGGGGGGGAGTTTCTGCCCTGTGCTTCCATCAGCTGGCCCCATTGCCTCTTCTGTGCTCCTGTGCCCTCTGATGGAGGGCAAGTTAATGTGGAAACTCTCAGGATTTTAGAAGAGCTGATTTTCTCTGCAAAAGTCTTCCACTTCAGATGAGAAGCAGACAGCAAAGGAGCTGTTCCCATGATTTCTGCCATGCCCTTGACCATCATGTCCCCATCTTATCTAGATTTCATCAGTCTCACGGATCTTTCTACTGCTTGAGCTATACATAACTCCTGCTGGGGGAACATCACTTTGTCTTTCCCAGGGAGGGGAATTCCCACCCACACAGCAGAATAATCCACAAACAAGCAAGCCTCTTGCTGCCACAGAACAGACAGAAACACTGAGCCTGTAACCAGAAGAAACACACAAACCTGAATAGAGAAGAGAGGGGAAGTGGCGGGGGAAGTGGAAAGGAAAGGGAGGATCATAAGGAGAAGAGAAAAGTAGAACAGGGTATAGATTAGCATGCGTATATAAAATAATTAGAACTAAATTAAAAGAAAACAAAGCATGCCAAGAAGATCAGATGATTGCAAGAATAACAGAAGTGAAACACCTACATTCAGGAAGCAAATGACAATTCAACTTATTTTACTGCAAAACACATTATAGAAGGAACATGGGATGGGATAACTTAGAGTGAATTAGAAAGATCATAGAACATAGAAAATGAGGGTTGGAAGAAACCTCAGGAAGTCTAGTCCAATCCCTTGCACAGAGCAGGACTATCCCCAACTAGATCATTCCAGCCAAGGCTTTGTTTAGCCAGGTTTTGAAAACCTTCAGGGATTGAACTTCCACCACCTGTCTGGGTAACCTGTTCCTGTGTTTTACTACCCTCCTAGCAAGAACATTCTTCCTAATATCTAACCTAAACTTCCCTTGCTCCAACTTGAGACCATTGCTCCTTGTTTTGTCATTTGCCACCACTGAGAACAGTCTAGCTCACTCCTCTTTTGAACCCACTCCAGGTAGTTGAAGGCTGCTACTAAATCCCCTTTCAGTCTTCTCTTCTCTAGACTAAATAAACCCAGTCCCCTCAGTCTTTCCTCATAAGTCATGTGCCCCAGCCTCCTCACCATTTTTGTTGTCCTCCACTGGACTCTCTCCAATTTGTCCACATCCTTTTTTTTCCCCCGGGGGGGGGGGGGGGGCAAACTTAATACAATACTCCAGATGTGGCCTCTCCAGTGCTAAAAAGAAGGGAACAATCACTTCCTTTGACCTACTGGCAACACACCTACCAATGCAGCCCAGTATACCGTTAGCCTTCTTGGCAACAAGGGCACACTGCTGGCTCATATTTAGCTTATTGTCCACTGTAACCCCCAGGTCCTTTTCTGCAGAGCTGCTGCCCAGCCAGTCAGCCCCCAGCCTG
>NW_005841835.1:5680661-5693713 GCF_000455745.1 Alligator sinensis
CTTTCCCTAACAGGTAAGGTTGCATATTTCTTCTGCTGCATCACTGGATGATGGTTTTAGTTATGTTTTTGGTATATGGCATGGGAAATACTGGGCTTCTGCAGCCAGGGTTATGGAGAGATGCTCAGATGATGTTCCAGCTGGGGAGTTAGAACTTTAATTTATTGGACAAAGAAAATGCTACAGTATTTAAGAAAGGTCCAAAGTTAAATCTTTACCCCTACCCCCACCCCCATGTCATCACAGGCCTAATCCTAAAATAGGAATTGGGCAACATTTCAGAGGAGCAGTTCCTTAGGGCAGCTACCTGGGAGCTAAGACATTTCCAAGGTGAACAAAAAGGGAATGTCAGCCCAAACCAGAAATCATTCTCTCTCAAACTGAATAAGGAAGTACTGGTCTCACCTTTCTGAAAAATGCCATCTGTCTAGAACGATATGGTCATTTCAAAGTAAAACACAGAGGTTAAAAAAGAAGTCAAATCAATAGAGCTGAAAATATAAGTGATCACTGGCAAATACTATGCAAACATCTCCAAATACATCTGTTTTGCCTCTTTTTTGACATTTGATTGAAGTGTTGCTATACTGTCTATTAATCGAAGTGTTTGAAGGCAAGGCCCAAATTTCACTTATCTCTACCAAGTTCACCAGCTTCATACTCCTCCCCCTACAAATATGTTTTGTTATAAATTACTGGCACTGTTTCTGTTGATAGTCAACATAATCAAACATTTGTAAGCATGCTGTCTCTTCAATCTGTTCAGTTGATGCACTTTACCTGATCTTTCATTAAAGTAATCAAAACACTTGCTGTGGCACATCTAATGAATGTTGCATGTATGATTAAGTACTTTCATTCATATTGCAAGTTTGATTTAATGTAATCTGCCTTTCAGACAGCCATTAGCCTAGCTCCTGCGTGAATTCGATTAATTGGCTGAATTCTTCCAGATGTCCATTAAGTATTACAGGAATTTCTATGTAAAAACAGCAGGGACTGTCTAGTACAGAACCAAACAATGATATGTTATATTGCTGCCATGACTTACAAAAAGCTGGATTCATTTTCATTAATAAAACATCTGTACTCCTGCACAGCTATGCATCAAGATGCATTTATTTTATATGTTTATTTCTCTTATGAGTATAAATAGATTGTTAAACAGAAGTACGGTATGTTCAGTTAGAAGATACACAAACAGAAATATATTTGAAATGAAAATAGAAATAAAAAAATAGCTGAACTAATGCTTACTGTAAGTATTAGGCATTGCAGCAAACAAGGTAGTGACTGATATAGCTGAAGGCTCTGCATGGCATTTTCTATTATAAAGCACTTTTTCCGACATTCACCTCTTGGTCTGAAATTTCCCATGCCTGTTCTCTACCCAAAAGTGTGATTTTTCCTGTTAAAATGGAATAAAAATAGTTCAGCCAGTTTTAAATGTCAGGAGATATGGGGAGAAATATCTCCCACTATAAAAACAAATTATTGTAATTTTTTTTAAAAATAGGACTACAGTAAACAGAGCTGCTGAAAGTTTATTTTGTGTTTTTCTTTAGAAAGTTGCAATTTCCATGGCAAACAGATTTTACAGAAAGGCAATGCATGACCTTGGACTAGAGGCTTTGAATGGACTGAAATGTACTGAGCATGTGTAGCAGGGACTTGTGTGTGTTAAGTGCATAGCTGAAGAATGGTGCGCTATACCTGTATGCGTAGCAACTTCACTCTGCAGTAAACTACCTATATACTAGAATGGCCTCGGAAAACCAGCAACCCTCATTGTTCCTCTTTCCTCTACCAAAATGCTCCCTTACCCTGGGTAATGTGCTCAAGGCTGGGAGCCAGGAAATCACACAGCTGCTGTGCCAGCTCTGTTCCTGAGGAGTGAAAAAGCTGTGCAGTTTAACAGAGCCCCTGGGAGCTCAGACCTCTCTCAGCATGGAGGCCCTGATTCAGCATAGCTCTTCAGTTTAAGAATGTGCTTGAGTCCCACAGGAGTCAATGAGCTGTCAGCAAACACTTAACATTACATGCCTGCTAATGCCAGGCTGAGTCAAAGACTTAAGCACATAGATAGGCTCCTGCCTCCCACCTGGCTCTGGGGATTCAAGAGCACTCAGAAGAACCTTTGGATCTCCTCTTCTGTAAAACTCAAGAGGGCAACTTAAGCTCCACTGTGGGTTTCAGAGGAACCCTTCCACAGTCTTTCCTAGAAGGGACATGCTGAATTGACCCCTCCCCAAGACTCCCTGGCATGCCTTCCCTCTGCCCATGCCTTATGCTGTGCTGGTTCCTTTAAGCCCTGAAAAGGTTACAGTTCCTTTTTACTGCCCCAGACTCACAACACAAAGAGTCTGCACCACTAGGGACCCTGCGGCCTGGTTTGGGGTAGCAGAAGCTAATGCAAACCATGGATAATGGTACCCTACTGTACAAAAGTAATGGATGCTTTTCTCATGGGAAACATTCAAAACAATTATTAAACAAACCTCCAGACTCCATAACAAAATGCATTTGGAATTGATACGTATAATTCCTGTTTTCTTCTTTTGAAGTCACAGGATCACAGCTTTGTTACTTTGTTACTTACATTACTTCTTTGCTTACATCTTTACTCTTTTCTTTTCCTTCTTTCTTTTGCTTGTGTTCTGTTTTCACTCCTGTAACCTGTATTGATATAAAAATCTCATAAATCATGTGTTTTTAGAGTTCAATACTATTTCTCTTCTGTTATAGATAATATCTTAATAAAAATGTCATACAACAATAGCTATGCTATGAGCAATTATGACAACAAACTTGTAGCCTGTTAAAGAGCGAATAGTAAAATGAATGCATCGCAGTGCATCATACCAAAATCTATGCAATAATTCACTAAAATGGCCTCAAACAAATACCAATAGAGAGCAAAATATGTTACCCTAATATATCTGCTCAATTATTAGAGTGTGTTTGAATGACTACACTGATCTTGGTTACAAGCAGGTATTTTATTATTTGTCCAAGCTTCAGATTGCAAAGTAGCTCATGGAACAGAATTGTAGAGATGAGTGAGAAACAGAAGAAAGTGTGACACATTTTTTTTCTTTCTTCAAATCACAGCATACTGAACTGTTGCATTCAGAGAAATATTTGCCTTCTTTGTAAAACTTCAGAAATCTGATTCATGCTGCAATAAAAAACAATTCCTCAATTCTGGAGTGTAAGATATGTATGTTAATAAAATGTACATAGAACTAATTTAAAAATGAAATACATTTAGATAAATTAAGCACTGGCAATTTACAGTACAGTATTTTTCCAAGGCAAATGTGGACAAGTCACAACTTCTTTTGAAGCCCAAGAGATTGAAAAATTAAATCAGCAGGCTTTGTTATTGATGTTTTTCTAACACAAATGTTTTGAAATCTCTGCTTTTCATGTGTCTCTTACAAATAAGCAGAAATGTGTGATGAATCATCTTAGCTATTAATTCCTTTAATAGATTCTTATCTCACCCTCTGGAGTCTAAGTAATTTTTGTTTCTGTAACGATCCCTATCTCAGTGGTAAATTTTGCCCTCAAACACCATTTATTTTGGAGGTTCATTATAGTCTCTCTGTGATAGAGACGTTTCTTATAATCAGTTATTTGTTTAAAAAGAAAAAAATCAGTAAACACCATGTATTAGTCATGTTTCCTTTTACATATCTGTAAGATATAATTTAATATAGAAGTCTGATTTCTGTTATAAAAAGTTTGTAAGAATAACTGGTCTCCCTTCATAGCCATTGTCCTTGAGCAAGGAAATAAGGGTATTAAAGGATTATGCCATCAGCCGTCATTGCTTAATGTATAGAACACCGTTAAATCCTTATCAATAAATTAATAAATAAAACCACACACACACACACACACGCATCAAAGATGAACAGACAAGCATGTGAGGCACCCAGTGTACAGAACAGTAAAATGGGGTGTGGGGACCAGTCCAGCAAGAGTAATTCAGGTGCATAATGATAGGATGGAAGGTCCCTGTTTTAATACAGATTCTCCCATCTGTCACACAAGCACTTGCACACTTGGTCAGACCAGCTTTCTGAACACAAATCTCAGCCCTGGAACCCAAACCTCTCCCAGTCCAACACCCACCAAATTCAGTTCATTCTGCCATTCTTTTACAGGCTTACGTTTCATCCTCAACTCAGAAATTAGTCTTACAAAAGCACCCTCTTTTCCCCCCACACTAGACCTCAATATAAGAAAATGGAAAAGTTTGTAGAGGAGCTACCTGGCTCACAGTCATAGTGAAAGCATATGGAGATAACTACCTAAATTGTAGTCAACATGATTATAAAGACTGAGTGGTATGGCCTCACTATGCTGTAAAGCATGGTTTGTTGTTTTTTTTTTAACAGGTCACAATAGGATAGACATTACATTTAAAAAAAAGAGACGAAGGGCAAAGATTTGGATGTGTGGCCATTCTCAGAAATGACTAAGAAAACAAGAACAAAGCTATTAAGAGAGGAATCATGAAGGAAAAATGTTCTAAAATGGGACCAAAGGATATAAAGTGAAAATAGGGCAACCTGGCTTATAAAAAAAGAGGTCAAAAAGACAACTATAATTAGTGATCAAAAGATAAAGAACCAAGCACTTAAATAACAAGAAATAGCTGGGAAAAGCAGTAATGGTTTTGCAACAGGGAAAAAATATTTGCAGAAGTAAATGGAAATGAATAAGACCCCATGGAGAAAAATGGGTAATAGGAAAAAAAAGTAAAAGAACTGTACTTAACTGGAGAAATTTACCTGGATGAGAAATCAGTTATTTAGCACAGAAGGTGAAATGCATTTTATTGAATAGATCAAAATTTCAAGCGGGCTGCTAAGTGTGGTCAAATATTGCTGTGCCTGGAAAATGTAGATTAAAAAGATGCCTGCATAACACTGTGTCTCTTGTGACTGGAAGTTTAAAGGTTACTTGAAATATGGCACAGCCCAATACTTTACCTCTATTTACTATTGAAAAATCTAATGGAAGGGAATGAGCAGGAGGCATGAGCCTCTTCCAGAGAGGATGCATCCCTCTCTGGACTGTGGTGCATAATCCCTGAGGCATCAGCCATGGAAGAAGGAAAACATCAGGTGGAAAAAACCTGTAGATACTGTGATACCAGTATTAGCATTTTACCACAGTTTTCTATAGAACCTCAGATTTCAGCAAGAGAAAAATTTATGCCCAGTTCTGTAACTGAGGGCGTGGTGTTTACATGAGATGCTTAATGCGCAGTAGCCCAATAACACTGCAGTAGCGTGTCACAGCATGGACAGTGCTAATACGCTACTGCACAGTATTATTACTAGGCTACTGCACAGTAACTCTAGTTACTGTACATTTAGTTAGAACTTCATTAAGCAAGTACTAATTTAAATGCGCAGTAACTGCTGCATTCATGAATGTGTAGATGTGCCCTCTTAGTCATATTGAATGGTTCCATTAATCTCAGAGGACTTCTGGTGGAGAAAGGAAATGTAGGAGTAAGTGTGGCACAACTGAGCTTCACATTTCACATTGGTCTCATCTGCACTGTAACAGCAGCTACGTTGGAGGATATGGTTAAACCCGACTGTGTGAAGGCACAGTGAATATGCAGCTCCGTCTTGCAATATAGACAAGACAGAACCACAATCCATCCATGTCCCTGCACCACAGCTTTGTATGCTCCTTTCTACATTGCAAAACTGGAATATATTGGTCTGGTGTCCACTAATCTTCTTTTTCCCTTAAAGGTTCCCATCAGTTCTAACACTGATGAAAGCAGTAGTATACATTGCCTGCCAGCATTTTCACCACCAAGTCACGTGGACAATCTCTGAACAGGTTAGACAACAGGTAAAACCACAAACCAGCCTACAGGAGCACAGCCTCTATTGTCGTAGGCAGTAACAATAGTGGCAAATCTCAAAAAAAACATAAAAGGTTTAGTGAAAGCAAAGCTTTCTTCCCCAGTCTCTGAAGGAGCAGACTCATGTTGCCTCTGTCAGAAACAGATTGGAAGGGTGAGAGATTTATTTTACTCTTATTTGTCAAGATTTTCCCATTTATTTCCAAGTTAAGATACATATTCATTACTAGAAGAACTGGGTCAGGAAACTCATTTACAAAACAGAAAACAAGAGTTTTGGCAAGTGGTATATAAATATTTTAAATTTACCAAAATAACTAACCCAACTATATTTTAACTAAATCCTCAGATGATAGTTTGGAGCCCCCTTTGTAACCAGGTCACTTCATACAGTTGTTCCTGTAGAGATAACAAGTCCTTGATAGACAGCGCATGCATACAAGAGCCAGTTGAAAATGTATCAGCTTTTTTGAATGAGCTGCAGAAGAAAGCAGTGCAAGAGGTTTGATGCATCATGCAGTAATACATAAGATCTTCCAACAGACAGTAACTGCTCCAGTCTTACCAGAAGGATTAATAACCACATCATCTCCTGTACTGGAGAGCTAGCTAAGGCATTGCAATTCTGCAGGGATTGGACTATGGCACTGAACTCTTACATGTAAATATATTTTCACCATTGACTCTAAATTATTTTGAAGCTGTGGCCTGTCTGAGAGAGGATAGCTCTGCTTGGTTCTGCCTGAGCCCAGTGAAGGAGTAAAGGAGTGGCCTTACACTGGTACCTACAATCTGTGAGCAGATCAGTTATCTTTAAGTAGGTGGCTTGCAGTTCCTTCTCTTAACTACTACTTTGGAGTAATTCATTTGCACATTGCTCAGGTTTTGGAGAAGAAGGTGGATCTGTGCATTTCTGTAACTCAAGAGTCGTTGGACCTTTACAAAGTTAAGAGTATATTACTTTTTATCACAAGCAAAAGAAATCTTCCTAGGTCTAAGTGCTGGGAGAATTGCACTGTTATCTAGCACAAAGACCTTAAACACCATAAATCACACCAGGGTGCATCCCTCTCTGGGCTGTGGTGCATAATCCCTGAGTGTGCCCAGAGCTCTCAGAGGCTAATCTTTTTCAACAAAGGGATGAGCTGGGAATTGTATCCTTTCAGGATTTAGATGACACTCAAACATGTGTGTCTTTGGAAACATAAGAGCCACCCAGTGTGTCCTGAATTCATGTTTTTTGCAGTAACGGTTTTTATATCTATATCTTTGTTAGTGAGGAAAAATGTTTTACCTACCAGAATGCAAATTGGTATCTTCTACCTAATATCAAAGAATGCTCTGAACTTCATAGCCAGTTCAAGCCAGGAGAAAGTGTCTTGTACTCTGTGTCCTGGATATAACCTCTGCCCCGACATAGGCCCTGTGATCTCCTACTCCACAGCCATATGCTTTCGAAACTGTACAGCAATAAGAATGAGAATTTGTAAGATGACTGTGGAGGTAGAGACAGCTACAATGGGAAGAGACTGCCAAATTATTTTCTCTTCTGAGACTGAAATTAGTGAATACTCATTTATGCCAAGAGCTATTAACCATTTTTAACCTCACACTATGTCAGGTGACTAGCTAGTCTCTTTCTAGCCAATGGCGACATCATACTTCTCATACCATTCACTTGTTTGTAAAGGCATGTCACCCTAATTCTGCAACTCTGTCCTTGTATCTTTCTGGGAACTGTGGGCATCACTATGATGAGCTACATTTTCAACTGAGTCAGTATGGATGATCCAGTACAGTGGCACTGGAGGAGTTTATTTGGAAATCAACCTGTTTTCTGGCTGTTCAAGTTCTTGGTTCTTTTGAAAGAGGAAATCAGATTGACACATGTGCATGTCAGCCTTCCCCACTTTAATTATAGTAAGTGTTTTCTTCATGCCAACAAATTCCTATGGATGCACCAATCAATTCCTGTGGCAAAGACAGATGAACAGCTAACAAATCTGAACTGAGAGAGAGACAGAAGAATGAAATGAAGTGAAACAAAGAACAATTATCAAAGGCTAAACTTTCTGTTGTCAGAGGAGTTCCTCTCATTCTTCCGTTTCCCATAAATTTTGTTTTCCCACTTTTCTCCTCTTGGGTGCCCAGCTGGACAGTAGCTCTTCTAGAAACTGACAGACTGGCAGAGTTCTATTAGCTCTTCTTCTGCAGCAATACCAGGCACTTGGCATCAGCTGTGCAATCCTTTTTGTCTGGGAAGAGTTCCAGCATGATTAAACATAGTTCTTCTATGCAAGTTTTAACCTGGCGGGACTTTTCCAAAGTCAGAGTTATTGCACAAGAGTTTGACAATGTCCTGTGCACCATCCATTAACTGTCTCATAATAGAGAAGAAAAGGACAGTGACTGAAAAAATTAAGAAACTCAGGGATTACAACAGAGTCTCAAAAATTAAAAGTTGGGGAATTGTAACCCAAAGTCCTAAATCAGAATCTTTGCTATATCCACTTGTTTGCAAAATGTAAGTAACATCAGTACTCTGCTCCCCACATGAGTGCATAGAAACATATAGCTAATGCAAATAACTAACAGAAGCATTTGCATGAGTATTTAAACATTTCCTCCCCCCACTTTGTAGCTTTTTTTTTGGTTTTTTTGCTCCAATTCAAACAATCGAAGTGGAAATCTGATACTTGCCTACTCGAGAATTTACGGATATTTTATATGGATGGAAAGTTACTGGATACAGCAGTGGGTGGGGTTACCAAAATCTCCCAGCAGAGACCTTGCACAAACACAATTAAACCAGATGGCCAAAGATCTGATTGTGCTCTAACAACTAGATACTGGACACTCAATTAATTTATCCAGCTCTGACAAAAAAAGTTACATGTAAAGTCAGCACAAGCCACCCTGACAGTTACCTGATTTTGTGGGGAAAGGCATATGTAGCCCTGAGATGGAAAAAAAACTTTAAAAGCCCTAATCTTGCTTATATACCACCTTTCCTCAACCCATTCCCAGACACTGGGGCATGCCTATGTGAAAAAATGTTTTACCTGGTTTCTATTAATGGTCCACATTTGAAAAAATGTTTTACCTGGTTTCTATTAATGGTACAACCTCCTTGAAGCTGGCTTTCATGACACTGTGCTAAAACTGCCTGAGCCCCAGCTACCAGCTCAGGAACAACTACCCTGTTGGTGGACAACTGGCAAAATATTATTTAGAATAAACAGGGGTTGAGGCAGCCAAAGCCTCACTGCATAACCAGGTTGGGACTGGACCATGCCTCCTTCCCCTCCTGTGGCCGGATTGGGCTGGGCCACACCTGTGCCCCGTCCTTCCGCACAGTGGCTCAGGTGCCATTTAACCTTCCCCTTGCACCAGATAGGAACTGTCAGCCAAATCCAGCCTGTGGAGAGATTGGGCACTGCTCACCCAGCTCATGAGACAGAAAGCCAGTGTATTAACCCAATCAGGGAACAGAAATAATATCGTACGACTTCAGTGACCAAACCTAATACACATAGCTTGAATTTTCCTTGTAGCAAATTGTTCATAAGGACAACATCATTAGGATAGCATCATGCTAATGTACATGGTAATAAATTTCAAGAAAGACCAAGTTCATCTAGCAAATTATTCACATGACTCTTCAAATTATACTTCAGAGTCAAACAGAACCAACCTAGACAAGATTTTAAGCCTGTACCTCAGCAACACTTAACAAAAATATTTTGATCCTTTCTCTCTTGCATGACACAATTTTGTGGTGACAGACTTCAGTCATTCAGTATGACAATGCATCTAGATTTTTGTCACATTGTCTACTGTTTTTATATGCAGAAAGTTATTTTTAAATGTTAAAAAGTTGTTGAAATGTTACATACTAAACCAAGTTAATAAAGTCCCTTATTTAGGTTTATGCATGAAATTAAGTGTGGCAGTCGCTGTATCCCTGTGACAAAAATCTATTCAAAACAGTAGTTCTCAATCAAGGTGCTATGAGAGCCTTTCGGGGGTGCTGTGCTATGGGCACTGCCAACACCACAGCCCGGTGGAACTGCCTTGCACACCTCCAGACTGGGAAGGGCTGCAACAGAGCCATGTATTCCTGCCTGCTTTTGGGTTATCAGAGAACTCCTATGCAGGCAAGAATGTGCACTCCTGCCACAGCCCTTCCCTCTGGCTGTGCACAAGGTGTGCGGAGCAGTGCCACCTGGCTGCCACAGCAATAGTACCTTAGTTGAGAACCACTGAGGTTCAGCTAACACAGAGCAACAGTGGTTCTCAACTGGGGATGCCACCAAATTAAAAAATTTATGGAGGGGCACCAGAATCTAAAATGGTTGAGAACTACTAATTTAGATGTATGGGAATGAGGCCAACATTAAGAAGCAGAAGCCTTTTGAATGCTAATCCCAAATTTTACTTGCTATATTGCAGTGTCCTGGCAACTCATTTAAAGCAGTTTTAAAATCCTACTTAACACACTGGGCCAGATTTTCAGATACACTGGTTGCATTTACATGTTCAATTAGTACAGCGCAATAAACTCCAGCACAGTTCACGCCAGAGTTGACAGTTCTCAGGTGCAGTATCTACACATGCACCTGGGACTGCAGCAGTTTGAGTTGGGGGTGGAGCAGCCCCAGGCTGGCTCAGGGGGTCAGCCCTGGGCTCTGGGTTGTGGTGTCAGGCAGCAAAGGGGTTGGCTGCAGCCCAAGCATGCCCAAATAGTGGAGCCAAGTGGCTAGGCAGCAGGCAGGGGTCTGCCCCCTCCGCTGCCTGGGCTGACTGGGTGCAATTTATGTCCAGGTCAGCATTTACGCATGCATTTAGGTGCAATTGTTTTTGCCATCATAAGATAGTAGTCCCCAACAGTACTATCTTACAGTGGCAAAAATTAGTTTGCTGTGTTCTAATAGCATCCCATGTGTAGACTGTGATGCTTTACACCACAGCAAATTAGACTACTGCACAGGTAAGCATATGTGTAGATGCATAGTTAAGCACACTGTGTACCTATAGCACCCACTGGCATAATGACAGTGGTGAGAAGCCACTGACTGGTTTGTAGCAACAAGTAGCCAGCACTTACATAGTGCTTTTCTGTAGTGTATCTCAAAGCACTTTATAAAAATGAAGGAGCTTTAGCTGTATTTTTCTTTAGAGAAATCAAGGCACAAAGCACTGACTTACAGTAAGCTATACAGTGACTCAGAGCCAGAACACAGTCCAGTCCTTTCCCTGCTGACTGGAACGCAGTTTGCCACGTTCTAACCACAGTTCAAGGAAGAGGATTGCCAGCTTCCAAAAGGAATCCCACTGGGCTTTCAGGTACATGAAGTAGGATTGTGTCCCAAGACCATACGGTGATCCAAATCCTGGAAACCCAAGCCTTTTGGCAAAACAATGCCAACAACTGGGAGATGTTGGACTGTCAGCCAACGTTTCCTGTTCTGTTTTAAAACAGTGGTGCTCAACCTTTGGTGCCGCAGGCCAGACACATGGCACAGGGCCCATCTGCAGGCTGAATCAGGCCCTGTGCCACCAGATCAAGACCCTATGCCATCTCCCTCAGCCCTGTGCCAGAGGATCAAGCCCTGTAGCACCATCCTAGGGACTGCACTGTTGAATCCCTGCCCCCCACCATCTCCTTTGGCCCCACACCACAGGACTGTGGCTCTGCGCTGGCTCCTTGGGCCCTGGGCTGCCTCCAATCATCCCTGCACTGCAGAATCAGGCCCTGCACTGCCTCCAGTTGGCACTGGTGTGACTGGTTTGGACGCCAGGCCACCTCCATGCACAGATCTAGTGTGCTACCTGGCCACGGGGGCACCCCCACAGGTCCAGAAATTTGGCAGCAGGGGAGCAGCAACTGCTGCCACCACTGCCCCGCTGCCAAATTTTATGACCTCTGGGAAGCCCTGTGGACCAGATAGCATGGCTCCAGAGGCCCTGAACAGCCCTGGTTTAAAATAGAGAAAATTTTGGAGCAAATCAAGCATTTTTAACCAATCAGGTCTAGATGCAATTAATTACTTGGAAAACAAAGAATGCTGGTACTACTAGAAAGAATTCAGTGAAAAGTAACTTCCTTGTAACTGCCCCTTTTACACTGTATGGGAGAAGCTTCGGAAGTGAGACACCACACAAGGAAGAAACACGAACATTTAGTCTGTAACATGGGAATGTATTCCTGCTCCTTTTCCCTCCCTAGATTCATTTTATGTTCCCATCAGAAGGTTAATTGTGTTAACAGGAGCTACGGCCACAGGGGAAAGATGTGATTGAATGCTGAGTGCAGTTTTAGCTGATAACCTCTGAGTGAGTGAAAGGGCACAAAAAGGGGTTGATCTCCTCTAAAGGTGTTGTCATTCACGCAGGAAAAATGCAGCTGTGGGAGAAACGGCTTTATCTCCTGGGACATGGGGAAGAGAAGCTATGAAAATAATCTTGAGACTACACTCATTCCAGTTTATATGTCTGTGTCTATGGAACTGCCAGCTGAGTTATATATGAGCTGCTGCCTTGCTTGTGTGAATGAACATTCACATTCTTGAAGACTGATTACACTGCAGGAAAGTGTAAAATTAACAAGAACTGAACCAAAATAAAGATAGCTGTGGGTAGCCAGAATTAAATCTTCACCCCTGAACCTAATGACAAACCTCCCATTTTCTTAAACAGGCCCAGAATTTCATCCAAAGATGTTATTCAAGGAGGACTGAGCTCTTTCCCAAAGATACACACTTAGGTGCATGTTTATTAGGGCTGTGCGAAGCTGTGGGTGCTGAATCGATTCGGAGGAGATTCGGCTCAATTCGGCGGCCAAATCTCCAAATCTGAATCAAATCAGGGGACCAATTAAAAGGTCCGAATCAATTCAAAGCTCTCTGAATCAATTCAGAAAAGATTTGGAGAGCTTCGGCAATTCAGGCAGTCCCTGCCCGCTGCAGCAGGGAGCTGGACCTGAACTCCATGCTGGTAAGTAGGGGGTGGAGGAGGGGAGGCTGGAGGAGGGGTGTGGGGACCATGGGGGGGACCCCTGCCAGGCTCCATCCCCTGCCTGCTCCCCCAGCCCTCCTGAGCATGGCTTCCCTGCCCTTCCCAGTGCCCGGCCCTTTAACGAAAAGCCCCAGTA
>NW_005841835.1:5693846-5717862 GCF_000455745.1 Alligator sinensis
TTGCCCCCCTGCCTGGCAGTAGCCGGTGAGTGGTGGCTTTCTTTTTTCAAAGAGCCAGAAGCTGGGGCCGGGCAGGGCTGGGAGAGCGGGCGGGGGTTGGGGCCTGTGTGATTTGGAGATTCAGCTGATTTGACAGCGGCTAAATCTCCGAATCAGATTCGGCCAAATCGATTCAGGACAGTGATTCAAATGACCGAATCGAATCACTGTCCCCTGAATCGGCTGAATCCAAAGCAAATACTAGCCGCTTCGCACAGGCCTAATATTTATATAGGAGGCTCACATGAAAAACATGGATTTATCTCTCCATTGGCCCAGTATTGTGCAATACTGTATTGAATTTAAGGTAATTGACAATCCCTCACAGCCAAAGATTATTGTCCTTTATGATTGCTTTATCTGTAGGTCCAAAGATGGCTGACAAGGCCAATCTGAGATCAACAGACTCTATTGCAACTCAGGCATGTGTTTCCACATGGAGTGGGTAGCTATGGCTTCTTGATTTGGTTCACAACATGCTGTTTCTGCCACTCCCGCTTTTCCACCTCCTATTGTCATCATAAGGTTTCAAAGTACAAAGATCCTTCCAACAGACTCTTCCTCCATTTGGGGCAGTCCTGGATGATAGCCCCCTACAAGTTGTTGATGTTACTTTTTATCAAGTTGGCCTTGAGAACATCCTTGAAGCACTTTCTCTGCCCTCATCTTGAGAGTACAATTTGACTGAGCTGGGAGAATAAAACTTGCTTCAGGAGTCTGGAGTCAGTTATCCAGATGACATGGCCAACCCAGCAAAATTGATGTTGGATGATCATTGCCTCAAGGCTTGTTGTGTTTGCTTGCAAGAGGACACTAACGGTGGTGCATCTATCTGACCACTGGAATTTGAAGGATCTTTCACAAGCAGCATTGATAGTACTTCTCCAGTGACTAAAGGTGTCCATTGTCCACATCTCAGCTCCATACAGTAAGATGGGAATCACAATTTCTTGATAAACCATGAGCTTGGTTTTGGATCTAATGTTATGATCTTTGAACTCATTTCCTCAAGCATCTGAAGGCTGCACTTGTACTTTTAAGGAGATGCTGGATTTCTTCATCAATGTTGGCCTTATGTGAGAGATGGCTTCCAAGGTACAGGAATTCCTCAATGTTCTCCAGAGTCTCACTGTGAATCTAAATTACTGGAGTTGGGGACTGCTCATTAAAAGCTTACTGATGGAGGACCTTAGTCTCCTAAATGTTAAGCATCAATCCCATTTTCTTGTATGCAACAGTAAAGATATCAATGATTGCCTGAAGATCTGCTTCCTAGTGAGCACACACTACAGCAATCATCAGTGTAGTGAAGCCCAATGACTGAAGTTGGGGTGGTCTTGGTTTTGGCTCGGAGACAGCTGAGATTAAACAGCTTACCACGCATTTGGTAGTTGAGCTCCACACTGACTAGAAGCTTGTTGGTGGTCAGATGTAGCATCACAGTAAGGAATATTGAGAAGTGTGTTGGAGCAATGACACAGCATTGCTTAACCCCTGTCTTAACCTCAAAGGGATCTGTGATAGATCCGTTACTGAAAGCCACTGCTTGCAAACCATCACGGAGCAGGGAAAGAATGGTGCCAAAGGCTTTCATGAGGTCAAAGAAGGCCATTTAGAGAGGCTTATGTTGTTCCCAGCAGTGAACAGTGAAGATCAACCCTGGATGAGGTGAGGAAAGCCATCAAACAGATAAAGAACAACAAAGCATCTGGAGCTGAAATCCCATCACAGCTCCATGGCCTCATCTGAAGGATCTGGAATAATGAGGAAATCCCAGGTGACCTTAAGGACACCACAATCATGACAATATTCAAGAAGGGAGACAGGTCCAACTGTGGAAATTACAGCGGGATCACCTTGCTGTCCACCACAGAAAAGGTCATTGTGAGAATCCTCCTGAACCATCTCTTTCCACTTGCTGAACAGCTTTTCCCAGAACCTCAGTGTGGGTTTAGGGCATCAAGAGGTATAACTGGATTTAAGGTAATCAACTTGGTAGAGGTGCTTGAAGATGATATACTGCAGTAAATTGGGACTAACGAGGGTGGGGAATGATGTGGGAGCCTGTACCAGGTCAAAGTGGAGAGAAAGTTGAGGAGTATATTTCAGGTGTTTAATCGGGTTCACTGCAGTCAAAAAAGTACTACAACTTTTTTGAGGTGTCTTAAAGGTAAAGTGCAACCATTAGCATTTACAAAGCCTTTTCTTTCTTCTTGGTGCTGGACAACATGAGCAAGACCTTGAGAGGACCTGAATAGTGATATCAAATGTGGCTGTAATCAGAGTTGCAGCCTTTGATCTCACCATGGAGAAGTGAGCAGATACTGAGCTTCAAAGGATGGGCATCTGCTTCCCATGCAGGCAGGGGGAGTGCCTTATTATGCGAGTAGTCTCATTGACATATGCAGCTAAAAATGTGCATGTGCACATATACAGTAATGTAGACTTGGTACTGACTAGTTCACTTTGTTATAGATTTTAAAATGAGGCTGAGAAACAAAACTCTAGAGATTTTTTTTTAAATGCCGAGATATAAATCAACCTCTTTCTTCCCAGTTTCTAAGTGCAAAAAAGTTCTGTAATGCTAGCATCAACAATACAACTTGAGCAAAACAACCAAAATGCTTATTGACTTGGTAGCAGAGAAAGCCAGTTTGATTCCTAACACCAGTTAAGCAAGTATGTGTAAAGTGTAAAGTCTGTACTTGTTGATTTCTGAGATAAAAATCAATAAAACTGTCCATAACCTATAACTCTTTGGTTTACCTCTCCATAGAGATCAAAAGACAGTAATTAGATTTCTGCCTGACTAGCAGGGGTAGAAAACTGTTTCATTTTAGATCAAAACCTTCCCAGTGGATTACACCTTCTATCTACTGCCTATCAACACTTAACAATTGCTTCTGTATTTGACTTTGACAGAACTAGCAGAATGTTACTGTCTAATTTTCAGTGTAGTTGATGCAAGGGTTTGAAGCTTTATTCTAGTGCCAGATTTTGAAATTAATTCTTCCCACTTCATATTTTACATTTTTGCTGTGCGGTGTTCTCTAACATCTAGCCTTGCAAGCAGTGTAAATAATTAAAAAACAAAACAACAACACAACAACACAAGACCAACTTCTAATTTACAACAATCAAACCCTTAATCTATTATTGATGATCCAGCTTTTTGGATTCAAACTAATGACTAAACAAGCAGTTGTCTGACCGTGAATAGTCTCTGTGTTTCCTATTCAAAGAGGTTGACACTGTTGCATATATTTTGATCTGATGATATTTTAATATCACCAGATGTTACTGCCTGTGCAGAAGATAACTGCTTCCAATGCAGCCTCCTTCTCACTTGCTAAACTGGATGATTTTAAGGGCTGGACATAATGCAGGTCATGCTTCTAAATAATATTTTTATAACACTTTCTAGTACTACCATATTCTCACATTACAGCAGTCTCGAGTCTTTCTGCAATAATGGCCTTTTAAGGCACGATGTCAGTCTGCATTTTGATCTTCCTTAACTCAGCAGCTTTCGAACATGAGAGCAAGAAATATCAAACAACAAATAACTCTAGCAACAGCCACCCATATTAGGCAGAGATTCATCATTTGGAAAATATGTGACAGCTTAAGTTCAACTTCATGTAAAAACTGAGTTTGATGGAAAGATGCAACATATTCATGTTCTGAGACTAAGAGAACCAGACAGCAAATAAACTCCTGAGCTAAGCTGCCAACCAGTGGCTCCCATTAAAGTCAGAGGGAGCTACAGGTGTACACTGGAAAGCAGCTGATTCATTTGGAAGTTTGCAAACTTGTACATTGTCATCAGGGTTCTGAACATTTTTTTTAAATCGGCGCATGATTTTTTAAAATCTGCAGTTTGGGACTGGCCACATGACGTACATTTGTAAATCCTTATTCTACAATAGATGTCAGTGGTCACATAAATAGTAAGTATTAGGTTGTCTCCCCTAGTTGGGACTGACTTTACAATACAGATCACCCTTGGCACTTAAATGTTCTGCATTACTATTTTACTACAAGGTTTACTTGCATGTGACACACCTTCCCAAAACTTAGCTCTCCAAAATTGAAGCATGCATTTCAAACAAGGAGGCCAATTCCTGTACTGAAACGGAGGCATGAGGATGCTGGCATGTCTGCCAACGACTGTGCTGGGCTTCCTGCTACATGGAGGAATGGAGTCCACTCATCAGCATCACTCACCCTCTGCCCTCAGCACCAAAAACTTCAGATTTAATCCTGTCACAACTGCTACCAAATCAGCAGTAACTTTTGGCTGCCCAGAGCTTTGGCTGTACAAAGTCCTTCTACTCCTGATCACTAGGAATGGACCAAACACTGCGCAGGGCACTGATGAGTAGCCTACAAGGCTAATGTTATGGTGGGTTGGGATTTTCTTTCCTCCCCCAGGCCTTTCTGTAGGAGGAAGGGAAACACGCACTGGCCTAAGACATAAATAATAAGTAAACACATCCTCAGCCAACCAAATCACTCAGTTTGGTGAACTGTTACATGGGATGTTCATCTATTTAACAATAATGTTAGACAGCTAAAGGCTGTGAATACTTCTGCATGCTTCTAATAACTGCTTCCAGCCACATCACTTCCCATGTAGGGGTGCTACTGGATTGGTTCAGCACCCCTTTACTGCCACCCAGACCACTCACATACTGCCCCTTCATCATAAATTATCACTGGAGACAACCGTTTGCGTAATACAGACATCCGGGCAAATCCACTGCTGGGAAAAGCAGTCATAACTCCACTGAAATCAGTAGAGTAACCATCACTTTTGCCAGAGGCAGGTTCCACCTACTCATCACCACAGGATCTGAGCACATCGCAGCCATTAATGGATTTTCTTCTCACAAGGTAGTTAAACTATATCACCATTTGGCAGGTAGAAAACTGAGGCATACCTTAGATGATGTGATTTATTTAAACTCATCCAGGAAGTCTATAACCCAGCCACAGACTGAACCCAAATTTCAGAGTCCCAGTCCAGTGCACTGCCCACAAGACATTTGATCTTTTCTCTTTTGTTTAGTCAATGATATATTCCATAGCTTCTCAAAAGGGTATTTGCTTTTTTACCTGCCAGCAGAGGAAAAACAACCAGGTTCTGCACCCTACAGCTCATGCTGTTTCTGCAGCCCCTCTAAGTGGGTGCCCAGGGCTGGTGCCCTGGTCATCCACCTCTAGTTATGCTACTACATACCAGCACTCAGTGGGCAGTGTATCAGAAGCCTACAGGGGCAGCCTTAGATATGTGTAGCTAAGGACAATTTGATGCAAATGTAATACAATCAAATCAGAGTTTGTGCATGAGACCTTGTGGTGACAGGAGCCAAGAACATGGTAGAGACAGAAAACTCAGAGAAGTGTTTGGTGTTTCCCTGGACTGATCCCTTGTGTTTACTATCAATGGATTTTGGAGACAACTCAGGTTAGAAGACAATTGAGCAGGATTTCAGCCTTTTTAATATAGGGGAAGCTGAATATGTGTTGTTTAATAAGTGGGAAGCTGAATATGAAGCTCTTAGATGCTATGGCACCCTCCAAAAAGAAAAAAGCCATGTTCCGCATGTGTTGTTAGCTGCTGTCACAATGTGGCATGTACACCCAGGAGGAAGGTCACTAAGCAGCTATGAAACATCTTCTTTTGTAAATATAGGTAGGCTTCAAATGATGTGAAAGCCACTAGTTCCATCTGCAAGGAGGCTGACTTGTATATAAATCTGAATACTCTCATTGTTACCTTTAACTGTCTCTGGAGAGACCAATATCTTTTCTCACAGCATGTGCCTGTCACTAGCAGTTTCAAATCTAGCTGTTAAATACAAATGTTTATTTTTTTCTTTTCTCTCTCTCTCTCTTTTTTTTTCTTTCTTTAGTGTGAGAAATCTGCTTATCAAGTGAGAAAAACTCTACACAGGAAAATAAAGGCTCCAAAGTAAGCTTTCAAGCTGGCATTGCCCAGCCATAGATATCGAACACAGGGCCAGGTGAACAAGATGCAATTGGGAGGTGGACAACAACAGTCTGGAATTCAAGTTCACTGAAGCCTTGGTGCACTTTCACATTTGTTAAATATTGAAGTATGTGCAGCCTAGATATTATGGTGATTGCAACATTAGGAAAAGATCCCTTGGACTGGAAATTTTTAGTATAGATAGAAATACATTCATTCTAGAGCTCATCTACATACCCCAAAAGGAAGACATGAGCCAGGCAGACTTGTTTTCTGTATGATCTTCACAATCTTCTCTCCTGGGGCATGTGCTAAAGTGATAGTGCTTTCATTACCTGCTGGAAAAGGAGGACTTTGCATCAGGCACCCATGAACGATGTGTGTGCCCAGAGGCTGGAGGGGCACGGTGACTGCCTGCAGGCAGCGGTGAGCAGGGAGCTCGTGCAGGCAGCTATGGCAGTGTTGGCGGGAGGGAGCGGGTAGCAAGTGCCAACCAGCAGTCGGCGACCACTCCCAAATGCTGCCAGCAACAGTGTCGGTGCCAGTGGCGATTGGCAACCACCCGCAGAGGCTGCTGGCGTGTCGCTGGTGGGGGAGGGGGAGGGTGGCCAGCGGTGACTGCCCACAGGTACCACCGGCAGCATCAGCAGTGGCCAATAGCAGGAGGTGCACTGCCAATCTCAGGGGGTGGACACGCACCCGCGTGCACCCATTACACACACCAATGCAGGCACCTCTGGCCAATTAAGGGAAATTACTGGGCTCAAAAGTGGGTCCTATGCAGACTGCCTCTGCTGAGGTGAAGTGTGTACCTCTTATCTACACAAATACATACAAATCGAACAATACCTTTCAGTTTCTTCCTCATCCCATTCTTACATGATTGATTAATATAGCCTGGGGCTTGATTCAAAGCACTTAGATGAGAAGTCTTTCTGTTGCCTTCCAAGAGCTATGTATCAAGTCCTTGGTTGCCAGCCACTGGATCTGTGCATAAATGAGCATGCTGCAGCAATGAGCCCATGATACTGTGTGGCTTTGTACAATTCAGTGGTATTTGTTTCTTCTGAATGAAATCTGTTTTCATTTTGATTTGCACTCTTGCTTTTTTGGGTCTTTCCCATTGTACTCTGAGGGTTAGGATATCAGTGAGGAAATGAGCTTTATACAGCTATCAGTCTCTGGCCCAGCTCCCAGCTAATTTAAGCTAGTTACCCAGATGAGTTACACAGTTACAGATGAGTCAGTCTTGGCTCCCTCTTGGCTGTAGCCCTGACCCTGCAGCCTGCTTCCTGTCCTGACCTTTGGCCTGTGTCCTAGCCCTGGTCTCCAAGCTGATCACATCTCACTCTGTAAAGGGGCTGTCCTGGCCCCTGGCTCACTTCCTGGTCTGAGGTTCTAGCTCTAATCAGTAGGGCACAAATCCTATGCCTTAGTCCCATTACAATAACATCTTGGTGATAGGAAGTCATCAGAAAAAAATTAATATGTGCCATTGGTTGAGTTCAGTCTTGCACTTTGAGTTAAGAACATGCATCTCCCAAAGTTAAGGCAATGAGTACAGAAAATTATTGCCCAATAAAATGTTCTAGGCCAAATGTTGGGCAGGCACATCTTTGCCTGTGCACTGTTTTTTAGTTCTGGCAGAATTTTCAGAGTCAACCCCAACTGTCGCAATGGCCTTTGCAGATGCAGAATCTATAAACTATTCCCTTCTCTAATAGATTCCAGTATGTTGTAGATGTGCATCTGCCACTACTTGGAGGTGTTCTCCATATAAAGTTGAAACCATAGAAATTGAAGCTACTTTTTTAATATTCAGTCCAGTAAGTAGTCTCCATTTCCTGAAAATATACTTTGTTTTAAACTAGACTCCATTTTATATTTAATCCATTAGTCTACAGTATTGCTATTCCCCTAGCGAACTGTCTCCAAATCCCATATGTACTGTTCAACATCTTCCACTAAATGCAGTCAACAGTTATCTAATATTCAAACAGTACCAATGATTTTTTTTTCTGTGTGTTATTTATAGAAGAGAAGTGTGACATAGGCAGAAATAACAGTGAGACCCAGGAGCAGAGGAGGGAAAGGGTCACTTCACCAATTCCACTCCAAAGATACATTTGGATTCTAAACACTTTGGAGAACACTACATCAGACACAACTGTAAGGATATTTAGGTGAAATACCATAGAGGCTATGAGTCAGCAAAGCTCTTACCTGTATTCAGTTTTAAGAATGTGCTTAAATGCTTTGCCAAACTGGAACCACAATCAATGGTCTGCAGTAGTAACTATGGCACCTAAATGCACAGTGAAATAATCCAGCACACCAAGTTTTTATCTGAAGGAAGTGTTGCACTTGACATTCATGCATCTGTGGCTAGGATTTTAGGCACTCTGTACATGTGCTCTCACTCACTCAGGTACATTTGATGTTCATACTGAAAAAACTGTTTGGGGCTTTTTGTTTTCCCCTCTTGTTCTCCCTTCCCACCCAACCCCAGTACAGGAGGAACCTTTCTGCCTTTATTAAAGACAAACTAGTTAAGAAGTACTTGGTTGACACATTACAGGCTTTGAAACACAACAGACTTTGAAGAGTCATGCAATTGTTCATGTTTCTATGGCACTTCTTTCTTTCTATTCTGTTTTTGGACAAGATGTGTTTATGTAAAAGATGCATGCAGTACCCTCTATGTGTGTGTCTGTCTCAGCCTCACAGGCATAGGAATTGCATACTAGCTATTTCCAGGCAGACAGTGTTCTTAGACCTTTCTCTATAGATGCCAATTAGAAGATTAGCGTCTTTTCTCTCTCCCTCTTTGCTATTAAATAGTCACACAAAAGCTGAGCTGACAAATTGCTCTCTCCATGGTGTTGGACAAAGACAGACAATAGATCATCATCATTTACTATACTCAAATCCTATTAATCAGAGATTAATGAGAACATGTCTAGAGGGGGAGAAATTACCAGAATGTGGGCATATTGGCTTGTTACTCATGTAACATCTGCTTGAGCTTTACCTTTAGTGTCATGTCATCTTTTATCACATTGAAATAATGTTTGCTCCAGAAGCATAATTAAGATAATGGGCCCTTCCCTTTGCAATTACTGAGATACAGTAGGATTATATTTCTTAGCCATTTGCCTTTAAAAAAATATCCCTCAACCGCTTTCTGAATGCTTCTTGCTGTCATATTTATTATTTTATTAATGGCAACATAGTTACAGGAATTATTATGGAATAATTTACTTTATTATTTGTTATTATTAATTGCATGTATTTCTTCCTTTTCCCCCTGAAATGTGCATGATTAAACATAATGTATAAAAATGGGGCCAAAGTTTAGCTTTTATTGTTTTATAATGTAAACAACTGTTCCAGCTTCCAGAGTAACTATTAGGTTTCATTAAGTTGCACAATAGTGCCCAAAAAAGCATATTATTTATTTTGCAAGATTTACACTGTCTTTTAAAAAAACAAAATCTGTAACTGAATCATACCTCATTCTTTCCCATAAAATCATCCTTTTAGTGTTGTCCTTTTTTAAGAGTGTTTTTAACCGAGGCAGCTTGGTGTGCATATTGAATGAATATGTTTGACCAGCTATCCTGGAGTGAATCTTCTTGTTGCATTAAGTCTCCTGTTTGTCATTAAGACCAGGAATTTGAAGTTTGGGGTTTAAGTAATTAGTCTTCTTGTGGTCTCCTAATGTTGTGATCCCCTAATATGGGGGAGGCTATGGGAAGCATACATAGTAAAGCAATTACATTTGTAATCAGCCTACAAATAAGGAAGGACTGCAATCTATACATGTGATCATGTATTTTAAAAATTAATTGGCCCTTGTTCTTAACGTCCTGAGTGCTTACTCGTCTCTGTTGGAGGTCAGCCCTGATTAGAGCTCAGGCTGGCATGCTGGATTAGCCGTGATCTAAGGCTTTGTGATTAAGCAATGATTCAGCACCACAGGGACAGGAACAGCTCTGCAAACCAGAGCCGTCAGGCCTGTGGGAGTGGGGATTGCAGAGAGCTTCTTAATTAAATTTTAATTATTGCTAATTAGAACTACTCTAGACTTTTTTTGTAATCCCCCCAAAAGAAAGACAAATACTGATCCTGCTTTTTTCTTATTCTGTTAATTAGTGTCATGAGGAGAGCCTTGAAAGAGCTGGGTCAGGCCCAGGCAGCACCCAAGCGTGAAGGCTGCTCGCCCGCAGGTGGCCCGGAGTGGGACGTGGCAAACATTCAGCTCTGAGGGGAGTATTTCTTGGGGTCACATTTCTTTGCTTCCGTGAGGACAGCAACTCAAAGGCTCAGTATAAAACTGACTGAGCACAGTAGGCACTTTTGAAAATAGCAGTAGGTGCCCAGCAGTACCTTTGGTGCCAAATACCTTACATGCATCTGAATCTCTCTGGCCTAGACTGAAAAGGAGATGACATAATGAAGAAGAGTTTAAAACATTTCTGACCCTTTAAAAACTTCTGCCCTCTTGGTTACATGTTCAAGGTCCCTATATAGTACCTGGGGACAGTTAGAAATGTTGAGGACATGGGCATGTTTCCCAGGGCATAGATGGTCCATTCAGCATTCCTGGGAGATGTATTCCTTCACTGGGTCTTTACAGCTCATAACCCTGTCCTGAAGGCAGGCACCTAAGCACAGACTTTCAAAACCTCAGCAGAGGTCACGCCTTTCTTTTAAAGTACAGCCAGAAAAAAGAAGTGGTGGCCTGCCTTTGAAGTGTTCAAAAACATATGGGGGCCATATAACTATAAAGATAGATCACCTACCATCTCCACTTAACTCAGACAGCAAATTCATGTTTGAACATCTGCAGAAGAAACACCAAAGCTGCTACAGATGCTAGTGTCTTTATTTTAAAAAAATGAAGTGTATGCTTCAGTATTGGGTTTGATGGTGAGACCTTAGAAGTATTAACTTGATTAAAAGCAACAGTTTAAAAACTTACTGAGTCCCCTCATTTATTCTGGTGCAAATCAAGAGTAGCTCCATTAACTTAAATGGACAGGCTCTAGTGTAAAACAGATGTAACTGGGTGCATCTACACATGCATTTGATCTGAGATCAGTTTACTTGCAAGTAAACATACCCAGGCAGGCATCTACACATACAGGGACTTGGCAGCAGATTTGCTGCTCTTGGCATCAAACTAGTGCCACTTCCTGCAGCCCTGCAATGGTCTCCTAGTGTCACCAAGGGAGCTCCAGGCTCTGGCTGCAGCTGCCAGAAGCCCACTTGAAAAGCCAGCCCCATTCTCTGCTCCCTGGCTTGCCACTTTCCTGGCAAGGATCAGCATGCACAGCGCAGGGGCAGCACATAGCAGCTCTTTCCTCACTGCCTCCCTGCACCATGACTGCTCCAGTCCCCGACTCTGGCAGTGACAAACAGCACACTGGGCTCCTGCTGGCCACCATGTTAACCTGCTGTGCCAACTGCCAGCTGGCTCACAGCTGCTAGGCCTCTCCTGGCTCCCCCTTGTGCAGTGACCACCTGTCTGGCCCCACTGCACCATTCCAGGGCCACCGCTGCTACGCAGCCGCTACCTGGACCCCATCCAGCTGTCCAGACCCTGGCAGGGATACTGACATACTGCTGGATGCCACTCTTGGGGCTGCTCTTGCCCTCCCGGGCCTCCAGACCCACTGCCTCTGGGCCCACTGGGCCATCCAGGACTGGTGGTTGCATGTCATCCAGCAGAGAGACAGCTTGCCATGCCGGCCAACCATTATTCTGTTGGCCATATCCTTGGGGTGGGCAAGGCCACCTCCAAGGAGGCTTTCCTGGAAGTGTGGGGCATCCTCCAAAACATGCTGGGGTACACAGTGCTCCATGTACATGACCCCTGGTGGTGGTGGCAGGGTTCTATGCCTTGGGATTCCCCCAGTGCATCAGTGCCCTGAATGGGAACCTGCCCAACCCAGAGCAGCCGGCCCTACCACAGCCAGAGAGGCTTTCACTTTGTAGCGCTCCAGGCCATTCATGGACCTCTGTGGTACCTTCACACATGTGAGTGCTGGCTGAATGGGCAGTGCCCATGGTGCCCACTGCCAGGCCTGGTGCAGAGCAGCCACTTTGTACTGGGGGTGCTGGACCTGAAGCTGGGCACCGTGGTAGTCCCACCTCTCTTCATCAGGGACCCGACCTACCTGCTCCTGCCCTGGCTCATGTCACCCAGCTGGACCCCAGCCAGGCCCACTTCAACTGGTGCCTGGGCTGGACCCATGCCCTGGTGCAGTGCACCTTTGGGGACCCCAAAGGAGGCTGACACACCCTCACCATCTGCCTTGAATTCGCCAATGACAACCTCACCCAGGTCATTGTCGCAGCCTCCATGCTACATAATATCTGCAAGGCCCAGGGAGAGCTCTTCCATGAGGCCTGGGCAGAGGAGGCATGGCAGACAGAGGCCACCTGGCAGCGGGACACCACCTGCAGTGGCAGCAACAGTGGTGGGCTCCCCCTGCCGAGGCACTAGGCGAGCTGCACATCTGCCACTGGGGTCAGGGCACTGGGTATGAGTGGTGCTGGCTGACCACCTCCTCCTGTAGTCCCCAATGTAGCCAACCTAGACCACAGCCCACCAACCCCCTACCCACCTGCCCACCCACTCCCAGCACCACGCTCACTGCAGACATGTCTCAGAAGAATAAGCTTTTATTCCCCTCACATCAAATAGTCCCCCACTCTCCCCCTCCCTCCCCAAAAAACAGAACCCCTCTTCCTGCCCCCCAACAAGAGCTCCTCCACCACCCACCAATAAAACACTCTCTTCCCTGTGCAAACTATTTACAAAGTGCTTCATGTGCCATCCCAGCATGGGGGGCCATGGGGTGAGGGTTCCTAGGGGGCAGAGCTTCGGGACAGTAGGCCTGCACCCTGGCCTCTGGATGTTCCCCAGTGTGTACACCCTGGTGAGCCCAGCGGGTGGGTGGATTGTACAAGGCAATGGTGGCTGGTGATACCCTGGTACAGGCAGCTCCCCCTCCAGCAGTTGGTGTCCAGGGCCAGCAGGGCTGGCGTGTAGTCCTGGTCCCACTGCTAGAAACTCTGGCTCCGCACCCACATGAAGCTGCAGTGAGCAGTGGGCCTGGGCCCAGGTTGGGGCCAGGCCAGGGGCTCCTACCTGCTGAAGTCAGCACAGGGCCTACTCCTAGGCCCATGGTGGGGCCTACTGCTGGGTGGCAGGTGGCTGCCAAGGGGTAGGCAGGACTACGGTCAGGAGCCAGGCAGAGGGCAGCACAAAGCCAACCACCAAGGCTAGAATGGTATCCAGCACACAGTAGTCATCATCCATGGCCTGCACTGCCCTGGCCAGGATGGCATTCTGCTCCCACAGTGCTTCCGTCCACTCGCACTTCAGGGCCAGAAACTGCACCCAGAACTCCCCATCTGCCCGATTCCACATGTCCTCATGGGAGATGTCTTCTACTTGCCAGACCCATGTGTCCACCAGCTGGTGATGCCATCACCAACTGGTCCAGGAGGACGGTACAGTCCTGGGTCCACTTCTGGCAGAGGTGGCACATCTGCAGGACCCTGGCTGTGGGTAGCAGCAATCCTGAGCCTGCATCCAGTCTGACAAGTGTGGCCTCTCCCCTGCATGCAGCTACAGGACCTGCAGAGCCATAAAAAAAAAAAAAAACCACACACACACACACACACACACACACACACAGTTTGTGAGAGCTTGCAACATTTCTAAGATAAGATGCTCTGTACCAGAGTCTGTGCACTGCCCAGCCTTAGATTGGGGGTGGGGCATGCACGGGTGTCCAGGGACCACGGTAAGTCAGCCAAGCAGGGCCATGTCTAGGCAGCTGCTGCCCAAGCCCTCCATCCCCACTCACTCCCCAGGGGCAAGTGGGCCACTGGGTGCAAGCAGCCTGCCTGCCCTGCCCCACTCCCAAAGCTGGGACATACCAGGTTCCTGGCATCATCATCTGCCGCAGCTCCAGACCCCACCACCTCCCCTTCTACTGCAGGCCAGCCGTTCTTGTGCTGCTACCCAGCCCACAGCACCTGGGCTCAGGAGGCATGGGACTCTCCTGGATGACTGGGACAATAAGTTGCCCATGCCCCTACCCTCCTTGCAGGGAGCCTCTCCAGAGAGGCTCCCTGAGGTCAACCCCCAACCCTCCCATGCCAGTACTGCGCCCCGAGCATACCCCTGCTCTGCATGTCACAGACAGTGCATAAGGAAATGTTTGCATGGACTGAGGGGTGTCCAACCCTCTACACCCTGCTGTTGCTGATCACCATGGTATCCTGCATGCACCTGCATGCCTGGCATAGGACCCTGAGCTTCAACAACATGGGGAACAAGCCTAGGCTGCCCCACAACCTCCATCACCACTTGGAGGGCTACCTATGACTGCACTACATGCCCCTGCCCCCCACAGCTGAGAAGGACATCGCTGCTGGCACTGAAGCATTCCTCAGTGTATGAGAGGCCCACACCCACTGAGCTGCGGGGCCATGGGATGCTCAGTAAATTTTTGCAGTCTCCTGCCTCCCTACATGCTGTGGGGGGGGGAACCCAGGGGCAGGAGGTAGGACAAGGAGGGCCCTCCCCTCAGTGCCAGCCTTACCATGTGACCAGGGCTGGTGTGACCAGTGGCTCCACTCTGTCCTGGCTGGCAGAGACAGTGTGTGGCTCCAGGCAGTGTCCTTGGATGGTGGGGTGTGGCATGTGGGAGCCCAGCCAGGGGTGCCTCCCAGGGAGAAACTAGTGCTGCTGGCAGTCACATAGCCAGCAGCACCTCATGGCTGGGATGGGGCTGTGGACCTGTCACAGCAGGTGCTGGCCCAGGATCCCTGAGCTGCTGGTGGAGGCTGCAGCTGGGGATCTCAGTGGGAGGGGCTGCTGCAGGCCCAAGGGACCCTCCCCCAATGACACATTACCTTGAGTGCCAGGCCAGGTTGGGGGCTCAGGCAGGCTGCCTGTGCTGCTGTACACAGCATGGCTGCAGCCTGGGCCCTGGAGTGCAAGGATCACTGTCAGTTGCTGCATAAAGGTCATGGACTTGCAGGCACTCCCTGACTGATGATTGTGGCCGCTTACAGTGACCCACTATGCCCCTAAGGACTTGACCTTTATGTGGCACTGCCGTGCTAACTGGTCATGCCCGCACTCCTGTATCCAGCCTGACAGCCCCTCATAGACATGGATATTGGAGCACCTGCCCCGCATGAACTGGCACTGCACCTCCACCTCTCACCACTGTACCACAAAGTCACCAGCCTCCTCCATGGAGCAGCTGGGGCCCCAGGTGGCGAGCACAAGCATGGGTGAAGACGATGCCATTTGGAATCCCAGGACCTTATTTTTACTTGAATTTAAGACACACGCTATTTTTAGAACAAACATTTGCATCTAAAAAGTGTTTCAGGGTTCTGTGCTGCCAGGCCCGGGCATCTGCCTGCAGAGCCCAATGTACTGACAACTGCATGGCAAGACAATGCCTCACAGCACCTGCAGGTTCCTGGCAAGCTGTGGACAGCTGGAGCTGGCCCCAGCAGCCAGAAGCTGTCTGCAGCTGGGTATGGGTGCTGGCGGGAGCCTGCAGCACTGTGCAGCACCCTGCAGGCCGGAGCGGTGCGGGCTGAGCAGCTGTAAAGCACTGTAGTACCAGGCAACAGTGCTAGGGTACAGGCAGGTTGGCACAGCTGGCCTACGGCCTGCCCAGGAAGACAGCAGCCTGGAGTGACCTCAGGCTCCCTATATGTGCGCCCCAGGGCTCAAAATGCCTACAATCTTTTCAGGGCCTGAGGCTGGAGCGGTCATAGAGGCAGCCCAGCCCTAGGGCAGGAGAGGCTTCTAGCCTGGAGCCCTGGGGCTATCCTCAAGCCAGACCCCAGTGGTGGGGCTGACTCAGAGCAAGTTTGCTTCCAGTTGGCATCTACATGTATGTTACTGCACAGTACTTAATCACGAGTAAATTTGCTACCTGCATGTGCAGGTAGCAAATTTCCTCGTGATTAGCATCATTTACTGTGCAGTAAGCATGCACACATGTAGACGCGCATGCTAACTGCACAATAAACTACACTACTGCACAGTAAAGCGTCTTGTGTAGATGTGCCCATCAAGAGAATAAAACCTTTTGCCTAGTAGAAATATGACAGGTTAAAGTGTGTGAACATCTGAAAAGCTCCATATAAAAGTGCTAATTATTTCCATTATATTTACAAGTAACATTCAATGACATTAAGATATAATGCTAAAAATAAAACATGCTTCAAGTTTGCATAATCCACCTGCTGGCAGCCAGTCAGGGATTAATCAAAATCTGCTTATGCTTCATTTATACACATTATTCTGGTTCCTGAACTAGCGTAATTCACAAGTACCTTCACCAAAGTCAATGGTATAAAACCAATAAGAAGTTCTGATCTGTTAGCTCCAAGGAAATTAACTAAGACCCATTAACTCCAGACAACATTTACAAAATCTGAATTACATTTTAAATGCATGCTTAAATTTCATAATTTGTCTCCTTAAGATAACAAAGTTAAGAAATCTATGCTGGTACAAGCCCCCTGTGCTAATTACAGAAAAATCCATCAAATCAAATTTCTAGAATCAATAGCATTTCTCCAACTAACCAACTCTAATGACAACCATACCTTTCATTTGGCATTTTATTAATGTGTGTGTTGTTTGTCACTTTCCCCAGTTGCAAGCAAACCCACTATATGTTAATTCACACCTGATAACAATCCTTTTTCTTGTACTTATAAGGCTGATGATAAGATGTGTCAACACCTATACCAGTTAAAAATACCACTAAAGGATTTAGCTTCTAGTCATTTTAATTACAATAACTGGCACTGGAAACAAAGTATAAATAAATACAGCTCTTTTTTTCCCTGCCCCCCTGCTTTTACCAATCAAATACCTTATTGCATCCATACACCTCCAGAAAATAATCTGCTCAGATTATTCCTTCCTTTAACTATTTCCCAATTTGTAAATCAATCAGGTCACCTGTCTTCTATTCAGTTAAGTACTGTAGTCTTTCAAATACAAGAAACACTTTTTAAATGCAAATATTTGTTCTAAAAATAGCCTGCGTCTTGAATACAAGTAAAGTCAGTAAATAAATATATGATAATAATGATTAATAAGATAATGTAATAATGAAATAACTGTAATAAAATACATAAGCATGCATAAGTATGATGAAGTTGTGAATGCCAGAGGGTACACAAACGGAATGTGACTATCCAATCGCAAATCATCCACAGCATACAAGGTGCCATTGGGAGACATGGTTTGTCAGCAGCAATATACAGCCTCTTTTAAATTAAAAGTTGTGGAACTTGCAGAAGCAAATGAAACCAGAGCAGCAGGAACAAAGCAGGGCATTAATGAGGATTGTGTCAGAAAACGGAGACTGTCAAAGTCAAAATTTTCTAAATGCAAAAAAGTAAGGAAAGAGTTTAACAGACCAAAAGGAGGGCAAGTCCCCAAAACCCAGAGGAGTGTCAGTGGTTTTCTAATTGAACAACGAAAATCTGGCCTCCCTGTCATTGAAAAAATGTTTTGTGCCAATGCCTAGGAGTGGCAGATGCAGCTGGCTTCCCAAAGTCACAACTGACAGCCAGTTTGGGCTGGGTTGAGAAGCTTATGATGCAGTGAGGCTTCTCATTGCATGGGCAAATCCCATTATATGCCAAGCAATGTCACAGTTCACAAAATGGGAGAAAAAGCAGATACAAGCAATCACAACAAGAAATAAAAAGCAGCAGATAACTGTAATATTGTTTTTTATATGAACATCATAACCTTTATGTGCATTTAAGAGCAACATACTTGTAAGTGTGTCTTCATTTAATGTTCTGGGTTTGTTTCTTAAATTGTTATGTCATCAATTCAAGGTTATCTTATATTCAAAGGAACATGGTATCTCAGTAGACCACTTATTTATTGCATATTTTTCAGGCTGGCTCTGGACATTTAAGTACCAGCCTCATCAACAAGAATTATCATCATAAGAACCAAGACATTAAAATGATTACCTCAAGTATATGACACTTCATGTTACTCAGATACCACATCTGATCTATGGGCAGCTTCTTTATAGCAGTCTGAGGATCACTTGTTTCTCTACTACTTAGCCACACATAGATAACTATGTAATCATAATATAGAAGCAATATAAAGCTTTATATGATCAATTTTCCATTTCACCTTCTCAGATACTAATATTTTTAACTTAATTACAGCAGGATGGTGGTAAGTTCAGATATCACCCATTTATTTAGGTGAGAGAATTTTTAGGTTAAGTTGCAGGTCTCTAGAAAGATGACAACATATCCCCTTTTCAGACACTGCAACCCCAAAGCAAAATTGTACAAAAGCAAGATAGTTACTTTGGGCCTGAACAAGGTGACCATGTTTTTAAGGAAACCCAGGGCACTGCACTCCACCCCCCGCCCTCCGCAGTTGATCCCTGCCTCAGGCAGGAGGAGCCATGCCCAACCCAGTACACTCCCCAGCTGCTGCTCAGGAGGAATGGGGTTGGGCAGGGCAGGCAGCACCAATCCAGGACTTTTGTTTCCATTTTCACCAACTAGCCAGGATGCCAGGACAGCCTACAATATTTGGGACTGTCCTGGCCAAACCAGGACGTATGGTCACTGTAACAGGTACCGTTTCAGAGCTTAGCCAAACTGTGACCCGCTCCCCTGTTCCTGCGGCAACCCCCCACCTTCTTGCCTGCCATGCCTTGATGTGAATTAATTAGAGTATATTAATTAGCGGGAGGCTGCCATTCTCCAGCCCCGTTGCCAGGGGGCGCTATCTGTGGCTCCTTTCCTCCCCAATACCGCAGCCCAAGCCTCACAGGTGTAATCACCGTTGTCGCTATCCTTTGCTGCCCCCCTCCTGGGCGTTCTGGGTCCAACTTGGGCCTCCCTGCAATGTGGCCCCTTATTAGGGGCTCCCAGTGTCCAAACTGGGGTTTCAATCACACACCCCACCCCTCTGGGGCTCGCCATGCCCCCAAAATTTTGAGGCCTCTGGGCCTCTCAAAACACTACCCCTTGTCTGAGGCTCACCATGTCCAACTTGGACCCCTTAAAAGTGCTGCCATTCTCCCCCCCTTTCTCTGGGGCTCGCTATGCCCACGCTGGGCTTCCTAATAATACTGCCCCCCCCGTGCCCAACCTGGGGCTTCAATCATGCGCCCCACCCCTCTGGGGCTCGCCGTGCCCCCACCTGGGTGTCTCAAAATGCTGCCCCCCGTCTGAGGCTCACCGTGTCCAACTTGGACCTTTTAATAATACTGCCCCCTCTCTGGGGCTCGCTGTGCCCACGCTGGGCTTCCTAACAATACTGCCCCCTCTCTGGGGCTCGCTATGCCCATGTTGGGCTTCCTCAAATGCCCCTCTATGAAGCTGGGGTCTATCCCCCCGTATGCTGTGCCCCTACTGGCACCTGGATCCCCACGGTACTGTGGGTCTCCTATGAGGATACTGCGCCCTCACTGGTGCTAGGGCCCCACACTGCTGTGGGTCCCTATAAGGCCTCCTCCAACCCCCAATAGCCTCACCCAAACCACCAGTCTAAACAACAACAACAACAACAAAACAAAAAGCCCCTGGGCTGTAACATAAATGGAAGCCGCCTGGCTAAAACAATGTTGCTCAAGCCTCTGAGATCTGCCATAAGCTGTTGCTACGGTCAGGCTTTTCCTCACCTCCTGCCTTAGGGAGCTCCTGCCCCTCTGGCTGCTGGCAGTGAACTGCCCCTGGTTTCAGCTCCTTGGGCTTTATAAGGGCCAGGCCCTGCCCCCTCTGGTCAGCTGATCTTCCCTGGTTGCCCCGGCAACCCACAGCTGCGCTCCTTAGCCACTGCTAGGGCTCCTTCTTTAACAGTTTTCACCTCTTCAGGCACAGAGCCCCTGAGTGCTCTGTGACAGTCACCCTTGTCCTGAAACATCATTTAACTGGTTACTTTTGATGTCACAGTAACTGACGGCTAAACCATGATTTAGGGAATGCAGGGCATATCCACACATGCTATTAATGCTATAAAGTCTTACTGCATAGTAAAATACTGCACAGTAAGCCTTCCCTGGGATCATGTCTACATGTGCTCCCTGTTAGGAGTGACTCTGCTCCCAACAGAAGCAACCTAGTACAGGGTTGCTACTAACCTGTTCTGGCTCCCTGCAGCAGCCAGGGGGAGCTCCAGGCTCCCCCAGGGTGCTAGCCAGGGCCTGGCTGGGAACTGCCCCAGAAGTAGGACAGCTTCTGGCCAGCTCTGAGCTGCACTGGGAAACAGAAAGAGCTCCAGTCCCAGCACTGCTTAGCTCCCAGCTCCTGTGGGAGGCCAGGAGCTATGTAGCTCCGGGAGGGGAGAGGAAGGGCAGACAGCTACCCTGTCCTGGTGCTGCTTGGCTCCTGGCTCTTGGGGGGAGCCAGGAGCTAACCAGCACCAGGACTGGGGGAGTTCCTGGTTCCCTTAGTGTTGGGGCTGACCGGGAGCAAATTTGCTCTCAGTCAGCCTCTACACATGCACTACTGCACAGTATCTACAGTAAAAGATCACAGTACCTGTATTTACAGGTTGTAGCTAACTGCACAGTAGACTTATTTACTGTGCAGTAAATGGTGCACATGTGTAAACGGTGATGCTTTACTGTGCAGTAGATTCATCTACTGTGCAGAAAAGCATCTCATGTAGACACACCTGCATTGTACATTAGAGAATTAGTGTATGAGCCTTGTTTTATTGCAGAGGACTTGCAAAAAACCTCCAGTTCGATTAACAAGTTATCTCCATAAGCCCATGTGTGTGAACACACACACATGCACATGCACTACTTATATTAGAATGCCCAGTTTTGTAAGAAAATCCTTCGTTTTTAGGTATAGCAAAATCACCCCAGATTAGGCTACATTGTCTACAACTAGAAGGCTGATTACAAGTCCCTTTTGTACTATTCAAGCACTGAAAGAAACAAAATTCTGTCTTATTAGTCATTAAAGAATGGTTAATATATAAAAGATACTAGCTTTGAAATACTTGTTAGTGTGTATTCAGAAGTATTCTCTATGTGTAGATTGAGGCTTCAGCACCCACCAGACGTATCTACACATGCTATTAGTGCAATGAAATAAACTCTGGTGCAGTTCACACCAGAGTCAGCTGCTCCTGGGTGCAGCATTTACAATGTAGGCTATTGTTCACTAGGTACATCTCAGACCCTACAACAAATGAAGCAGGAATCTGACACAGGAGTCTATTTTCCTATAAAGTCCCAACTCAACCCCAGAACAAGTCAATCCTGTGTGTTGAAGAAAATATGCGAGTCCTGTAGAAAAATATCCTGCATAATGAAAAATCCTCTGATTCAGGGGACTGAATTAATGTTACGCAGAAAACCTTAATACCGCAGTGTTTGACACAGTCATGTGAATATTCTTTTCACACAATATTTGTTCATTTTTATGTATTTATATCCTACATTGAATATTGTGAGTTACTGATGACAACGTGCTCCAGCAGTAGCCTGGATGCGCGAGTTGACTGGTATTCCTTGGGCTCCATCTGCCCTGAATCCAATTACATTTTGTTTGTTTACTAAAATAGAAAATAATTAAAAAATGCAAACAACTGAGACAGGGAAGTTAAGTGATTTCTTTGAGTCCACAGAAGGAATCTGTATCACATGCAGGATTAGAACTCAGGAGCAGCTGCTGCTTAGAACATCACTGGGTCAGGAAGAAAGAACAAGCATGATCCTACAGCCTAATAGTAAGGACAATCATTCCAAACAGGGCAGTCCTGGGTTCAGTCTCTCATCCAAGGACTGTTAAAACACTAAGCCCTTAGAAGCAGGAAAAAGAAATCCAGGAGTCTCCCTTCACAGGTAAGTGCCCTAACCACTAAGATACAGTAATACTCCTGCCTGCTGTCGGTCTCTGGCCCAATGAATACTCTTTCATGCAAGGTGAAATAGCTTCAACAGGAAGGACTGAAGGTCTCCTACTTTCCCCTTTACAAACACAGAGCGCATCTACATGTGCAATTAATGCAACTGAATAAAATCCCGTGCAATCTGAGCTGGAGTAAATTAATCCTGAAATCATCATCTATATGTGTGTTTAGGTGCAGAAATTTACTTCACCATCAGATGGTACCCAAGTCTGACAGAACTATCTGATGGCATGCAGATGTAGACAGTGATGCTTTCCTGCATAGTAAATTAGTCTACTGCACAGTAAAGTGCACATGTAGACATACTCACTAATCAGCCTATAGGCTGGTGGTAAAGTGCTCTTCTGAGAACTGAAGGTTGGTTTCCCTCACCCTGCCTGAGTGCTCTAATCTGTTACTGAATAAAAAGGGGGCACTGATTCCCCTCCCCCAGGTGTGTTTTAAAAAAAAAGCAGTGGCTGTCCCTGCATTTTGCATATAGCCAACCCCAGTCAGTGGCAGGACAGAGTCTCAAGATACAGTCCTCAGATGGAGTCTCTTAGAAGAGGTGGGCAGCTGAACACCTAGGGTGTTTATAAATGTACTCTGGGAGCTGTGAGAGGTGGGTTGCTTTAATTAGTGCAGCTTCAAGAGCTGCCCAGAGTGTCATGTGTATTAGCATCCCCACGCTGAAAAATGGCAGCGGGGCACTTTGAACTAAAGCTCATCAAACGAGCTTCAGTTTAAAAAGCCCTGCCGCCATTTTGCAGCACAGGGATGCTGATACACGTGATGCTGGAGTCTGCTGGAGTGCAGTAATTTCCACACTCCAACAGACTCGATTAATCTCCAGCAGACTTGATTAAGCGAGTCTGCTCCAACATGCTGGAATTCCAGTGCATCAGAGCAGCCTCCCTGCATGTATATAGAAGCCACAAGCTTCTGGGTCCCAACAAGGGTTTGGCATTAGCAGGGCGCCAAACTGTTCAACCAACCAAAACAAAGATACCTGGGGTGACCACCAGCATCTGGGGGAACGTTTGTTCACCAGAGCGCCCCAAGGGATGACGAGGTCGAATGGTCACAAACTACTTCAAGATCGTTTCAGGCTGGACATAAGGAAAAACTTCTTTACTGCCCGAGCCCCCAAGGTCTGGAACAGCCTACCACCGGAGGTGGTTCAAGCGCCTTCATTGAACACCTTCAAGATGAAACTGGATGCTTATCTTGCTGGGATCCTATGACCCCAGCTGACTTCCTGCCCTTTGGGCGGGGGGCTGGACTCGATGATCTTCCGAGGTCCCTTCCAGCCCTGATGTCTATGAAATCTATGAAAAACCTCTCAGTATGCCCCAGAGCAAAACTTTAGGCACCTAGGAAAGATTTTATGTACCTCTATGGTGAGCTGAGTGAGGATTAGAGTATATTAAGTTTGTATTAGGTGCCAAAGTTCCGCCTAAGTCTCATTCCAAGTGCCTAAGTGCCATTTTGGATCTGGGTCCAAGATCAGAAGTTTCTCCTTTGGCAAACTGTCACTGAAGGTTACTGGAGCGTTGGTTCAATAAAGACCATCAGGGGTTGGCCCTAAGGCTATCAATAACATGGTGTGATTCTTTTCTATTGTGAGATTTTATTTACTAGCTGTCAAGGAACAAAACAATAATCATGCTTCCCTATCTGACAGAGTCAATATTTTTCACATATTTGTCTGCCAAAAGGAAGGCTCTGTGCTACATTCCCTCCCCCCACATTGCAGTCCTTATGAAGTAGAAGAGGGAAAACAGAAGTTGAAAAGAATGTTGCATGCAAGGTAGCTTTATTAGGTGCACTTTTAACACCTTCCAGAAAATATAATTACGGTGAAGACACATGCATATGAAAATCAAAAGGAAGGTTTACAACACAGCAGTTAGTGCTGCGTGGCTTAGGAAATTGGATATGAACCAAGATGCTGATTAGCAGACTGAATGACTTCCAGCAGATGCTGAAAAAGGTTCTTTGATATATATTAGCAGGAA
>NW_005841835.1:5717893-5734959 GCF_000455745.1 Alligator sinensis
TGATAAAGTATGCATGAGGCTTATGCAGAAGAATCTGAATAAAATTGGCAAGGTGAGGATCCTGAAATGGCCATGCCAAATGTGATGGAGAGACAGGCAACAAGTGCAAAAAAGAAACTGAACCACCTCAGAGTGAGACCACACAGCTAGAATGAGCAAGAGGAGAGAGACCACGAGGGTGACTGTGAAACAGAACAACAACATGAAAAGGAGAAGAGTAAGGGATTTGAGAAGAAAACAGGTCTGGCACACCTAGAGAAGACTGTACTGGAGGCTGGGTCCTGCAGGTGCAAAGGTCTAGCATCATGATCTACTTAAAATCCGGTCTTTGATTTGACTGTTTTACAACGTAGACTACAAAAGAACATTTAAGCCTGTATATCCATAATGTTGAAGATCAAGTATGTCTTACTTTATTTGTTGTTTCAGAGTTTGCTACCAGAACTTGCCTTGATTAGTACTAATAGGAAAAACTGAGATATGGTGAATAAGTTGAGCTAAAGGATTTAGCTACCCTTCTCCTTCCTGAGTTTCCTTGCAAAAATTCAAAGGGGATCACTCCCCAAAATGTCCTTGTAAACACATCCACAAGACATTGGTAGAATGCCCTTAGACCCTGTAAGAAGTTATAGGTATGGTACTTATTGGAAAGTTCAGACTGAGGCTACCAAACATTTTTGGCTGTTATCTTTGGAGTTTTTCTTGTCTATGTAAACAATGTTAACAGTAAACATACTGAAATAATAGCAATTCCTGTTCAATAAACCCCAACATGGCTTTGTATTATGTAGACTGCAGCATTTTATGTAGAGTTGAGCATACATTTGTTTTTTATCATTTACCCTCAAATTGGTATTTACTGCTCTTAACTTTAAGGTGAAGCAATTCAGCAAGAGAAAAATTGTGATGTCTAATGTGAACATCCTCCAAAGATGTGTCCAGAACCTCACAGAGGAATCAGGGACAACCTTAGGCTTGACTGCATGCAAACTGTTAATGTGAAAATGCCAACACTTAAATAACATCAATCCAGATCTCATAATTAACTAGCTCTTTAAAATACAATACCATCTGGTTAACTGGTCACACCAAGGGTAAGGATAACTAATTCTCCAAGACTGACTAACTACTCAGAGCTAGTCTTTTTCAACTTTTTGTGACATGTATTTTGCATGCCATATCAGGACATAGTAAAGATTTTTCTTTACATTTATAATGAAGACAAGATGTTACAAAAATATTTATAAAAATGTTCCAGCACAAATTGTAAGCACCCTGGCTCACTATATGAGAACTATGTGATTGTACAATTACTTAATCTACAAATACTCAATGCTTACAATTTCTTACTATAAAAATTAGAGTGTTCATTATGGTAATGTTAGAATGATGTTGCCATTGTGATGGTCCAAAAATTATGCAAGGGCAAGGGTTTTTTTATGGTGATATCTTTTATTGCATAGTTGGGATAGAATTAGACAAGCAAGCTCCATTGTGATTTAGTATGTGTGTACATTTGGAAATGACAATGCTTTAACAGAGGATGAATTAGGCAAAGTGTTTTGTGTCCAAATCAATAGGACCCTGGGGGGGAGGGTGCAGTGCACTGACTAATATGGCAGTGATTAATTATTCTGGTGACTAATTCTCCAGATTTCACTGTGTATGGAGGGATCAGATTTTATGTAATAAAAATACATCACACGCTTTGGGACACGGCTGAAAAAAAACATGTTTATACTACTGCAGGAAAAGTATTGTTGTGCACATGTCCACATCCCTTGGATGGATCATTGCTGCAGAGATTGAACTTGTGACCTCAGAAAGTAAACCCAGGAGTCTCTACTCCACAGGCAAAAGAAGCATCTCTGACAGCCTAGGCCAGAGTTCTCAACCTTTTTGGCCTCAAGGTATCCCTCCAGAACTTTTTAGCACATTGCAGAACCCTAACAGCATTAGTGAGCTACAATCTACATTCAGAACAGTTCTAGAGGGGGCCTGGAAGCTGAATGTTGAAAATCACTAATGTAGCTGGTGCCAGGTAAGTACAGCAGGGGCAGGATCTCACCCCACCATGCCACACACTTTCCACTATCTGCTCTCTCCCTACCCTGATTTGTATCCAAGGAGGCAAAGAGGCCCCAACTGCCAAAGCTATTACTCCAGCATCTCATGCTAGTGACTGGAGCCAGGGCATCAGACACAGGGTGGAAAACACCTCCTCACACAGGCCAAGGGAGCTGCAGCACCCTTAAATAGATCTCAAAACACCCAATAGTGCCACAGCACCCAGGTTAAAAATCACTGGCCTAGGCTGTGAGCAACTTCACCAAGCAATTGATAGACAGGCAAAACCCCAAATCCTGTTGGTTTTTTCTGCAAGATGCAGACACAGAAAGTGACTGGTGGATAAGCAAAAAAAGAATCTGTTCTAAACCCAGCTTTATACTATGAAGTTGCTTAAGTCACTTCAAGTATGCAATCCAACTGGAAAGATCAGGGCTAGAATTCACTGGCTCGATTCTGCATCCTGCTACATATTAGCAGTTATAAATACTAAACACAAAAACAGGGCAGTGGCTGCTGCAGGCAGGGGCGTAGAAGGCATGTGGCATGAATAACCAAGAAAGGATGGTAGTGAATGAACTGAGCACAAGGTATTACCATCACTAAAGTTCGGATAAGTACAGTTGAACAACTGAGAAGAATAAAAAGGATTCTGAGTAGGGCTGTGCAAAATTTTGCCGGCTGCTTCGTTTAGATGCTGTTTCAACTTCTTTTGAGCTCAAAACAGCGAAATCAAAATGAAACAAAAGGCTTTGAAAGAGCCTCGAAACGAAACAAGGACAGTCGAAACATTTTGAGTTTCAAAGCTGGGCTTGCTTGCAGTTAAAGAGAAACTAAGGAGAGGGAGGGGGAAGAGGGGAAAGGGACTGCTCTGATATTGACTGTGTAGCTGGCCAGTGACTGTCATCCTTCCCTGAGATCCCTTCCAATCCCAGTGCTCTGGGGGAGGGATGGAAAAACAGCATAAAACTCATTGTTTGAATTGAGCTTTCTCTGTGCCTTCACACTTACAAGTGACACAAGTTTTGCTCTGAACAGTTTGAGGTGCAGTTTCCCAGAAACCCCTGCACCTATCTTCTGGAAACTTGGCAGGCTTTATGCCCTCAGTAGGGGCTACCATCTCTACTGTTTTCATTCAGATCTGCCAAAAAATGACAAAGCTATAGGCAGTTTCATGCTTCCCCATTATAACCTATGGGCAAAACGTCGAAACAGTTTTGACAAAATGAAACGGAACAGTGCTTTTGAAATGAATCTTGAAACTAAACGCTGTCCCATGAAAACGGCAAAATGGAAGTTGAAACAAAACGGTGCTGTTTTGCACAGCCCTAGTTCAGAGTCAAATGCTAGAGGATCTTGACAAGGAAGCATATGTGCAGCTTTGCAAACCAGTAACATGAAAAGTGTTGTGTGACAGTTAATTACAACGATGACATCAGAATGAAGATCTGGACCCAACAACAGAAGCTAAAGAAAAAAGTTTTCCTTGTTAACCAACAGTGACTGTAAGAGTTGCTTACTGCATGTTACTGTTGCACATAGCATCGCTTCCTTCGGATGCACCATAATTCATCACTGGTCAGTATACTTGTACATAAGAAAATCTTCCTTCCCAGGTGTAGAGCAGCTTTGACACAGTGGAAGTAGGGGTGCACTGATAAAGATTTTCTGGGCCAGTACCAATGGCCAATTGTTAAGGAGCCAGATCAGGTGATACTGATCCAATTCCTATATAGAGCCTGACAGCTTACCGGCCGGTAAGTCTGTTGGGCGGAAGAGGCAGGGGGAGGGAAGGGGCATGGGGGGGGGCAGATTGAGTTCCCCACAGTGAGAGAGACAGTGGGGTTTGGGCAGGGGCAAAGGCAGGCACTGCCAAGCTGGGGCAAGGCACAGGATGGAGCCACAAGCAGCTCATCTGGGGGGCATTGTGGGGAGGGACAGCTCCTGCCTCTGTGCACACCCCTGGGGGAAGCATTGGGAGCAGATGCCCCCCAGATTTGTGCACAAGGTGAGGGTGGGCTGCCTACTGCCAGCTGGGGCCATAGCCCTGCTCCCAGTGCCGCCGCTGCCTGCCCCAGTGGAATCCCAGCCCAACCCCCCACCTGGGAAGAGCCCAGTGCTGCCCCCAGCCCACTCTTACCCCATGCACAGATCTGGGGGGCACATGCCCCCCATGCCTCTCCCAGGGGTGTGCACAGTGGCAGGAGCCCCCCCTCCCTCCTTCCTGCTTCTCCCCAGATGAGTTGCTCACAGCTCCATCTCATGCCCTGCCCTGGCTGTGCAGCACCTGCCCCTGCCCCAGCCCTACTCCCTCACTGTGGGGGCCTCGATCTGCCCACCCACACCCCTTCCCTCCACCCCTCTCAGCAGACTTACCAGCCAGAAGCTGCTCTCCAAACTGCTGGGCTGCCTGCATGCATGCTGCAGCACGCATGCATGCCACATTTAATCAGTGACATTACCACCACATCAGCCAAAAAAGCTGATTAGCGATAACATCAATTTTTCCTTTAATCAGTAACAATAAAATATGGACCAATATATCAGTGCACCTCTAAGTGGAAGAGAGGGTTTCTGCTGTGCGCAGAAGCAGAATGATTTGGGAGCTCCCTCAGACACCAGTAGCCTCTATTTGGGACAGATCAGCTTTGTGTTCAAACATGGAGATTGAGTAAGTGGGCAGTTAAGGTAAAAGTTACACATTAAGTGTAACTTCACCCTAGTTACATAAGAGCAGTTGCCACCTTGCCCTGAGAAGAGATGGGGCACAATGCAGAAAGGGCTACTACACACTGGAAGCAAGAATACCTACTAATTCCCTGAAGAGCCTCCTGCTCAAAGGTGTACTATACTGGCCATAGAGTGAGATAAGTGTATTTAACACATAACAAACAGAACTGCCTCAAAGAATTAAGGGCCTGGTTTTGCTATTAGCAGAACAATTGTTAAATGGGTAGATGAGGGATATGATGGTTTAATTTAGATACTGGAAATCCTGTTACCTAAAAAATCCACGGAAAATAAAGTGGGGCGGCACATGGCTGCAGTGCGCACCACCTGAAACCAGAGCCTGGCTGGCCACAGCCACACTTCAGCTGCTGGCAAGACTCTGTGCACCCAGACTGTCACTACAGCAGCCCCAGGACCTCAAGTAAAGCTGCTGAGGCCAGTCCAAACGCTGGCCCCAGCTTCCTCTACCCCACCCAAAGCAATTTACTATGTGCCAGAGCGAGTGTGCAGGGGTGTGTAAGAGGGGAGGCAAAAGCCCCCACAACATGGCCCAGACCCTCACCTGATGCACCCCAGTACTTACCCTAGGAGCCAGGATGAGCGGCAGCAGGAAGGAGACGCCGACGCAGGCTCAGCAGTTCCGCAGCTGCCTGAGCCTGCGTATCAGTGAACACCAGGGACATGGCTCCCAAGAAGCGTGGGCTGCTCAAAAGGCAGCCAGGAATCCAGCTGAGCTGGCACCAAGGAGCAGAATGCCAGCTGGGAGATGCTGGCTGCAGAGCCAGTATGCTCCAACTCCAGCCGCTGCAAGAAGGAGCCAGGTACCTGCCTGAGGACCCAGATGGGTGAGGCAGAGGGCAGCCTTGGGGGCTGACAGGGGCAAGGGAGCCCCACTGAGGGGCAGCAGCCTCAAGGGACATCACCAGGGAGCAGAGGGGCTCTGACCAGAAGCTCAGACCCCATGGTTGGGGACAGCTCCTCAAGCCCGCAGGCATCCCCAGACAGCCCTGCAGTGGGTAGAGCACAGGGGATCACGAGCCCTCAGGAGGGGGAAGTAGATGATGCTGGCTGGAGGGACCAGGACAACTGGACCACAGGTCAGCCAGGCCCCAGGGAGGTGATGCCAGAAGAGCCAGCAGAGGCTGGGCACAGGGCAGTTGCCTGTACCCATGCCTACTAAGATAAAGGGGATGGACGAGTCTCCCCAAGGGACGGAGGGCCCAGAGAAAGAGAAAGCTTGGGAGCCTGCTGACAGGCCAGTCATTTTCACTTGAGTTTCTTTAGTTACAGTTTGGCCCTGGATGGAGCAGGTTTAATTTCCCAGGAGAAGGGAAGCCAACCTGAAGATAAGGGATGGACCCCTAAAGACTGACAGCCAGGAAGACCCAACGCTTTCAAGGCGGGCAGTGTGGGAAGACCTGCAGGGAGCAGCATCTACCCAGATCATGGAGCAGGTCCTCAAGGAATCTATTGTACAGACCTAAAGGAGAACGAGGTGATAAGGAACCACCAGCATTAATTCACCAAGAGAAAGTCATGCCTGACCCACCTGATTTCCATCTATGATAAGATTTCATAGACATTAGGGCTGGAAGGGACCTCGGAAGATCATCAAGTCCAGCCCCCTGCCCAAAGGGCAGGAAGGCCGCTGGGGTCAAAGGATCCGAGCAAGATAAGCATCCAGTTTGCTCTTGAAGGTGTTCAATGTAGGTGCTTGAACCACCTCCGGTGGCAGGCTGTTCCAGACCTTGGGGGCTCGGACAGTAAAGAAATTCTTCCTTATGTCCAGCCTGAAACGGTCTTGCAGGAGTTTATGACCATTCGACCTAGTCGTCATCCCTTGGGGCGCTCTGGTGAACAAACGTTCCCCCAGATACTGGTGGTCACCCCTGATAAACTTATAGGTGGCCATCAGATCACCCCTGAGCCTGTGCTTTTCCAGGCTAAAGAGCCCCAGGGCTCTGTGGATGGGAGAAGAGCAGTGGATGTGATATATCTTGACTTTAGCAAGGCTTTTGACACTATCTTCGTGGCATTCTCATTAACAAGCTGAGGAAATACAGACTAAATGAAAGTACTATAAGATGGCTATATAAGTGGCTGGATCTTTATATACAACCAGTAGTCACCAATGGCTCAATATCTAGTTGGGAGGAGGTATCAAGTGGGGTTACCCAGGGATCTAGTATTGTTTAATATCTTCATTAATGATTTGAATGAAGGGATTGAGTGCACACTTAGCAAATTTTGTGGGTGACACCAAGTTGGATGGTGTGGCAGATACTCCAGAGAGTAGGGCTAGGATCCAGAATGACATGAATGGGCTGGAGACATAGTCCACAATCAATCAGGTAAGATTCAACAAGGACAAAAGCAAAGTCTAGCACCTGGGATGGAATAACTGCATGCATAAATACAGATTGGGAAATTACTGGTTAGGCTGCAGCACTGCAGAAAAGGATCTGGGTGTTACAATAGACAAAAAGGGAAATAAGCCAACAGTGGATCTTGATCCAGTTTGGGGCCCCACACTTCTAGGATGTGGACAGTTTGGAAAGAGTCCAGTGCAGAGCAACAAAAATACTTAGGGACCTGGGAAGCAAGACTTATAAGGAAGGGTTATTTAGTCTGGAGAAGAGAAGGCTGAGCAGGGATTTGATAAGTCTTCAAATACCTGAAGGCAGAGAGGATGGAGATGAGTTTCTCTGTGGCTGTAGGAACAGGACTATGGAGCAACGGCTTCAAGCTGCTGTAGGGGAAATTTAGGTTGGAGATTAGGAGGAACTCTCTGAGTCTCAGGGTGGTCAAGCACTGGAACAAGCTACCTGACAGAAATTATAGAATCTCCATCCTTGAAAGTTGTCAAGAGCAGCTTAGACAGACACTTGGCTGAGATAGTTTAGTCGGGATGATCCTGCTTTGGGGAGGGGTCTGAACTAGATGACTTAATGAGGTCTCTTGAGCCCTACTTTCCTATGATCGTATGACTGACAACCCATAGGGTAACAAGTTGGCTAATAATATCTGTCCTGAAGAATTACAACATTCTCTATCATTGGTAAAGGATAAGAGCATGTCCTAATATTATTTATCCTCACAGCACCCCTGAAGGAATTGATTATCCCAATTTTGCACATGGGGCACTGAATCACATTGAGACTGACTTGCCTATGGTCACACAGGAAGTTTATGACAAAGTCAGGAACATACTCCAGTGCCTAATCACACAACTGTAAGACAAAGTTTGACTTTCAGCCCCTGAAATGAATTGGTTAGTGAAAACGATTAACAATGGAATGACACCAGACAGGTGTAATTATCTCAGTGCTTTCCTATTAACCATGTGAGCAACCAAATCATTGCAATTAAATTTGTTAGTGAATGCAAATTACAAAGTAACAACATTTAGTTTCATTTGATTAAGTCTAAAAATTCCAGTCCAATGTGATTAACATTACACAGAATGACTTTAAAAAAAATCTGACTCAGAGAGAAAATAAATTCTAACACTGAGCGACAAACAGGAGGGCCCTGTGCTTTCAATAAAAAGATTCAGATGGTTATTCCAGCTTCTGAAAACATTATGCTCAGCTAGCTTCTGATGTGTGCGCTGGCGACACCTGGTGGAGTATAATGGATCTGCCTTGATATATCATTGTTCGCTCTGACCTGGGAAAGGTTATCTGTAGATGTTGAGCTAAAACCAGATGGGAAACCATACCACTGAAATACGGACTGGATATTCAGTCAATAGAGAGCACGGGTGTAAGAGTCAGGAGATCTGAGCTCTATTCCCAAAGATGCTAGACAGTCTTGCCGTTGTTTTCAGTAGGACCAGGATTTCACCATCTGTAAGGTGCAAGGCTAACCTCTCTGTGCCTTAGTTTCCTTTTCTAGAAAACAGGGATACTAATTATCACCTACCTTTGGTGAAGCCCTCTGATAACTACAAATGACAAGTGCTATATATTGCAAAGATTAAATAGAGGAAGCTAGTTTCCAGGGCAATTGATTTAGTACCTTCTCCAAACTATAAAATTAAAATATTAAAAAGCAAAGTAATATTTAGCCTTACCCCTTCATGTCTTCAAAAGGATTGCACAGACATCCAATAGCTACATGTTCCCCTCAGATGTATCAAGTGTAGTCATGTTATCCCATCCTTTTATATAGAACAAGATTTGACCAGCCATTTGAAGGAAAGAATTTTTAATAAAAAAAAAAAAAAAAAAGTTATAATTTTTTGTGCTGCAGGCTGTGGTAAGTAGATTCAGGGTCCTTTACCTGATGAGATATACCCTTGCTAGAACCAAGGTTAAAATACTGAGGCTGTACATCAAGTCTGAAGGACTCAAGGATATACTGGACTGAAAGGAGTATATCTTTAAGAGGAGGTTAGACGAACACCTCACTGGGGTCATTTGACCCCAGTACTTTTTCCTGCCATGGCAGGGGGTCGGACTTGATGATCTGCTCAGGTCCTTTCCGACTCCATCAACTATGAAACTATATGTACAACACCTCAGATAGAAGACTGGGTGGAACTCCAGCTACAAGTTGAACCTATGTCTTGAATTGCTGGTAGACATTCAGAGACTGCAGTAATGAACATAACATAAATATCCAGGTAGAATCTAATGAATTTTTAGATTGTATTTTACTCCATTCAAATAATGAAACAGTACTTTGGGAGACAGAGAGAGAGAGAGAGAGAGAGAGAGAGGTGTGCACGTGCACACACACTCACATGTGCACGTGTTCAGTGCCCAGATGACACAGAAATGAACATAGTAGAAAAGCCTAACTGAAGCAGAATGCCCACTTCATAAAAGGGTATATGATGTGTACCACTCTTTGCTGAAATAATAATAATTTTTAAACAAAGAGAGTTCTCTTTGTCCATCTGTTCTATTCAAGCTGATTGAATGGAATCCTATTTTTTGTAATGTCACCTAGTAATTTAGTTTAAGTGATCTAGTTTAGTTTAGGTATCTTTGGCAGAAGTCTGACAAAAAAATTATAGACAACTCCTCCCCTCCTCTTTTGAAAAGCTAACCCATCTTACATGCTGGGCACAATTCACTCTAAAGATAGTTAATCAGAAAAAAGGATCACTAGAGAGTGAGAATTAAATTCTCCATCACATCCCTAGAGTTGAGTACCCTGCCTTTTTGTGGTCTGCTGATCCAGGAAATCCAAGCTTTACTCATAGCATGAGGTCAGGTGCTCCATATGACCTTTAACATGCTGCCACCAGAACACCTGGCTAGCCAAGGGTCCATGCAATCGACTAACACTGCAAATGAATTCTTTATACATAATCAGATAAACCTGAAGGTTATTAGATTTTAATTAGCATTCACTAGCACAATCGATTGTTTGGATTTAGTAATCTAAATAGCTAATGGTAGGACATTTGGATAATTGCCGCTGTTCAGTGATATTTCTTTAGCTAATTGTTTTTATTGAATGAGTCAGAGGAGGCAAGGGAAACTTGTTTGCAGCTGTGGTTTCTGTGGACAGGTTTATTGTGCTTTCCTGACTCCCAGCAACTCCAATGTGCCCTTGAGATGGTGGAGTTTGGCTCTCAGGGTATTCATTAAAAAAAATGAATATTTAAGGTATGTTTCCACTTCCATTTTGGAGTGAATTGAAAAGTAACCTTCAACTACCCTCTAGCCAAGCTGGTCTTCTCCATCTACATTACCTAGCTGCAGTAGACTGGGGTGGATCCAGGCAGGATGTGGCAGTGAGGCTGCACCCCTCTTTGCCTGTACTGCATATAAGCTTTCAGTGCATGGGTTAGCCAGAGCCCATGATTTTGTTCAGCTCCAAAGCTGCTGCCTGCCACTCCTCCCCTCCTTTCCCCTGCTGCTGAATTCAGTGGGAAGGGAGAGAGGAAGGGTGAACAGCAGCAACATTCACCTCCTGCACTCTAGAGCCATGTGAAAGGCAATACAGCAGTGCAGGAGAGCAATACAGCAGTGCGCTGACAATCCAAGAAGTTTTTGGAGAGTGTTGGGGACAACTTCCTAGTGCAAGCGCTGCAGCATCCAACTAGGGACCATGCTCTTCTTTACCTGCTGCTCACAAGCAGGAAAGAATTGGTGGGGAATATAGTAGTGGATTGCAACTTCGGCAGCAGTGACTACAAGATGATTGAGTTCAGGATCCTGTGGAAAGGAAGGATGGAGAGCAGCAGAGTAAGGACCCTGGACTTCAGAAAAGCAGACTTTGACTTGCTTAGGGACCAGCTGCAGAGCAGTCAGCCTCACCTCAGTCCCTGGAAAAAATCAAGGAGCAGATCCTCAAGGAATCCATTTCTAAGCACTTGGACAAGAAAAGAGTGATTAGGAACAGTCAGCATTGAATCACCAATGCCTGACCCACCCGATTGCCTTCTGTGATGAGGTGACTAGCTCTGTGGACGCAGAGAGACCAGTGGATATGGTGTACTTTGATTTTAACAAGGCTTTTGATATGGTCTCCCACAACATTCTTGCAGGGAAGCTAAGGAAATATGGGCTGGATGAATGGACTCTAAGATGGATAGAAAACCGGCTAGAGCATCAGGCTCAGAAAACAGCAATCAATGGCTCAATGTTTAGTTGGCAGCCTATCAAGTGGAGTGTCCCAGGGGTCAGTCCTGAGGCCGGTTTTGTTCAATGTCTTCATCATCAACCTGAAAGATGGCTGAAAGTGCACCCTCAGCAAGTTTGCAGATGACACCAAATTGGGGGGACTAGTAGATATGCTGAAGAGTAGGGCCAGGATTCAGAGTGACCTAGACAAATTGGAGGATTGGGCCAAAAGGAATATCATGAGGTTCAACAAGGACAAGTGCAAAGTCCTGCACTTAGGACAGAACAATCCCATGAACGGGTACAGGCTGGGGGCTGACTGGCTGGGCAGCAGCTCTGCAAAAAAGGACCTCGGGGTTACAGTGGACAATAAGCTGAATATGAGCCGATAGTACACCCTTGTTGCCAAGAAGGCTAACAGTATACTGGGCTGCACTAGTAGGTGTGTTGCCAATAGGTCAAAGGAAGTAATTATTCCCCTCTATTCAGCACTGGTGATACCACACCTGGAGTACTGTGTTCAGTTTTGAGCCCTCTATTACAGAAAGGATATGAACAAATTGGAGAGAGTCCGGCAACAAAAATAGTGAGGGAGCTGGGGGACATGCCTGATGAGGAAAGAATGAGGGAACTGGGCTTATTTAGTCTAGAGAAGAGAAGACTGAGAGAGGACTTAACAGCAGCCTTCAACTACCTGAAGGGGGGTCTGACAGAGGATGGAGCTAGGCTATTCTCAGAGATGGCAGATGACAGAACAAGAAGCAACAATCTCAAGCTGCAGCAAGGCAAGTTTACATTAGATATTAGGAATAATTTTCTCACTAGGAGGGTAGTAAAACACTGGAACAGGTTACCCAGAGAGGTAGTGGAAACTCCATCCTTAGAGGTTTTCAACACCCAGCTAGACAAACCTTTGGCTGGGATGATGTAGGTCAGGATGGTCCCGCTTTGAGCAGGGGGTTGGACTAGATGATTTCCTGAGGTCCCTTCCAATCCTAACTTTCTATGATTCTATGCACTGGCAGTGCTTGAAGGTGAGGAAGTGGGCACATAGTGGAGGGAAGCAGACCCTCAGTTTATGAATGAGAAATGTGGGCAATGAGAGAACTAATAATAATCCCTTTCTCCTGAGCCCTGTAAATAGGACCATGAAACATGGAAGGTTTGCCTGCCTTCCAATTGCCCAGGCCCCAGAACCTCGTATAATGTGTCATGGTGAATGCTGGTAGCTGTCCCCCAAGGGATCATGTCAATTCAGCTTTTAGAGGCTGGGTGTAGGGTCATCATTTTCTCATGGCTTTTCTTGGGAAATCTTGTGAGGTTTCCATGGGGGAAACAAGCAAAGGTCACAATAACAAGCAAAGGGCTAAAAAGCCATAGCCATTTTTCTGTGCTAGGAAAACCTTTTCTTTATGTCTAAATTGGAACGGTCCAGATCTTGAATACAAGAGTTGCCCTACTGGAGATATCCCTTATTAATTTCATAGATGTTAGGGCTGGAAGGGACCTCCAAAGATCACCAAGTCTAGCCCCCTGCCCCAGGGGCAGAAAGTCAGCTAGGGTCAAAGGATCCCAGCAAGATAAGCATCCAAGCGTTTATTGAATAAGTCCAGAGTGGGTGCCTGCACCACTTCTGGAGGGAGTCTATTCCAGGTCTTGGGGGCTCGGACAGTAAACAATGTTTTTCTTATGTCCAGCCTAAAATGGTCTTCATAGATTTCATAGACATTAGGGCTGGAAGGGACCTCAGAAGATCAAGTCCAGCCCCCTTCCCCAAGGGCAGGAAGTCAGCAAGGGTCATAGGATCCCAGCAAGATAAACATCCAAATTTCTTTTGAAGGTATTCAAAGTAGGTGCTTGAACCACCTCCAGTGGCAGGCTATTCCACACCTTGGGGGCTCAGACAGTAAAGAAGTTCTTCCTTATGTCCAGCCTGAAATGGTCTTGGAGGAGTTTATGATCATTCGACCTTGTCATCCCTTGGGGCACTCTGGTGAACAAATGTTCCCCCAGATCCTGGTGAGTACCCCAGATAAACTTATAGGCAGCCATCAGATCACCCCTGAGCCTGCACTTTTCCAGGCTGAAGAGTCCCATAGCTCTCAGCATCTCATCATAAGGTCTGTTTTCCTGGCCTCTGATCATGCACGTGGCTCTCCTCTGGACTCTTCAAGCTTCTCCACATCCTTTTTGAATTGTGGAGCCCAAACTGGATGCAGTACTCCAGCTGCAGCCTCACCAAGGCTGAGTACAAGGGGAGAATGACATCCTGGGATTTGCTTGAGAAGCATCTATGGATGCAAGCCAACGTTTTGCTCGCTTTACTAGTCCCCCCCGCCCTGAGGTGGAGTACTTTACATTTATCGCTATTGAATGTCATCAGGTTTGTATCCGCCCACTTACTAAGCTTATCCAAGTCAGCCTGGATCACTAGCCTGTCCTCAGGTGTGGGTGCTATGCCCCAAAGTTTAGTGTCATCAGCAAATGTAGCCAGTGCACTTCTGACACCAATGTCCACATCGTTGATAAAGGTGTTAAAGAGAACTGGTCCAAGGACAGAGCCTTGGGGGATGCCACTGGTCATGGAGCGCCATAATGATTCGCTACCATTGACCACTACTCTCTGGGTCCGACCTTGGAGCCAATTTCCCAGCCATCAGACTGTGGTGTAGCTGAGCCCACAGTCAGCCAATTTTTCCATGAGGAGGTACCCTTCCTCCGAGATGGGATGGCCATCCCTTGTGCTGTCAGAATCGCTCCCTTGAGGAGCAACTGCTCCTCTTGGACTCCTCTACCTGTCGAGTTGTGGTCCCTTAGGGCCTCAACAACGAGCCTCCTGAGCTTGTCAAAGTCACATTTTCTGAAGTTAAGGACTTCTGTATTGCTGACTTGCCAGCTTTGCGATGGATAGTAAAGGTGATCAGCTCGTGGTCACCATCACCCAGCTTTCCATCGATTCTTAGGTCGCTGACTAGGTCATGCCCTTTGGCCAGTACCAGGTCCAGCAACGCTTTACCTCTTGGCGGCCCATAGACTTCTTGAGTCAGGTAGAGCTCGTCTACGCACACGAGGAAGCTTTGCTACCCGTCGGATTTGGCCGAGTGCTCTTCCCATGAGATGTCCGGGTAGTTAAAGTCTCCCATGACAACCAGGCACCGAGAGCGTGCAGCCTCAGCCAGTTCCCCAGCAAATTCCTGGTCCAGCTCTTGTTTCTGGTTAGGAGGTCTGTAGTAGACTCCTACCATGATGTCCCCTGTGCCATGTTCCCCATGGATTTTAACCCAGAGACTCCAGTCATCCTTCCTGGGTGCCAATGTCAATATGCAGGGACATGTAGCCGTCCTTGACATAGAGAGCTACACCCCCACCCCTTTTATCTGTACAATCTCGCCTGTACAGGGTATAGCCATCTATACCTGTGGTCCAGTCTTGGGTGGAGTCCCTATGAGGTCATAGTCATTCTTGTTTAGAAGGAGGACCAGTCGAGGAGAAGCAGCAGGACCAGCCAGTCTGGCTAAGAAGAGCCTCCTCCCCAGTGGAGTGAGGTGGAGGCCATTTCTCCCCAGCAAACCACTGCCTTTCTCACCAAAGAGCAGACTGTGATCATGGAAGCCGAAGCCTTCACGATGACACCAGCACCACAGTCTCTGGTTGACTACCTCAACCTGTCTCTCCCTCCTCAGCCCATGACCCACAACCAGGAGGAGTGAGGAAAAGACTACCTGCGCCCCCAATCTAGTGCTCAAACCTAAGGTCCGGATCTTAACAGTGCCTGTTTGGATATGTTAAGGTGGCTAGTGTGTGTTGCAAGCCCTTCCTTTCACCTTCTATATGTCGTCTTTGGGAATGGAGGGGACAGAAAGACTACTGATGCTTTGCTATGATTCTACAAAAGCAGGGGCTCGGTCAGACCCTGCCCTGATCAGCTGGTCAGCTCAGAGCTCGCATAGAGCTGTGACAGAAGCCTGCACTGACCAGGCAGCAAGCTCAGAGCTCACTGCACATGCATGGCACAGCCAGAGTAGAAGGCTTTCCATATTCCTGGATCTGCTACTGGCAGTGGATTACAAGCAGTGCAGAACAAGAGGCAAGTAGTAATAGTGTTGCCAAGTCTTACAAGAAAAAAAAAGGGGCACCGCCTTTAAAAACCCAAGCCCAAAAGAAGTCCAACCCATTTCCAAGAGAGGAGAGTGGGGGTGTTTATACAAATTCATATTTTTTAGTAGTTCTAGTTTTGCTGCATATAATATTTAAAGTACACATTTAGCAGTACTGCCAGGCAGCAACGGTGCCAGCTTCTTCCTGGTGAAGGGACTGACGCGGGGGCTGAGCTGCAGGTAGGACGAGGGTAGGCTCAGCTACCACTGCCTGTGCAGAGCAGGCAGCAGTAGCAGCACAGGGAAGGATGGCTATAGGGAATTTTGGGGTGGCTATAGCCCCACCAAACCTCTCCCTAGTGCCACCCTTGCTAGCAGGGTTTGGAGCTGTTTCACAGCCAGGCTGAGATCTTGGGGCGGTGACAACATAGTCTGGAGCTGGGGCAGAGCCACAATCTGCAGCCTGCATGCCCCGGGTAGGGGTGTGCAGGCAGCAGATCATGGCTGTGCCCAGGCTCTGGACCGTGGTGTCACCACTGCAAGGAGTCAGGGCAGAGCCATGATCTCCCACCTGCACACCCTGCCCGGGGCATGCAGGCTGCTGATCACAGCTCCAGACCATGCTGTCACTGCTGCAAGATCCCAGCCTGGCTGTGGAGCAGCTCCACGCCCTGCCATGCACCCAGCCAGTGCTGCTGGGGCTGATCTCAACGGAAACCCCGTATGGCTGTTGCTGGGGTCAATGGAAACCGACCCCAGCCACATGGGCAGGGGCTGCTGGTAAATGGAGTCTGGCCACCAGCTGGATCCATCATTTTGCCCACCCCTGAACTATAGCTTTTTTTAAAATCACCTATTACAAAAAAAAAGCCCCAAATAAGCAACCTCCAAATAAAACAAGCCCAAAAAAACACAGCTCATGACTCTCAAAAAATTAAAGAGACTTTAAAAAAAAACAAGCCCTATTCCGCTTATTATAGCTGGACTTGGCAACCTAGAGTAGTACAGGAGTGGATTCCTGGAACCGGAATAGGAAACTCAAACTGAGCCCTTCTAGGAAACACGCACATTACCTGTCTCTCCTGTGCTAGGCTCTACTTACAGGCAGGAGAGACAAGAGGTAGGGCACAAAAGGAAATGTGCTCCTGGATCTCTTGACCACAAAAGGATGCCCAGCTGCTCAGACAAGTTCTAACCACTGCAGAGGAAGTTTGGGCTCAGGATAACCTTTGTGTCTCATCCTGACATGCAGGATAGCTTCTGGGAAAGTGAGGGAACTACTGCCAGGGGAAAGCTAAAAGGTTTGAAATGTGGCTGGTCAGTGGGTTTAGGCTAAAGGACTGGCCTGAGAATAGGACTGCGTATAGACATACCATGAGTCTCTAGTGTAGGTTGCAAATACCTACACACATGTTAAACAGAATTTGTCAAGGTGGCTCACCCAATTTGTATAAAGGGTCACGTGGACTCCTGCAGGACAGGTGAGGACAGGGTAAAAAGCAAAGTGATGGTAGAACCAGTTGGCAAAAGGCCTGGATTCTGCAAGGTGCCAAATTCCTCTCTGGGCATGGGAGCACTCCACCTTCCTGCT
>NW_005841835.1:5734990-5744064 GCF_000455745.1 Alligator sinensis
GCATCTCACAGGGTTGTGAGGTGTGATGGTTACTGATCAGTAAGGATCTGGGAAGTAGCTGCAGAGGCCTACAGTTCTATACTGGAATGCAGGCCTCAGTAAGATGCAGCGGCAGCTAAGAAGAGATTCTGGGTGTTGTGGTACTAGATGCACAGAAAGCAAAAATGATCTGATGGTTAAATACAGCTACATGTTATAAGGAGAAGAATGATATGCTGCATCACCTGGGTCTGAAAAGAGGAGCTTCTCCACCCTGCCTCCCCCCACCCATCAACCATACTTTTGCTGCCTCTCCCTCTCTCATACATTAGACAACTCCACTAATCTGTCCAGCCCACAGCGTAAAACCAAATTGTTGGGCTCAAGTCACTTCCCAGTAACAAAATCATGTTCACAAAGAAGAAACTGAGCAAGGAAACAATCAGCGTATTAAAAAAAAACAACCCTCTTTGCTTCCACTGCTTACTTACACCTCCACCCCATGCACGTTTCAAATCTAGGTTGTGCAATCCTGGCATATTCTTCATCAACTTCCTGTTGCCCCTCTTTCCTTTGTACTAATATGACTCCATCTATGGATCATCTTCTCCAGCATTCTCTGAAATGTCTGGATAGTTGCTTCATAGAATCATAGAAAATTAGGATTGGAAGGGACCTCAGGAGGTCCAACCCCCTGCTCAAAGCAGGACCATCCCCAACTAGATCATTCCAGCCAGGGCTTTGTCAAGCCAAGCCTTAAAAACCTCCGAGAATGGCTTCCTGTTCCTTTTTACTATATCTCTGACCAGTAAGAAATTCAGCACAACTGCCTAAGACAGGAGAGACAGAAAACTCAATTGTGCCTTTCAGAGTAAACAAGAAATAAACAGCAACATCACAAGGTGGCACTGTTCAACATCACATTGTTCAGTCTGCTCAGAGGAGGCAAAATGCAGAGTGCTGGCTGACAATGGACAAACCTACACATTGAGGGGTAATGGACAGAGGAAACAGGCAGCCAAGGTGGGGTAAACCACAATATTGAGGCAGCTAGTTAGATTGTTTTTATATGAAAATTAGAACTTTCTCAACAAAATCTATTTTTTTATATTGTGTTTCAGTCCCCAGGAGGCTAATGGAACAAGAAGTTTTTTATTCTGGAGGGACCTGCAGTCTAAGGAAAAATCAAGTGTTGTTTCTTATACATATCTTCAGGCCACAATTTGGGAATCTTAAATAATAAGAGTGCACATAACCTCAGCCTGGACAGATTCTAGTCTCCTTGAACAGCCATATCTGGACTTGAAGGTTCTGCAAGCCCCTTCCAGTCATACATTCCTAAACTTTATCCAACCAGGTATCTGAAACAATAGTATTCTCACCCACAGCACAGGCATACGGGAAGCCTGGAGTAGAAGCTAAACCATGTAACCTGTAAATCCAGCACACCTCTATAAGTTACCAGAGTTATTCTGCCTTTACACTAGTGTAACAGAAAATAGCAGATTTTCTGCTGTCTTTTTTAAACATGTGTGTTTTTTAGTAGAAAAGCTTCATACAAATTAGTTGTTCATCAGGAATTTAAAATTGCAACAATGCAGGGCAATCCAGGAACATTTTAGAAACAAGCACAAGATAGTTTTAGTAATCAATCAGTCATACACAGCAGTTAACTCATTTAACAATCCCACTGCTGTTGCCTAGAACAACCCTGGCTTTGGTGAAGTTGCTGCAGAATGACCCTGGTATAAACTGATATTCCTACTTTGTGTCCTGTTTTCTAGCATCTTCAAACTCTGCTTCATCAGAAAGTAATTTTTGACCTTCTTATGAGTGACATCTTTATTTTCATCAATCTCCATGTCATAGGCTAGAGAAAGGATGGCTTGACCAGGGCCCATGTCTAGCACCTGCATGGACTGTATACACTTCCTGCTAATAACAATGCCCATCAGCAACAGATACAGTTTAACTGGGGCTGAACAGGCTTTAGTTTCAAATGTAGGCCAGGATCATTTCAGAAACTGGGGTCACAACCTGTGCAGGAACAGTCCTGCGCATAGTTTCTGAGCAGTACCAGAAGTGGTGTGAAGCAAAACTCCATTCAGCACTAATTAAGCTGCCCCTGCCCCCTTGCTGACAGGCATTGTCAGCCACAGATAATGTGTGTGTTTTTGACAAGTGTTAGCCTTTTTGGCCTGAGTACTTAGCCAAAGTTCAGGGCCCATCAGATCATTTCTGTTAGGAGGGAAAACTGAAACTGGAGTCAGCTGTTTCTTTGATGCAATCCTGTATACTTACACTGTACAAAGTTCTCTTTTCCAAAACACAGAATGGATTAAACAGTAGGAGACAGTAGGTTCTCTCATAGCTCCAAGCCTTTTCCAGGCAGCTCCCTAACTCAAGGTTCTCTCTCTCTGTTTCTTCTTAGGACCACAGTGCTGCTGTGGTGATGTCTAATGCTTCCTTGCCACTTTCTCAGTCACCTTCTTTGTTCTTTCTGTTGTTTCTCTGACAGACACCCACACAAAAACAGTTCCACCAAGCAGTACCCTAACCCCTACACATTTGTCATACCAGACCCAGGGAAAACCCTTGTACCATACCATTCAGCTTCTACTCCAGCCTTGCCATGTGCTTGTGCTGTGAGTGATGCTACTATTGTTTCAACTACCCGGTTGCATAAAGGAATTTAGGAAGATAGGACTAGAAGAAAGGGGACTGAGCCATTGAGTCCAGTCCCATTTAACAACCAGATAGTTAATATAGGCTTAAAAGGTCAGTAGCCTAACTAAGGGAGGGGGAAGGTGGGGAGGCACAAAATTAGCAGCTGTCACAGCTGTTGGCTGCCCACACTGCCACTACCCCATGTACTGTTGCTGCCCAACATGTCATGCCTCTGTGGAAGATCCTAGGAAAAGGACCTACGCTACTTTTCTTTGAGGAAGACAAAACTCGATATTCCATACTAACCTGACTTAGGGGAAAAAAATGTCATGGCCCCAAACTTGGCCATTATTAAGACCCTCCTCCTTCCATAAACTGCTCCTGTTCAATTTTAAAAACTGATCCAGCTCAATCTTAAAGCGATTCTGGTTCCTTGCACCCATCACTTCTCTTGGAAGATTGTTCCAAAACTGCACTCCTCTGAAAGTTAGAAATCTTCTAATCTCCACTCTAAATTTCTCTATAGACAGTTTGTATACATTTGACCCAACTTCAGTATTCTTTTTTAGCCTAAAAACCTCTACACCTTGTGTAATATTTGCCCTATGTATGTACTTGCACTGAGTGAACATATCCACCCCCATTTTTGTTAAGGTAAAGAAACCAAGCTCCTTTGAACTTCTTTCTAAGAAGGCCTCCATTGACTTAACTATATTAGTGGCCCTACTTGGAACAAATTCCACTTTAAATTCATCTTTTTGGAACACTGATGACCAGAACTGCATAGAGCATTCTGAATGGAGCTATTCTAAATGGGGCCCTTGTACAATGATATTAACACCTCTTTATCTCTACTGCATATGCTGTACCTAATACATTGTAGGACTGCATTGATCTTTTTCACAGCTGTTTGGCAATGACAGGTCATGGTCATTCTACAAACAATGCCCAAGTCCCTTTCTTCTTCTGACATCTCTAGCCTATGTGCCCTTATCTTCTAGCTGAAGTCCTTGTTACTGGTCCCTAAGGGTGCAGCTTTTCACTTCATACTCTTAAACATCATAAACTTCATAAAAACACTTATAACACCAATGTCAAGCTCTCTTACAAAAATGTTAAACTAGAGAGGTCCTTAAATCTTTCCTGAGGAACACTACTAGTAACCACACTCCAGCCAGATAACTGCCCTTTCAACATAACCTGTTGGAGTCTCCCTTTGAGGCCACTCTAATCCACCTCATGATTGTAGCACTGATCCCCACCCTCTTCAGTTTGGCATTAAATTCCCACGGGCAAGTCCCCATCAGCACACACATGCATTTCCCCAGGGACAAATAGTAGTGACACAGTTGTACTGCTGCTACTTGTCCCTGGGGAAAGCCCTTACATGCCAGCACATGGCAAATTGCCCCGGGTGGGGTAGGGGTGGCAGTAGCCAGCACCTGGGCTGGCCCCAGCAGCCTTACCTGGGGTCCTGGGGACCTCCTGGGGCTGCAACAGTTCCAATCTGGGTGCGTGAAGCCTGGCCAGCAACTGGAGCATGGCCTGGGCTGGCCAGGCTCGTTTCAGGTGGTGCACGCTGCAGCCACATGCGATACCCCACTTTTTTCTGACATGGGTTTTTTAGATACCAGGATTTCCTATAATCTAAGTTTGACTCCACACTGAAAATATGCAGCATGTAGAATCATTTCACATGTGCCGCATGTGTTTTGCAGCACCTCAAAAGCTTTCGAGGCACCACAAATGCATGTTCCCGCTCATCTGGACATGTCCCATAAGTCACAGTATCAAAAGCTTTATTTAGATCTCGATAAATTAAGTCTATATTACCCTTATCCAAAAAGCCTATTATTTTATCACTGGTTTGACAAAATCATCCTCCCATGAACCCATGTGGTGTTTTGTCCCTGTTTTCCATTTCCTTCCATATCCTTCCTTCCAACTATCCTTTTCTTTCAGCATTTGTTCCAAGATCCTACCAACTGCTTAAGTCAAGCATACAGGCCTATAATTGCTTAGATCACACTTCCATTTTTTAAAATGGCCACTGAATTTATTTTCCAGTCATAGAGCACCATCCCCAAGTTGACAAATTCTCTAAAAATCCATAAAGATCCACACTGGAGAACTTGCTATTTTGTGTGTCACGTTCTTCAGTATTCTAGGATGGAGATTATCTCCACCAAAAGTTGTGGGAACAAGTAATCCGAGTTTTCTTTCTACCTCAGATATGGTAATTTCCATAGTCATGTCTTCCTTGCCATGTGGTACACCACCAATATCCCCAATTACTTCTTCATGCTGATTGAAGACTGAGGCAAATTATTTGTTCAGTTCTTGGGCCATGCCTGGTCCTTGATCTCCAGCCCTCATTCAGCAAACTGGTCCTTCTTCTTGCCTTCTTTATATTTACCCTGAATGAAAAGTAGTTGTTGCATCCACTAACTTCAACAAAGAGTAGCCCAACCTCTCATACAAATCGATTCACATGTACCCTAGAATTTCAGGAAAGCTGATCTTTAATCCAGATCCTGCTTTAGATCTCCAAATCCAAACTGAGACTCAGTGACCTCTTGCTTGGAGCTTCCTCTCAGTTGCTTCTGTATGCTGCTTCACATTAAGTCTCCATTTGATGACAGTTTCCATTCTAGATTCTGCAAAGGCACCTCTGTGCAGAGTCCTACAAGATGTACAAAGTGCTTCCAATGGCTCTATAGGACAAATGCGTGTTGCAGTAGCATAACTTGGGGTGGGTGAGTGGAGCACCAACCCCAGGCACCAACGTGGGTGGGGAACCAAAACTGTAGCACCTTGGGGAGTCTATGCCATGGCAACAGCAGCAGTTCCTGCCACTGCTGGTGCAGCAGCTGCCCAGTACACAAACACCACACTGCTACTGCAACCAAAAAGGAGGCTGTATTTGCAGCTAACAACACTTTTTTTTAACAAACAAGGGAATGCTCTACTATAAGCTCATTGGAGTTCCATCTGCTTCCCTTTTTCGCTGGATCCTCCCCCACCCCTAACCTCTGCTTTCCTACATGACACACATGCTACTGATTGATATTGGTGCATTCCAAAAAGACAACAGACTAAGTATCATATGCTCTGAACAACACTCATCTAGACAATATTGCATATGAATAAAGGAAACAAAACCAGACAGAAGTGTTCATCCATGTGGTAATAGATTTCAAAATGTGGTGACCAAACTTTACCTTTAAGAGGCAGTAACAACAACAATAATACCATCTATTTACATGATGCAGTTCATCCTTAATGGTCCCAACTACTCTAAGATATAACCAAGTCTGATAAAAATAGTGTAAATCTTCCATAAGGTGAAACATGATAGATATCTAAATCCATGCTAACGCTATGCAACCGTATAGGACTGAAAGGGGAGGAGAATAATATTTCAATTGAAACCAAAGGAGGAAATTTGGATAGGCAAACTATGTAAGCCTTGTTGGAATTTTAGCAGAATACTTAACAGCACTCCAATTTCCGTGGAAAGTGCCATGGGCTTTTATTGACCTGAAATCTGGAAAGTGCCATGGGCTTTTATTGACCAAGGAATCTGGACCTCAAACAAAGCAATGCCATTCTTAAATATTACATTAGCCCTTCCTTGTAAAGAAGTGCCACCCACTGAATTTTCAGTGCAACTTTTTGAAGCATTAGGGTGCCAGACTGAGGCTTCTGATCAAAACACATGATGTTCCATAGAAATCTAAGAGCATATGTAACAACCCAAAGACAAAGCCTAGTCTGACAAAGATGCGCCTCAGCTTGCCTGGTTTATGAAGCTGCATATTAACTTTCAAAATATAAACACTAAAAATTGTTAAACTAATCTAATAATTAGTTTGGTCTCTCAATACTATAGTGGCTATATTTGGGAATTGAAAATATTATCTCAACGACAGTTCTTACTGGATTATTTCCACTGTACCAACAGTGCACTTGGTGCTTTACAGACAGTACACAAAAGTTTTGTCTTTGGAAAAAGGGACCTCTAGAAAAGCACGTTTGTAAATGCATCACCCCACATACAAATTCAGATTGCCAAGCTGCGCAAAAGAAGAGGCTTTACTCAAACCCTTCACTAACCTCTAAATGGCTCCTTTTTTCTAATCCTCAGCCAAGGCCAGGATGTATTGTGTAAATTGCCTTTTCCTGTTATGTTTGTTACCAACCTGCATAGCCCATGAGATTAAGTGGGAGGAAATGGTTAACAGATCTTGGCAGTGATAATCACAAAGGTCTCAGCAGGGACATAGTTGGGGGACCAACTCTGGTAAATTAGAAGCGCTGCAGTCACAGCACCAGACAGTTCTTACTATTGAAGTGGAAATCAGAAAATCACAGTCTAATGCATTTGCTCATGGAAGTGGCACGAGAACACTTCATCTACCTTAAAACTGATGAAAATCATGCTGTCTCTTTTCAGTGTTCTAGCCTCCAAAGCTGCTTTAAAGTCTCATTCAGGTACTTTAAGGGAGTTAGAGTCAATACAAATATATGGTTTCTTTGGCACAGTGATACTAAAAATTGAGTTCTCAGGCCACCCAGAGGTGAACAGGTGTTACTGAATCCAGCCTTAAGGTATCATATTTTTTCTCCACTTTGTGTAATATTATTTCTCATGGATATATGTTCAGAGAGTTGTTTAAAGAGCTTTGTACAAGTCCAAAGAGTCATATAAGCAGTAGCTTCTCCACAAAGCATTCCCTGTATTATTATCCCCATGTGACAGGGAAAACCAAGGCACTTAGAAGATCTCTCTGAAATCCTTTTCTGAATGAGATACCACTTCACCCTTTAGCCAGTTCATCATGGAAAGTATTGTACTGGTCTGAGCTGAAAATGACACCAGGTCAGAATCACCTCTCAAACAGGAGCAGATAAGGAATAGATGAATGTCACTGAAATTGTTTCATAGATGCTAAAATAGAGAAAGTGAGATGAGATAATCAAAAGAGGAGAGTTATCAGGATTTAAGATTAATTCAAACTTGCTGTCAATGACTCCCATTCCCACTGACTTTGTCTCACTTGTACCAAGCCTGAATTCTCCTTCAGCTGCTGTTTCTCAGCATCCATAATTCCTCAGTGTCTTTACTCACTTCAGTTCTCCCAAGGTTACCCCATTGCATCACGCTGCAGTTAAACACTCAGCCCCTGAGGGAGCAGGAGTTACCTTGGTTGTGTCCCTGCACCTACCCACTCAGCTCCATTTGAAATCCCCATCCAAGTCTCTGTCCCAAACTTTAATATTGAGTTAGTAGTCTGCCTGTGAAAATAGGCATGCAATATAGCCTACACAGCTAAAAGTACAAATATTTGTTTAAGCAAATGGTGATAAAGTTCATTTGTTTCCATTTCAATCAATTATCCTTGCAGCCGGTAAAGAAAACTTATAAATAACCTACTGGAAAAATGCTCATGCTTGAAAGAGTCAATATTCTGCATCACTGCTTAAAATCTTTTCTTTAATACAATTTTGTACCATTGTAAAACTGTATTTTGTATATGTCTTTAGTTGTGATAGTTATCTCATTTTAAATATCGCTCCATCCATCCGTCTGAATTAATCTATTGTCTCTTTGTCGCAGAGCACCTCCGTGCTCTGCTCCTAGAGAGGAGAAACTGCCAGGGAGAGAGACAGAGCCCTGGCAGGTCATAACGAGCCCAGCTGAGTGTTGCCAGGGTAACGAGCCCAGCTGCGGGTTGCCGGGGCAACTAAGGAGAGCCAGCTGCCTGTAGGAGGCAGGGCCTGGCCCTTATAAAGCCCAGGGCTGAGGCCAGGCTGGCAGGTCCCTGTCAGCAGCTGGAGAGGTAGAAGCTCCCTCAGCCAAGATATGGGAAGAAGCCTGACATTCAAGTACAGCTCACTATAGCCCTGAGAGGATTGGGCACTATGGTTTAGCCAGGAGGCTCTAGTTTATGTTCGGCTTACATATTATACCGGAGGTTTGGGTGAGGCTGTAGGGGTTGGAGGAGGCCTCATAGCGGGGGCTTACGGTAAAGTGGGGCCCCTGGCGCCACTGAGGGCGCACTAGGCCCTGAAAGTTGCAGGGCAGAGTTGTGGGGTCAACTACGCTCAGAGAAGAGCGGCTGAACCTCATAGGGACCCCAGAGGTGTGGGGCCCCTGAGCACAACCAGTGGGTTGCGGGCGGGGAACAGACCCCGGGTTGTATGCGGGGTATGTAGACCCCAGCCCCAGAGTGGGGCAGCGTTGAGAAGCCCAAGGCGGGCATGGCGAGCCCCAAAGAGGGGGAGTGGCATATTGGTCTATTGCAAAGCCCAAGGTGGGCACGGTGAGCCCCGAAGATGGGGAGCACCATATTGGGGAGCCCAGGATGGGCCCGGCGGACGCCAGCAAGGGTGTCACTTGCGGGGTGCATAGACCCCAGCCCTAG
>NW_005841835.1:5744389-5746237 GCF_000455745.1 Alligator sinensis
GAGGGGACTGCCCTATTGTAGAGAGAGCCCGGGAAGCGGGCGTGCAGACACACCAACGTCTATTACATCAGCGAGGCTTGGGGCGTGGTATTAGGGGCTGGTAGGAGCCACGCGTAGCCCATAAGGCTAGGGTGTCTGAGGAGCACCCATTATACCGGGAGACCCCCAGGGGGTCCGAGAACATACGGGGACAGAGGTCCCAGCTATCCGTGCCCAGGGAGTCGTAAGGCAGCCTCCCAACCTTATTCAACAGCAAAGACATGGCGGGCGAGAATCGAGGGTGCCCTTGGGCTGAATTGGCACGGAGAGAGGGCCTTAAGGAGATCACGGCCCTCCTGACGGACCCCGCCGTGACACTCTTATATACTGAGATTCTAACTTCTTTGAAGAACAGATGGTCTTTTGGTCTACCTGGCACAGTGGAGTCCCAGTCTGTGTTTGACTCCCCTAGGTTCAACCAAATATGCTATTACTACTGCTGCTACTATGAATAATAACAACAAATTTCAACCTCTCTCACTATGGACAAATCTAGTCACGACATCCTATGCTGTGCGAATCCAATCAAATCCCAAAGCTTCAATCACCCTGTTTGGGCTGTATTTAGACGCAAAAATTCTGGTCAGGTTTCCTATGCTGCACCTAGCTGAATCTTCCTTAGATGAGCACTAAAATGCAAGACTATATTGAGTCACAGCTACCATATGAAGTACTTCCTCAACCTGCTTAGTCCCAACAAACCTTTTGAAATGATACTCCACAAAGATCCAGCAGATGTCACTATATGCCCTGACTAACAATCCAGCTGTCCTCTTTAAATTGAGGATGCCTCATACTTAGCAATTATAGGTGAAGGAAATCAAGTCTTGAAGCTGCTACTTAAGCTGGAGGTACTCAGCAACACAGATGTCTTAACAACTGAGTGAATCAAGTTAACAGAGAAGCTCAGATATATTGTATGTAGTTAGATCAGAGGTTGTCTTCAGAGAGCTCAAAATATCTAACTTCACATGCTTTGATGTTTGTTATGATCATGTAATGTGCAGCTCTGCACCTTTAGTACTGGAACCTCCAAAAACTAAACTTTTGCTTGTTTAAAGAGTTGATATGATAGCCTGAAACATCTGTGAGAACTTGGCAGTTGCATTTCCATAGAGCAGGAAGTGGGTTAACCCTGATGTGACTTTCCATAAAGAAATCATTTTCCATTCTTCTTCTAACACCTACGTTTGCTTCAAACTGACGAAACTTATTTAAAGATGAAGACTTGAACAAAATTAGAATGTCCAGGGATTCAGTTATCTGCGCAACTTCAGTTGTGGAAGGAAGTGGAGAATGTATTTTGCTAATTCCAAAGTCATCCACTTAAACTGGAATGTGAAATGTTAAAATTTATGTTGATTCTGGCAAAACTGATTGTGGGGTTCCATATTCTTCTTATGTATTATTCCTCCATCATAACAACAAGGGCAAGATTCACCTTTAAACAAGAATCTTTAGTCTTTGTAGAGCAATGGCTTCAATTTACTTAGAGAGATTTTCCTTAAAAAATAATTTCCTGCTTAAGGATTTAAATGAAGAAGAAAAACTGTTTCAAGAAACACATTGAAGGTTCATGCCTCTTAAATTAAGAAAGAAACTGTTGTGGAACTTTTATGAACCTGCCCAAAGAAACCACCACTGGGTTCTCCAAGGCCTAGTGACGAATATTGTTACTTTTTATAAGTGTGTGGAAAAAGTCCAGTAATGTTACTTCTGGCCTGAAAATTAAGTTGGCATATCATATGCGCCTTCTCTACTGACCCCCCACTTCTCCTTGGATTTTCTCATAAATGTTTTCGCAGGAAT
>NW_005841835.1:5746268-5773185 GCF_000455745.1 Alligator sinensis
GCCATCCCAAGGGAAGAAGACGAGAGAAAATGCTCAGATGTTATTACTCAGTGTCGTCAGCTACAATTGCAGAAAAAAACCTCTTGGAAAACCCCCTAAATCTGAGGAAAAAATGCAAGCTTTGTCAATGATCCCAGCCAAACTAGCTTGTTGAATTCTACATGTCTGCCAGTACGGCTAGAAATATCTTTTATCAATCTAGGAGCTTTTGGTTTTGGTTATCCCTTTACCAGTGAATATCACTGCACACAATAGATACTTCCAGCAAAGGAGAGATGTGAACAGCATAAAGGCTAAAAGAAGTCACTGTTCCCAATTTGAACAGCATTTGTTCTTTTCACTCTGGGAAAGAAGTGAATTTAACCTTTGACTGATACTGGACCTACAGGAATGGAAGTGGAACTCCTCTATCTATGCCTCATCTGACTGCATTGACGCTGGCTGGAGTTTTAGTACAAACTTCAGAGGGCAAAGGTGAAGCCCCCTAGAGAGAGTACCTGTACCAAGTAGGTTACACAAGTAGAGAAGAGTTTATAGTCTGCAATTGCGCAAAGTAGATCTCTGAAAAGCTTGTCAGACTCCACAGACAGTTCTGAGGTCCGGGGTAGCTAGGCTTATTATCTGTGCAATCATTGTTCCATACATCTCAGTAGTGTCATTTGTCCTAACCTAATGAAACCCAAAGCCTGTTACCGAAGTACCATGTTACCAAACTGACATGGAACAGACTAGGCAGCTCAGGACCACCTGCACAACAGGGCAGTTGCTTAGCCTCACAGCTCAGGCCCCTGCTGCAGCCCGAGTGGCACTCAGGGGAGCTGCATGTCACAGTGAGTTTGGCCAGGTCATCCCCCTGCTTCTGGGTGAGCTTTGTGACCAGAAGGGCAGTGCAGCACTGTACCTAGACTCCTGGCAGCCCTGGGCAAACTTTTAGTATTGGGCCCCCCTGTGCCAGAGATAATGATAAGAATAATCGTTACTGTGCCCTTTCTGTCTGGTCCTGGTCGCTTGATTTTCCTATGCCTGTGTCCAGCCTTGAGGACAAGACATTGCTTTGGTGCCTCCTCCTCCAGAAAAGTCAGGCCTGAGAACCGCCCCCCGAGGACCTCCGGCTGCTGCGCTGGCTGCTCCGCTCCTACTTGCCTGTGCCGGGCACAGAGTGGGCCCCGGGACGGGGAGGAGGCCCAGCGCCACGGAGCCCCCTGCCACAGGGGGAAAGCTTGAGGGAAAGCCCAGGCGCAGGGGAGGGGACACGGGGAGGGAAGGGGCCGAGGCCGGGGCCGGGCCGTCCTTCCCCTGCAGTTGAACAGAAAAAACCCCCGAGCTCGGCCCCACCAGGGGATTCCTCAGGCGAGGCGCCGCCCTGCAGCAGCAGCAACAGCAGGGCCGGGCCAGGCCGAGCACAGCAGGCCTGGCGGTGACTGCGCTGGAAATTCCCGGGCAGGCCCCGCCCCGCAGAAATCCCCCCGCCTCCGCCCGCGCCTATAATGCCGCGCCGTGGCCTCGCCGCCTGCACGCAGATGCTGGCAGCGTCGGAGCCGTGAGCAGCCGTAACTCCGCTATGCACAGCCCTGCGTATTGCCCCGAGCTCGGCCTCGGCCCTGGCTTCGCCATGGTGCCGCGCAAGGAGCGCGCGGCGCTAGACGACCGGCACGACAGCGGCCTGGACTCCATGAAGGAGGAGGACTACGACCAGCTGGTGCGTGACCTGCGCGACATCCGCCTGCAGCCGCCCGCCGCGCAGCCCGCGCCGGCCCCGGCCTGGCGCCACCAGCTAACGGACGACGGGGACTCGTAAGTGGGGCCAGGATTGGGGCCGGGGTCAGGGCCCCGCGCGCGGAGGCCGGGGCGGGCGGGCGGAGCCGCTGGAAAGTCCCTGGAGCGCGGCCAGGGCGTGTGGAAAGCCCCAGCCGGCGCCGGAAAGCCCGGCCTTGCGCAACGCGCCGCCTCACTGGGACTTTCCCTCCCCCGCAGGTTCCTGCACTTGGCCGTCATCCACGAGGAGCTGGCACTGAGCCTGGAGGCCATCCGGCAGGCGCGGGCCGAGCCCGCCTTCCTCGACCTGCAGAACCACCTCAGCCAGGTACCTGCCCCTCCTCCCTGCGCCGGGCCGGTCAGGCGGCTGGGCTGGGCTGGTTCGGGCTGGGCCCTGCTCTGCCTTTGGCCCCTGGCTGATCCCACTCTTGTCCTGTTTGGCCCCAGACGCCGCTGCACCTGGCCGTGATCACGGATCAGCCTGAGATCGCCGAGGCCCTTCTCAAGGCTGGATGCGACCCTGAGATCAGGGACTTCCGTGGAAACATGCCGCTGCACATCGCCTGTGAGCAGGGCTCCCTGAGGAGCGTGGGGGTGCTCACACAGTACTGCCAGGCGCACCACCTGCATGCCATCCTGCAGGCTGCCAACTACAATGGTACGCCGCTCGCAGCTTACGCCAGTTCGAATAGACGGCCCTTTGAGAGGGCATTGGCTTTTTGCAACCAAAGGAGCTTTAGAAACGTGCCAGCCTCGTCATTCCCATTTCACAGATGTGGAAACTGAGGCAGGAATGGAACTTCCTTAAAGTCTCTCTTCAGTGGAGCTGGGGATAAGTCACAGTTCTGCCTGCCAGTCTTTGCTCTGTCCACTGACTCTTGGCACTTGAACTTCCAGCATCTAGTGCTGTGGGGATTTTCTTTTTGGATTTTTGGCTTCTATTATTTTAATTTTGACGTTTTGGATGTTTTCTTGTTTGGTTAAACAAGCTACTGTGGAAAATCAAGATGACTTTTTTCAGTTTTTTGGGTTTTTGGTTTTTTTTGTTTTTTTAAGTAAAGCATCTAAGAAATAAGGTTCTTCAAAAAATTGATGTGAGCCTCCTATTCTATGAGCACTCTGGTTCACCTCAAAATTTCGCCTTTGATTTGGAGCAGTGGATTCAAATACCAAAATATTATATAGGGTAGAAAGGAATTTAGATCTGAGTGAGTGATAATGTGTAATGGGGGAAGTAATTAATGTTTAAATGTGTTTGCCTTTCAGGACATACATGTCTCCATTTGGCATCTATTCAAGGGTATCTGGCTATTGTGGAATGTTTGCTGTCCTTAGGAGCAGATGTCAATGCTCAGGTGGGTATTTGAAGCTCTTGGTTTAACTGGATGTGATAGCGCAGCCATAAGAACACATAGTTCTGTATTGTCACACTTAACTCCTGAGACTAAATATCCTGTTTTATTTTTCTGAACAGGAACCTTGTAATGGCAGAACTGCCCTACACTTAGCTGTAGACCTGCAGAATTCAGAGCTGGTGTCACTTCTGGTGAAACACGGGGCAGATGTGAATAAAGTGACCTACCAAGGCTATTCTCCATACCAGCTCACATGGGGAAGAGACAACTCCATCATACAAGAACAGCTGAAGCAGTTAACCATAGCAGACCTACAAATGCTGCCAGAAAGTGAGGATGAGGAAAGCAGTGAATCAGAATCAGAATTTACGGAGGATGAAGTAAGTATTTATTTTCACCTTTTATTGCAGAAAGGACCTTCTATGCAAGTTGCCCCATTAAAGTTGTTGGAAATATGCACACCTGATGCCCTTAAGTTTTAGGGTTGGGAGGTGATATTTTGGTGGGATACAAAATTTGGTCTGTTACCACACTGGATATAAATCGTATACAATCAAGGCTGACTAAGAGGTTACAATAGCCAGCATTAGAAACCCAGTAGTCAGGGCTTGAGTACTAGACACCCAGTCCTATTGCAATAAATTTTCTTAAATGTAGATGTCATTTCTGGATCACTGTTTATGGGCCTTAATGAAGCAAAATTCACAGTGATTCCAAAGTGCTGTGAAATGTTGCACTTTTATTTCCTTATGATCAGGATCTTGTTAAGAGAGAGAAGATTGATAAAACTAATGTTACAGTACAATACAGCCTTAAGAAATTATATGGCTGTTATTGAATGTTGGTGTGCAAGTCATCTCAGATTAAAGATTACATTCTGCTTACCTTAGTTGTGTGAGCAGTGGCTCACCTTAGTTGTGTGAGCAGTGATACTGAGGTTGAGACTAGCAGAGCTTGACCTGATTTTGCTTTGGGTAGATCTGAGTGTTTCCTATAAAAGTATTGCATTGACTTATACTCTTCCTTTTCCCTTCTAGCTGATGTATGATGATTGCATTATTGGAGGACGACAGTTGGCATTATAAAATGGAGGATTCTCAGAAAGGACATGAGTCTGTACATATGTATAACAGAGACTTATTTTCTTTTTAAAAAATGGAGAAATGTGAAAAAAAATACTGAAATACACTGTACAGCACAGAGCACATGACTATAACAGCAAGATTCATGTTCTGAGCTGCATTGTAATTATGGGAGAAACGTAGAAGATCAGTAGAAATCTGTGACAAATTACACCACTTCTCAGTTAACTGGTTGTCCAAATATATGATCAGTATGAAGACAGACTGCAGTCTACCTGAACATGCATTTGACATACAGGAATGTGTACAAGAGGCGTCTAGAGAACATGAGTACAGTGGAATGTTTGCCTCTAAATGTCAGGACAGGTTCACATGAATATCCCATCCTCTTTGACTACATTTCATAGATTTCTGTTGGGCTGATTATAATGCACTCTGTTGACTGACCTCAGCTGCTCTCTGTGGTGTATTAGGAGATCAGAGGTATTGAAATGGGGAAATAACCTCTTGGCTTTTATGGGAAAGGTAGCAATAATGTTAATTGTGGACCTGGTTTCCAATGCATTTCGCACTGTGTGTGTCATAATTGCTACACCTTTAGCTGTTGTACATAATGTATATGTTGTACATTCTGTTTTATAATTATTTTGGTACCTGTGAGACTGTGTGTATTTATTAAAAAAAGGTCAAAGCCACATGTGGCTGTGCGAAGTAATTCGCATGCCTTCAGATGAAAATCTAGTCCTGTTTAATTTCCACTACCCCTCTGCCCCTCCAAATCTATCTGGCAGGAAAAAAGCTTATTTAAGAGAGTCTGATATCAAAGCTACTGATGCACTGATCCCCAAATCCACAAAGGTCTTCTAGATCTCTAATTCCTACTTTGGTACCTAAATAACTTCTATGGAGCTGGGTCTGAGTCACTAATAGGCAAAGGAGCAAGACTTTGTGTTTACATTCCAGTGATCACATTCCTTTTTAAATCCTTACCCAAAAAAATTGTAAGCACTTTTGCACAACCAAAAAGAGAACGGTTTCAAAGTCTAATGTTGTACTGCAGGCATTATTCAACCAATGCATAGGGAAGTGGTCTAGCATACCCTTTTCTCCTGTCCCTACTCTGAGATTGCAGAGGTCCTGTTTGCATCTAGGAGAAGCTACTTACCTGTGCCCTGCACAGAAAGGTGGGATGGTGAACTTAGACCAAGAGCAGCAGAGCAAAACATTATTCTTGGACAATGAGCCCGTTAACCTAGAGATGTCAAACTTGCGTGCACCCCCTGGGCCAGAATCAGACCAGAGGGCTCCTTGCAGGCCAGGCCTGGACCTGGAAACTGTGAATCTAATGTAGCTGTTCTTTGCCCCCTGCCACTAGCATATGCTTAGTGGGCCTCCATAGTTTGAAGTTCTATAATAAGTCCCACTCCCAAATTCCTGGCCCCTCTGGGAGCTTTGCAGGCTGGATTTAGGATCATAGGACAGTAAGGCTAGAAGGGACATCACAAAGTCATCTAATCTAGGCACCTGCTCAAGGCAGGAGTATCCCTGACTAAACCAGCCAGTCCCAGAGGCTGGGAGGGGTATGCTGGCAACTGCCTGCAGGTGGTGACAGTGGTGGCAGGGGCATGGCAACAGCGAGCTCACGCAGCCAGCCACAGCAGTGGCGGCACCAGGGGCAGGCTGAATGGGGAGCTCCTGCAGACAACTGGTGGTGTCGGCAGTGGGCGGGGGGACCAAGCGCCAACCAGCAGTCGGCAACCACCTGCAAACACCATCAGCAGGGCAATCGGGAACTGCCTGCAGATGCCACCAGTGGTGTCAGCGACTGGGGGGGATGGTGAGCGGCAAATGCCTGCAGGTGCGGCCAGCAGCTTCGGCAGCATTTTTTGCAGGGGGTGTACCGCCAATCTCAGGATGCGCGTGTACCCCCTATGCATCACCAATGCCCTCAGCCTTCTCTTCTCCAGACTAAATAACCCTAGTTCTTTTGGTACTTCCTCATAAGTCTTGCCTCCCAGGCCCCTAGTCATTTTTGTTGTTCTCAGCTGGACTCTTTCCAAACTGTCCATAACTTTCTTGATGCATGGCGCCCAAAACTGGATGCAGTACTCCTGGTGCAGCCCCACCAGTGCTGAAAAGAGCGGAAGAAACACTCCCCTCCATTTGCAAGTGACACTTGCACTTGATTTTGCAAACAATATTTGATCCATAGGTCATGCATTTCACTCCACTGCTTTAAGCTTTGCATGGGGTTCAAGGCCACTACCAGTTGACATGCATATAGTAAATTACATGGTATACAATTTCTTCAGAAGGTGGAAGGGCAAAGCAAGCTCCACCAGGATTGGAAGCTATGGTTTGTGAGAAACACGGGGCCCTTCAGGTCAGATGCATAAGAGTATGTAGGTGCCTACAGCTGCAGAGAGGCATATTGCTCTAGATCCTGAACAATATTTGGTCATCTATTAGTAGATGATTCCAGTGGGAGGGAGCACTTTTATACCCTTAAAAGTCTGTTGTGCTGCTGATGGTTGTAAATTAAATGCACAGATTTGGGTTTCCTCTTCACACTTGCATGGAGGCCTGGGGTTCTCTCCAGTAGAGAAGTGGCAGATGGTTCAGGCCACAGAACACATGGATAACCTGAAGCTATCTGCTGAAGTCTGAACCTTCACAAGATCGACACCAGCCCTCAAAGCACTGTAGCCCCTCCATGGTATGAATAAGGACTTACTGGACACTCCTCACTGCGGATGTCACAACACAAATAGGAACTCAGGTAAGAAGGTGGCAGCTTTCTCAGCTGAGTTTTACAATAGCTTGTCATTAAAGCTTAGAGAATGGAAAGCAATCCACCCTTCCTCCCCACCCGCAGCCCTACTCCAAGTCAAGTTGTTTGATGCCTACAGGACTGTTATGAAGGGGACTTCTGCAGAGGGAAGGAAAGCATGTCATGGAGCAAACATTGCGTTCTTCCATCCCCCTTTCCTGGCCCAGTCCACCTGTCGAAAGCCACAGGTTTTGGCTCCTTTCCATCCAGGGAAGTAGAGTATGTGGGCTTAAACCTGTTAGACATTCTTTCAGCCTATTCCTTCCAGCATCTTCAGGAGTAAAACAATTTGGATTAGGTTTTCCTCTGCATCTGAACTTGCTCAAAGGAAGGAGGGAAGTAAGTGTGGACTGTTCTGACTTACGAGTTCTTATGAGAGCCTATGAAGCAGCTGAGCTCCAGTACAGCTCTTCCTCAACTCAGACATGTCCTCTCCCTTCCCTAGAATACTCCCTGTAACAGGATGGGGTGGAGTAGGGCAGCTGACACCAGAGCTTGTTCTGCCAGCTGTCTGCCTGCAAGTCATTCCCCTTCAGGAGGGGAATTCTCAGCTGGTGGCTTATGGACAGAATCCAGCCCCTTTGCCTCAGTTGAGGGACACAAAAAAGTCAGATTGTATTAGAAAATCAGGCCCTTATCTTTAAGAAGGACCTGTACCAACGTTCTGCTGAAAAGCTTTATGAAGTAAAAGTCATCTGAAGATCTGCCTTTTCCAGGGGATGTTTTACATGGGGATGAATGTCTCAAAGGGTAAGGCTCTCGCTGATTTGCATTGAATCCAAAGGCCGGTGTGGATATGACTGCATGAAATTGTCATCCTGAGTCAGTACTATTTCCCTTCCACCCGTATTTCATTACTGTATCCAAGGTTTATACTCTGAAACTTCCTGTTAGAAGGCCATGACTGAATGGGCCTGTGCAATCTACCAGTCTCAGGAATGGATGAGAACCAAACAGACTTGGCCAGATTATTTTTAAATTAACTTTGGGCCTAAACCCACAACCTTTTATGCATCCACAACTCCCACTGAGCCCAAAAGAGGAGTTCTGCAGTACACAAAATATGCAGGGTCAGGCTTGTTACCGTCAATTTAAAAGAAAAATCCACTGGAGGGATACAGCATTAATAGCAAGCCAGTGAACTGCATAGCTTTGACAACACAGGAACACACAAGCTGCATACCCACATGCTGTACACAGGAAACAAGTCCAAACTGCCATGCATTTTTCTTAAATAAGAACCCAAGTTCAGCATAATGACCTATAATAAGAAAAGCTGATTTGTTCCTTTCACCTAGATTTCCCCACCTATAAATTACAGGGGAAAAGGCTCCACCAAACTGCAAGCACACTACAGTGGTAAGCTCTCTAGAGGTGCTCAAATGCTAGTGCTAGACATGGTATAGGAAATCTCTCTTCCACTCCCCCTCCCCTCCTCTTTTTCCTAGTCTTTCTATTCTAATCACTGCTTTCTATTTAGAAGCTTTGCTTCCTGCAGTCCCTTTACAGCATCTGATGAAGTAAGCCCACTGCTTACAACTGCTTATACTATGCTTCTCTGATTTAGTTAGTCTATAAAGGTGCAAATCTATCCCACCTTCTACCATAAGAAATATCAACATAGATACAGTATCAATACACAAGACATATTATAAAGGCAAAGTATCATTATTACATGGGTAAGAAGGACAACATTCAAAGGAAAATTCACAAATGTTTCTATGGCGCCATACTAGCCAGGAGTTCTGGAAGCTGTGGTGTATTCCATGCTGCCAATTTCAACATTTTGACAAAGATAATTTCCTGAACAGCTAACTTGTTATTTCCTTGTAGAAATAGGCACTTTACCTTACAAGGAAGTTATTATGCTGCTCGACAAACCACTGCCAGGGTATAAGTGCATTTGTTAATCTCCTCTTTTTCCAAAGCATCATTAATTCAAAGCAATACATTGTACTTAGAAATCAAGATTTTAACAAGCATGATGTGAATTACCACATATATCTTTTGTAGAATAAATTTCTAGTAATTCACATTGTTGCAGCAATCCCAACCACAGTGAAATTCAGTAAAATGCTTTAGAATTTTACCTGATAACAATTTGGTTATGTGGGAAAGATGTTCACAAGTCACCTACATAGTGTGGTGCCTTTTGAGAATAAAATAAAAAGGAAGCATTGCCTGTATGTATGAGCCTTATGAGGGGTGGGATGGGGGAAGGGAGAGATCACCAATCACTAGGGTGATGGGGGAAGGGAGAGATCACTACTGAGAGCATCAGTAGCCTTTCTGTCCCCTGCATCCCCAAAGGCATGTAGAAGGTAAAAGGAAGGGCTTGCAACACACTCCAGCCACCTTAATATGTCCAGACAGGCACAATTAAGACCTGGACCTTAGTTTTGGGGGATTAGATTGGCTTAATAAGGGATATTTCCAGTAGGACAATTCCTGTATTTAAAATCTGGACTGCTCCTATTTAGACACAAAGAAAAGGTTTTCTTAGCACAGAAGAATGCCTATGGCTTTTTAGTCCTTTGCTTGTTATTGTGACCTTTGCTTGTTTCCCCCATGGAAACCTCACAAGATTTCCCAAGAAAAGCCATGAGAAAATGATGACCCTACACCCAGCCTCTAAAAGCTGAATTGACATGATCCCTTGGGGGACAGCTACCAGCATTCACCATGTCATGTTATATGAGATTCTGGACCCTGAGCAATTAGAAGGTATGCAAGCTTTCCATGTTTCATGGCACTGCTTACAGGGCCCCGGGGAAAAGGATTATTATTAGTTCTCTCATTGCTCACATTACTCATTCATAAACCCAGGGTCTGCTTCCCTCCACTATGTGCCCACTTCTTCACCTTCAGGCACTGCCAGTGCATCTGAATAGACCCTCCTACACTGCCTCTTTCTCCTGTCTCAGGGGCTTTCCAGTTTCTTTGAAGATACAATCAATCATTTCTACCTAGCAGTAGCTCTGCCCTCCAGTCCCTTCCTCTTCCTCTTTTAAGTCAATCAGTTACTGACTGAGGTCTCCCTGCTTCTATCCAGCACAAACAGTTTTTTTAGACCTTTGGTCCCATCCCGTTGTGATCTCATCAGCTCCCCTTCACTCATTCTCATTCAGTGATTTAGCCTCCACCTTCATGAATACCTTAGGTGTTTAGTTCCTGAAGGAACTCTCATGCCCACCTTCCTCTCCACCTACTCCTTCATCTTTCTCCACCACATCTTTCATCTTCTGGACTGTCTGTGCCTCATTCATGTTGCCAAGACTTAATACTTTCCCAAATCTTTCCTAGGTGCCCAGCAGTCTGGTTTCTGGCCTCTACTCTGTGGAAATTGCCCTCACTATAGTCACTGAGGCCTTCCTCCTTATGAAGACAAGAACATTTTGTTCCACCTCTTCCGTGATCCGCACCACAAACAGTGGATCACCCCATCCTCCTCAAAACCTTTTCCTCCCTGCACTCCATTTATGTGCTTGTTCTACTATCTTACTGACTCAGGACCATTAGGATCATTTTTTCTTCTCTCCCCAGAAGTGGAGTTCTCAGGGACCTTTCCTCAGTCTCCTCCTTTCCTTCTCTTGCCCACTGGACAGTTTCATTCACTCCCACACTGCCTTTATGACAATGTGGCTCCTAAGTTTGCCCCTCTGCTTCTTTACCATGAGACTGTCTTTCTCTGATATCATCTCTAGGATATTCACAACCTGAACACATAGGACTGAACTTCCTGTTGTCTCCAATGCCCTCTCCTTTCACCTAAAAAACCCCAACTCCCTCTCAGACTCCTTGCCAGTTCCAGTGACAATGCCGGAATCATCTTCAACTCCTGCCATTCCTGCCTTTAAGCTGTGTAGAAATTTCAGCTGTGTCGCACCCAGTGGTATTTTTCATATGGTGCCTGGAATGCACAAGCATTTAACCATGTAGCAGTGCAGAGGACTGGAAGCCACAGTTTTGCATAACTGAAAGTCAGTCGGGCCTGAATTTTGCCCATTAAATTAGGAATTGCCCCCAATGAATTCACTGCTCTTAGAGAAATGTGAAGTTTGTGTAAAATCTAGTGTGACTGAGGATGTGAGTGAGTGGGTGACTGGGACTCTATTCTTGACTGTCACTACTCTTCCATGCTGCCTTGGGAAAGCACTTTACAACTTTGGTTTTTGTCTCCTGCCCACCCTATGTCTAGCTCCTTTAATTAGCTGGTTGCAGTGGAGACATCCCTTACTCTGTTCATGCAGCACCTACGATTTAGGGGCTGTAGGTATTGCTGCATTGCTGATAATAATCTGCCCATTGTCAAACTCACTCTTGGCCCCAGACCAGATCTGGGCCACAGGGCTGTTCCTGGGCTAGATCTACATGGGGCCACCACCTACAGCAGCAGCAGGCCCCAGGACAGTGGTGGCAGGGTCGCAGGACAGGCCAAGTTGTTGTAGGTTGAGGAGAGGGGCGCTGAATCAACAAAGCCCTTGATTGCCTTCCTGCTGTTGACAGGCATGTCCAACAGGTCCTGGGTCCCCCCTTTCCGCCCAAATTCTGTGGCAGGCCACACCCCCATGTTCCCAAATTCTAGCAGCTCAGCAGCTTGGATGGATTGATTGGCTCCATGGGCTGAATTGGGCCCAAAGATTATATTTGGCACCTCTGACCTAGGTAATCTTCCTGCTGTTGGTTTTTTTTCTTCACCTAATGTAAAGAGACTACACAAGCCCAACAGACTCCAGACAATCATATTTACTAACTACTGGTCATGTTCAGATAGCTTCTGGAGCACAGAAGACAGTGAGGGCCAATACTGGATTTGCCATCTACCTGAAAGGACATTACCCACCTCTAGTACCCTCTAGGAGTAAGTCACACTTATGTAAGTAAAATTACCTTCAGACACTGGATGGCAGGGGGCTGGGGGGAATCAACAATGAAGAGACATACAGGGCACTGTGATTTGTGGGGGCACAGCTGGTATGTAAGTATTTTCTGTGTCCTGAATTAATGATAGTTTGGGAGCAGGGCACCATTGGGCTAGGCACAGTATATGGTAAGCAAAACTCTACTTCTGTAGAAGATTAGGTTTGTAAGAATTAGATTTACATGTTTGTCCCTCTCTGGTGTTATGCACAGCTGGGGAGAGACAGAAGAGGCACTTCTTAAGGGACCCGAGTAGGGGAGGGAGGAAAAAGAGGAGGTTTTCCTAATGAAATTGAAGCTATTTAAAATGAGGGGTCAAAAGGCATTTGACAAGTGTGGGCCCAGGGTAAAGAGAGTCATGCCCTATAGGGACAGGGTTAAAGGATTCCTGGAGGGAGGAGGAGGCAGGAAAGTCCCCACTCCGCTCAAACCACATGCACGGTGTGATCTGATCAACTACAGTCTGCTTAGCCCAGATGTTCAGGAAACGCTCTTCCCCTCCCTTCACCTCTGGGGAAGTGTCAACATCAAAGCCTGAATAGGCCTATTTCAACACTGACAAGCTTATCAAGTAATACCAATGTAAGAAGCCGTAACTCACAGGGGTTGAAACAGAAAAGCCACCATTTTCTCTTTGGTTTGGCTTCCCTCCCCCCACTTGGATCCCAACAGTCACATTTTTCTATTTTCCTAGGAGGGTCTCTTTGCCCATGTTTTCCAAACAGGACTTGCTAGCCAAGCTGCTTCTACAGGAGCTGTCTCTAATACCATTACTCTCCATTTTGACCCTGGCTGGTTCTACAGAGCTAAAATGCTACGTGACTAGTAAACTGCCTTCAGAGCACACCTGCATGAGAGGTGGTGCTATCTGAAGTGAAAAGCTTAGTGAGCAAATATTGAAGGAAAGAATAATCTCAGGGGCAACTTTCTCAGCCTGAACCTGCCCTGCTTCTCAGCTTGCCTTTACTGGGACAGTCAGAAAAATTAACTAACTAAAGTTGTAAGTTGAAAAAGACTTGATTAAACTGCATTAGACCTCCAGTGTGGAATGCTAAATTGAATTTTATTTTAAATGAAGTAAGGCAAAATTAACTAATACCACTTTGATTCAGAATGAGAGTATCACACCTAAGCTTCATGAATGTAAGTAGCCTTCTTTTAATATACAGCTTTAGTTCATTCAGATCAGTTTTCCTAAGTGCCTCCAAGCTGACCAGCCTTCAGCTTCTCCAAGTGCAGATTGGCTAGTTAAGGCATATGAAATGCAGGCAGAAAGAGCTATAACCAGTACAGTATTTTTTTATCACTTAGACTTTGTGGTGGAAGGGACCTCACAATTAATCGTATGTTAAGTATTATCTGCTGTTAAGTAATACTGTCAAGTATTAGTTGCAGACTTCAGTAGTTGAAATGCCAGGAAGATAGTTGCTGGCTCTGTAGTCATGCTTTCACATTCCTAGCTACATGCCCACTGGCACCAGGTCCAACTCAGACATAAAATGACACAGTCCCTGCCTCATACTACTAAACAGAGTCTTAACTGAGCATCCATGTTATACCCTTGAAGAGATACTGCACTGCATTTTTCCAGTGCCCTTCGGGAATGGATCTAGAACCTTTCACTTCTGATTTGTAGGGACTGAAAGTCATCAGATGGCTGCTCAGGGTTGTGCAGTATTTGGAATGAAACCACCCTCTCATTTCAGTTCTTCTGAGTGGACAAGGTTTCCATTCACACCAATAGTCATATTTGGTCTAATATTCAGATCTGACTACTAGTGGCAGCTTCTCGGAGAAGTTTTGCACAAACAAAAAGAAAAACCAAACAGGCTATAGGAAGCATAGCTCTGTTGGGGCTTAGCAAATCTTGGTCTGGGGAAAACCCTTCTGAAGAGGGGGATTCACACCACCCACTTGACCCTGAGCATACTACCATTCTATCCCCCGTCTAGCAGCTACTAAAGTTTCCCAGTGCAACACTGTGCAGCACCTGCCTGCCTCTTCTGAGACTTGCACAGACTCCCATGTCACTGTGATGCTGCTATGTCCTATTGTGATGGGGGGAGCAAAAAAAAAAAAAAAAAAAAAGAAAGTGGGTTTCCTTTCTCAAGTACATCAAGCTATTTCTTGCTCTGTCTGGCAAGATACAGCAGACCTGTGAAAACTGAGACTTCTTTGGAAATCAGAATAGCGCGGCAGGAGGAAAGGCTACAGAGCTGGGAGGCTTCACCCTTAGTCGGCCTTGTTTAAATGGGTGATCCAATAAGCAGGATGACGTTGTACACCTAAGAAAGATGGACATGTCTGTTATTATTTACATAGTGCCAAGTTCATGGGCAATATTATTAAGCAAGTACAGTTCACACAGATCTTGGCCAGCCCCTGTTCCACTTCCAATGTCATTTAATCTCAGTAGAGTCATCAGCAGATGCACTTTACCATAGAAGGGGTTTAAATATTTCTCACTGTATCCTCTTACCTGCTATGTACCTTCTGCAAAGGAAAATTTATACTACTACTACTGCAAATTAAAACAACACTTTGCATGTATATAAATGGGATCTCAAATGTTTCCTTTCTCCATCAAGCTTTTAAAAGAAAGTTTGACACCGAAGTAAACTGATTACAATTGCAAACTCCTTTCTAATTAGTTCTGTATCGAAAGAATTACATGTTGAAAGGAACTGTCAAAGCTTCATTTCCTTTTCCAGCAAATTTTTTGCAAAGTTGGAAAGGGAAATTGACAGGTTCCCCTGGGAACCAACTCCTGTTGAAAAGCAACACCCCTGAAACATGGTGCTGTAAGAATGTGGCTCTTTACATGTCTATAACCACCTTGTCAGGGGCAGGAGTGGAAATCATTATTTTATATAAAATAAAAGGAAATGCAGTTGCCTTCAGGGCTGTAATTTTTTTTTCCTGGTGCAAGATGGGCAGAATTTTCATATACATTTTTTGGAAAATACACTGATCACTGAAATGCTTAATTTCACCAAATTTTCCATTTAGGAAAAAAATGAAAAAGTATTTGGAAAATATGTTAAGCAGCTATTTCTAACATTTTCTAAAATTTCTAAACTTGCTCAAACATTTGGATTTTTCAGTTTAAAATAATATTTTTAATATGTCCTTTCCTTTTATTTCCTAAAAAAAAAAAAATTTTAGGAGCTCAGCATTAAAACAAAGCCTTTTCAGCAGGCTCAAAATATTTCCTTCATTTTTTATTAGATTAAATTACAAGTTTTTAAAACTTCTTTTCATACTCAAGTAGAATATATGTTTTAAGAATGTTGCTATTGCCACTGGACTGGACATTAACTTTTTGCCCAACTGCCTAGGTCACATGACTACGCTTGCTTCTGTCTGCAGGATTCTGGTGTCACCTCAGTGGAATGACAGTCCCAGAATTTACATCCTCATGTCAGATAGATAGATAGATAGATAGATAGATCTCTCTCTCTATATATATATATATTACTGCTAATAGACGGTTGGCATGTTGCGACACTCCCTGATTTCATACATGTCCTGGTGTTCAGCCAGGCTCAAGATTCAATAGCCTTCACTCATGCATGCTTGAATGCACCTCACAATGAAAAACAGCCATTCACCACGCACACAAACCCCCATTTCTCATGTGCTAGATGTACCTATGTGAAGACAAGGTTTGTGCACATAAATATAGTGCACGTCCACATTCTCAGCACTATTAGATGCACACACAAAACTGTTTAGGCAAATTACAGGTCAACGCTGAATATCTGTCTTATAGCGATCAAGTATTTTAGCCTGGCTCAGGGAAATGGATAAAGCATGTTGTACAGGAAACAACAGCCTCTGTGTTTTTTTATTATTGTTAACACTCATTGACCAAAAAAAACCCCAAAACCAAACAAACCCACTGATTATAAGATGACTGTTTTCAAAATTAAAACCTGGAACACTTTGGCAGTGACATATTTTAGGAATGCAAAACAGTCACTCAAAAGGCAAAAGTACATTTATGTCTCTCTAAATGTGAGCTGAGGTCACTCCTGACAGATCCTGCGTCAATACTATATTTCCTGACGAGGAAACATTTCTCCATAACTCAGGCCCCCTGTATGCAGAAATAGAAACAGTGTGGTCAATTAATGAAAGGCATGAAGTCAATGTGCATGTGTTAAGGGCTGAGTGAATGCCCCCATTCAGGAGCATGGTGCCTTAAGGCAAGTCTGCATTAGGTTTCTGCCAGCAGTGAGCAGGCAGCACAGGGAAGCTGCCAAAGCAGGTACAATGGCTTCACCTGTCTCCTGCTAGAATGATGTGACTGCACTGTAACAACTGTGCAGATAGACTGTACACTGCATCCCGGGAGGCTCTAACTGGGGGGGAAGGGGGGCTGTGAGTGTGATAAGAAGTGTGATCTGAAGAGTGAGATTGTAAGAGATTGTAAGAGATAAGAAAATGAGACCTGCAGGGCTGGGTCACACTAGCTCAGTTGCCTGTCTGAGATCTGCTGGCAGAACTATGTAATACAGACTAGGCTTTAGCTCACTGTAGCTTAATCCCTGGGTAGGTGAACCTTTGTGGTCTATGTGACTTCATCATGAAACACCAAGCAAGTTCTCTTCACTCACTGGAATAGAAGAGTATTTCTGATATCTGCACTTACTCCATTTTTCTCTTCACATCCATTCCACTGAACTGTATGTTCTTTAAACACAAAATAAATACTATGCAGCATGGCAATATTATGAATATACACACTGTCATATAAAGAAAAAAAATCAAATGTTTGACTTGATTAACTGTAAAGGCATGGCATTTGTGTCCTGAAATATGGTTGTAGAACTTCAGAATAAAATAATAAAACAAGACACATGTGTGACCACTTTAACTCAGCACAATATTTGACTCAATGTCATGTATACTGAATCCCATAAAAGAGTATGTGAATTCCAAAGACACATAAACCCTATCTTGGTTGAATGCTAAAAATAGAGGAAGCCTGTTGGGAGCAGCCTTCCCTCTCCAGCTTCTTTAGCCACGTGATAATAAATTGCACTAGCTAGCAAGAACCCACAGTTGAATCTTGCCAGACACAGGTCAGGCCAGAGGTCTACTCTAGTGCCCTGTCCCTTGATTTCTACTGGCAAAACTATGTAGTGTAGATGTGTCTTTGGTTCACTGGTGAGTAGGAGTATTGTGCAGATGACCCTGCTATTGTCAGGGGAAAGAACACTTTTGTGTTACTTCCCCCTGTGGAACTGGGAAGTGGTTATTCAAAGGGACCAGATCATTGCCCTAGGTAAATGATACTAACATGGCTCAGAGCCAAGAAAAGTGGAATTAGGATATGAGGCAGAATGAAGCTCTGCAGTGTTCTATCAGGAACTCTCTTTGTGAGCTCAAAAGGATGAGAACACACAGCATGCCATAGTAATACTTGTCTGCACTCCATATTCATCTTCCCAACAGCTCTGTGATGCAGATAAGTAATTACTGTTCATTTTACAAATGGTGAGACTAGGCAGAGACATTAAGTGACCTTAAGTGACCATTACCTAAGGCCACAGAGTTAGTTAGTGTTAAAAATGGCACCATAATGCAAGTGTTCCTGGCTTCCAGTGCCGTGCTCAGAGCAGTAAACCTATCAGGTACTGTAAATTCCAGGTGTAATGCCTCAGTGCCCATTTGACCCAAACCTTGTTAACTGAAAGGAGCCTGCTTTTGTAAACCTCGAGATACAAGATTTGTTAGGTAGTACCTGTTATTGGACCACATAAATAGGTGAGAGACATGTTAGACAAGCTTTTGGGCACAAAATGCCCTTCCTCAAGTCTTTGTAAACCACAGTAGGGAAGTCAGAGTACACTTCTGAAATCAGAGCAGTGCTGTGGAGGGCTGTTTCTATTAACACAATCAATTCTTTTAGTATTTATAAATCTGCTGGAGAGCCAAGGACAGATGTGCAATGAAAAATGTTTATGAAAAAGAATGGAATAAGGGGGATGTAAACTTCAACACAAAAGTAAGTTCTGCAAACACCACTGTGAGAGGGCTCAGCCTTGAAAGGTGGCAAGTTCCACTGAAATTAGCAGAAGCTCAAAACTTCTCAAAATCAAGTCACTATCAGTTGCCTTTAGAAAGGAAAGTGTGATCCTACTCAGATGACTGCCCTCTGCTTTGGTTTACTAAACAGGATGAAAAAAAATCAAGGACAGAAAACTGAACAGTGATGATAAATGCAAATACTTGAAGCACAGCAAGTGTCCAGCAAATAAAGCATTTCTAGAATGCTCGGCACTATGGTATGTGAGCACACAGAAAAAATATGGAGTCGTTTGATGAGGATGTTTGACTGATTTTTGAACAAATATGGTGCTGAAAGTACACATAGTGTTGCTTTTTTGGACACGCAGTTCTATCTGTCCTTTATCTTATTCTTGTACCTAAGGATCCATTCACCAACACCCAGCCATGACATAGTAAGGAAACATGATGTGAAGAAGCCATTTGAAAAGTGGGTACTGGATTCACACAGCTGCCTTTGACCTTACAAGAAATAAAAAAAGAAAGAGGAAATCACTTTTGAGCCACGTGTGCGTTGTACGGACTGTGTGAGACAGTGACAATATGACACTCTGGCCCCACTTATAAAGCTCAGTGTGACAACAGTCATTCCCTCTCAATGATCTTAGGTTAAAACTCCAATTTCTTGACCTTTGGCACAACAGTTGTCATGTTATGAAACTAATAAACTTGACCCTGTGCAAATCAAACATAGCTCTCCTATAATCAATAAGTTAGGGTGAAAGGACAGTCAGACTATGTGCAATCTATAAAGTGTATGGGCACCTAACTATAGTGCAAAGACATCTGATGCCCCTTAGAAGGCACCCTCAGTTCTCACTGATGATGCTAAGAGCTATGAGCACTCATCAACTTTCAGAAGATGCTTCAGAAATGGCAGGATCAAGCCCAACCACAGACAGCAAGTGACAGAATTTTGCTTTTTGTTCAGTATTCTTAAAGGTGTGAAAAAATCTGTTATGGTAAGTCATGGGTATTTCTATGTAGGAACTGCAGTAAAGCCAGTCAGCACATTCAGAGCTCTGTGTGAACTTCTCTTGACCCTTGTGCTACTGTAAGTACTATTATGCCCATTTGGAGAACACTGACAGAGGTGAGCTGCTTTGCCCAAGACAGTACTTAGAACACAAAGCAAGTAAAAATAATTTATTAAAAAAACACCTTCCAGTAGAGAGAGGCCTCAGGGGCCTGGTCTTTTTATGCAAATGCCCCTCTACTGGTTTGTTCATGACTGTACTTCCGGTGCAAGACTTAATGCTATCAATGAACTGTGAGGCACATGACCCCACTTGCAAGTGCCATAACCCTAATGGAAACCAAATCCCCTGCTTATAGAACTGCTGATCTGTTGGATCAGGAATCAGACTGGGGCTCAGGAAATTCTGGGTTCTGTTCCCTGCTCTTTTGCTAATGCCCTTGCAACTTTGCCAAAGTCCCTTCATCTTCACAAGTGTCTGTTGTCTGTCTCCCATTTTATCTGTTCAGTCTCTCTGACCTGTTACACCAGATGATTGGCATGGGGTAAGTCTGCAGGCTGGATCCAGCATGGGTTCAGTGTGTGGGTGCAATGTGGAGCTCTAGCTCAGCCCCACATGCCAGATCTGGTTGCAGAATAACTCTGCAATCAGGTCACAGAATGCTTCGATGCAGGAGTACAGGTAGATGTTATGTACTTGGATTTTAAAAAGGCTTTCTACACAGTGTCGCACCCAGCTCTTATAAATAAACTAAGTAGCTGTGACATGGATTTTTTCACAGTCAGGTGGGTGGAAAACTGGTTTATGGGATGCACTCAGAGAGTGGTGGTGGATGGGTCAGTTTCTACCTAAAGAGTTCTGGGCAGTGGTGTCCCCCAAGGCTCTGTCCTTGATTCAGTTACTGTTCTCAGTGATTTGGATGAGGGTGTAGAAAGCATTCTGTCCAAATTCACAGATGACACCAAACTATGGAATATAGTAAACACACTAGAGGGTAGAGAGCGAATTCAGGTGGATTTGGAGACTGGGAAAGTGGGCAGATCAGAATAGGATGCAATTTAACAAAGATAAGTACAAAGTGCTGCACCTGGGGAGAAAGAATCACCAAGACACCTATAGACTGGGAAGTACCATTCTGAGTACCAGAGCAGTGGAAAGGGATTTTGGAGTCATCGTTGACACAAAAATGAACATGAGTCGCCAATGTAACAAGGTAATAAGTAAGGCTAACTGCACTCTTTCTTGCATTAGTAGGTGCATCACGAGTAGGTCTAGGGAGGTGATAGGGAGGTCCCCTCTATGCGGCATTGGTGAGGCCACAGCTGGAGTACTGCATCCAGTTTTGGGCACTGCATTTCAAGGGGGATGTGGATAACCTGGAACGGGTTCAGAGGAGGGCTGCTCGTATGGTTGAGGGCCTGCAGGTAAGATCTTATGAAGACAGATTGAGGGACCTGAATCTCTTCAACCTCCGCAAGAGAAAGCTGAGAGGTGATCTTGTGGCTGTCTACAAGCTCATCAGGGGGTGGGGGTCAGCAGGGAATAGGGGATACTCTGTTTACTAGGGTGCCACTTGGGGTTACTAGAAACAATGGCCATAAACTGAAGGAGAGCAGATTTAGATTGGGCATCAGGAAGAAATGTTTTATGGTGAGGATTGCCAAAATATGGAAGGGCTTCCAAAGCAGGTGGTGCTTTCCCCTACCTTCAAGGCATTTAAAAGGAGATTAGATAAGTACCTGGCTGGGGTCACTTGACCCCAGCGCTCTTTCCTTCCCAGAGCAGGGGGTCAGACTTCATAATCTAATAGGTCCCTTCTGACCCTAGAAATCTATGAAATCTATGAACTCTATGTGCCCACCTGACCCCACATGCTGGCATGTGCAATTTGTCCCACAAGGCTTCCCACAGGTCCAGAAATTTTGCAACAGGGAAGCAGTGGCAGTATTAATTGCCATGGTGCTACCACAGCTTCCATGCCACCAAATTTCCAGACCTGTGGGGGGGCCCCATAGGCCAGATGACAAGGCTGTATGGGCCAGAGATTGAGCACCACTGTTTAGATGGTAAATTCTTTAGGGAAGGGACTCTCTGCTTGTGGAACCCACTAGTGAATGTGTTATGGGTTCTCCATAGAGGCTATGTTGTTGCTGTCCCGGAGTACAGTGACTGGTCCATTTAGATCAAGCTGCAGAGTTTGTGCTTCTAGCTGTACACATTCCCCAGCTCTGTACTTATTGTGTCAGCCAAAGCCAAGCTGTCACATTTGTCCAGTTTCTAACATAAAGGTGGCCAGATCTCAGCTGGGACTTTGCATCATAAAAATAATATAATGAATTAGAAATAATCACAAATAATAGATCTCCATCCATGATTTTAAACTTGTAATAAAGGAAAGAGGACATAAGGCTGGATCCCTCACTGAAGTGGAGGCCTTTTACAGCACTGGGTTTTAGCTTCACTGTCTACAAAGGAACCACATTATGCAAATCTGTGACCTTTCACACATGTGACTTCTGAGAGGCACGTTCTTGCTCTGTCTTAAAGGAAAATTATTGGATCAAATTTTCCTACTGCCCCTCAACTCACTTTATTAATCATTCAGGACCAGTCTCAAATTTCTTTTGACACCAAGAAATTCCCTCTTAATCACACCCTATATCGTTTCCACCCATCTCAGCATCAGAGGGAGCAAGAAATTACGTCTCTAAGAGCTTAGTCACACTAAACAGTGCTTAGGGTCCCAGCTGGGGAGTGTCACATGAATCATCTCTGCACCATTTTAAAAAGGGAAATGCAGAATAATAATAATGTGATGCTGATTGTAAAATGCATGGGGCAAAGTCTTCCTGCTTCCTTTCCATTGCATGGGCCGCTCCAGTCTGCTCTTGAATAGTTAGCTCTTGGAATTGAAAAAGCCTCTTATTCAACAGAACTCTTCAGGGATTAGTTATTATGCCACTGAAGTAAGCCTATTAAACTGTTCTCCAGGATTAGGTGATGGGGCTAAAAGTAAATGGCACCACTCATATAAATCATCCCCTTTATAGCAAGTCTCAGCAAGTCAATGGGATTTTGTGGGTGAATGAATAAGGTGAGCAGAATGTAGCATTACGAGATAAAAACCTGGAACTGCACAAGGACACAGGTATTGCAGTGCTGACAGTTGCAGCCCTAACTCAAGAGCTCTGGATCCTAGCAGAAGCCACTGACCTAAAGTAGGTGAAGAAGCTTCCTCTACAGTGGAGAAATTTAGGTGCTTAGAACAGGAACAACAGCAACTGGCATGCTAGATGGGAAGCTACTTAAGATAGCCTATTGAAAAAAGGTACCTGTTAAATGCTGTTCTCTCAGAAGGTGAAGCATGTGCTGTGAATACTTTCCTGGTGTGGGGATTCAGTCCTTTCACAAAGGACTGAGGTGAATGGTTGCCCCTTTTTTTAATCCATTAGCTCAGGGAACAAAGCAGCCATGCAGAATATGGGAGACACTGGTTTAATTCCCTACTCTGACATCTCTCACCTGCCAGGAGAGCAGATACCAAGTTACATGCTATTCTGGGCTGCATCATTTTAAATTCCTTCTGCTGAAGCTGTTTTTCCTTACACTGAATAATAGATGCTGACCCTGATTGTGAACATGACTCATTGGGTCTAGTGGTTACAGGATTCACCTCAGAAGAGGAAGACCTAGGTTTCAGATCTTGCCCCAGTGAATACTTAATATAAGATAGTGAAATACTCCTTGGGGCTGGTACTGAAGCCCAAGTCTTGTCCTCATCAAGGTGAGTGTCCCTAATCAGTGGGATATAGAGGTATGCTCACGTTTGCTTTTGTACCCAAAGGATATTGAATTTGTCCAAGTACAATGAAGACTGTGTTCCCTATCCCAGAAGATATTATAGCTTGGTGTTTAGACCATTTATGGAAGGGGAGGGAGGGTTTCAAAACCCCTCAATCAACAATAACTGAACTTAGGTCTTCAGTATCTCCAGTGAGAGCACTAATGTGTGAGCCATTCGCTGAAGGGCAAGCATAACCACCCCTCTCTGTTTTGTGCAGAAAGAAAGGCAACTGGATCAGAACCTGCAGGGTGTGTCAACATCCCCTCAGCTAGCTTGTGGATCCTGGCAGGACTTAAAAGCCTGGCCCAGAGCTGTCTGCTGCCCCATCTCCACATTTTTCCTGGCACACAGCACTTTGGCATGCGTTGCATCACTTTTTTTTTAAGGTTTTTGTTTTGCTACTGAGAAATCTTGGTAGCAAATTTTGCCCCGGCACTGCAAATTAGCAGTGCTGTGCACAGTTTCACATGCAACACGTGCAGTTTGTGGTGCCGTAAAGAGGTTGGGGGAACCACAAACCACACGTGCCTACATGTCTGGATCCAGCTTTAGAGCCCATCCCAGTCATTCATCTGCTGCTGAGGCAACTCTGTGATGCGAAGGAGAGAGGAATTGGTCAATGGAGCTGGGTAAAGTCAATCTGTGGAAGCTACTCTAGTTGTTGTCTCTTCCTATGTTAAATCCAGCACAAGGATCTAAAATGGGCAGGGGGGAGAAGGCACAGAGATTCCCAGGGCAACAGATCCTAAAGTAATTTCTCTCATATTACCCACTTTTATATCCCTGATCTCAGCCATGGAGAGCTTCACAGAGGTGACAAATATATAAGGGCTATACCGCCTGTTTTTAGATAGCAAAACGAAAGGTCATGATGTACTCTTCCTTAGGTTAATATGGACTTTCCCAACTTTCCTGAGGTTTCTTATCTACTCTCAAGACAGTAGAAGCCCTGACTAGGAAAAGTGAGAGAGCACTGCCACAAAAATCTGGCTGGATTATTTCTCTTCCAGCAGCAAATTAATAGCTGCAGTTTTCCACTGGTGAGCAGTTGGAGCTATATGGTAAAGAAGGTTTGGGCATTTTTATGCTCGTGCTGCCTACACCTGCTCTGCACTGTATTACAAATGCTAGAAGCTGGTCTTCACTAACACTCCCACCATTGCTACCACAAGCACCAACTCTAATACAAAACTGAGAAATTTCCATCTAGTATAGACCACCTTGTCTACAATGACCTCCTCCCAGAGCAGATAAGCTGCAGGCCTCACAGCTGTACCAGTTCAGTCAGTTTTCCCAAGTCTTACTCATTGCACCAAGTCCACACATCATCCAAAGGCTTCAGCTTTCTGCAGTGGTGCCAGGACTAGGAAACAAGAGGCTTCTCTACTGCAAGGAAAAGTGAGGCAACCAGCTACTTCATGCAAGAAATAAACCCTCTCAGCACCAAGCCTGAGGAATGGGGCTGGGCTTTACAAATCTCAAGGAGAAAGATCAAAGCAACCTTTCCCTAGACTACAGAGCAGGAGTGGATCTGCTCTATGGAGGGTCTGCTCTCCTAAAATCCTCTTAGTGTAGACACATACTATAATGCTGCTGACAAAGCCAGCTGTTACTGGTCCTTTTCTGCACAGAGATTTGCAGATTAACCCAATTTATTCTACACAGTTTTGTCAAACGACATCCCTTCTGTTGCCAATTATGTATGTATATGCCAATTATGTATGTCAATTATGTATGCTGCACACACATTTGATGTAGGCTGGCAGAACCCTGCTTTTCTGTTCCCTGAATAAAATCAGTCTCTGACTGTCAGAAGTCCTCAGCTGACATCCAGCTGCTGGCCAAATACTGGTATGCATCAGTTCCAGGGTAGAACAATGTCCACAGCTGCAAGCACGCAAAGGTTCTGGCCAGGCACATTTTTGGTCTTAACATGGCCTCAGATATTTTTAGCAGAATCTCTCCCTCTCCCAGCACCTAATTATTCTACCTCTTCTCTCCCCCTCCTCAGGGAGCTGCTGCAAGCCCTGGAGAACAGCTCCCAAGTGCTAAGAGTGGGAAAGCCCTTGCCAAGTGTTTGGCTGCCAAGTCAGAGTATTTATGAGCCTGTCTGTTCCCTTTGTTTTGTCAGATTACATTTGGCAGGTCAGGGGACTAACCAAGCCAGCTTCTGCATCCTGTGCAGCCGGAGCTGCCAGACCCTATTTTTTGGTCAAGAACTATGTAGAGACGTGGTTTATACATACAGGGAGCCTGCTGGCATTATTATTGTAACAGCTTTGTGAAAAGCCCAGCACTTTGATTACAGCTGTCAAAGTCACACTTCTCCATTCATCCCAAGTGCATTCTCAGACGTCCTGCAAACAGCTGTTCACGTTCCTGAGAATGTTTGCGCAACATGAAACTCGACAGTCAGCCACAGCTTTCTAAGGTCAAAACTACTGTTACTTGTATAGTGAATTAGCTTTTATTTGCTCTGGGGATACTCTATAGACTAGGAGCACTTTGAACCAGAAAGAGCATTGGTTCATTGTAACGGCTATGTGCTACACAACCCAATTTGAACAGCTTCAGGAGAACAGTTACATGAGCAAAATATCTTACAGTGCAATGGACTCTGATTTCAACATTTAGATCAGGCTATTGGAATTGCCAGACCAATGTTCCATCTAATTCAGCATCCAGACTCCAGCAGCAGCCACTGACAGAAGCTTCAGAGGCTTAAAACTCCCCTTAATGCAGCTAATTATGGAGAAGTAACCATGAAAAGACTGCTTTCCAAACCCAGCTGACATCCTGTGTCTAGTGCAGGGAGATGAACAGCCACTGTAATTTGATCCTAAGTGGTGTAGATATTGTAGGTACAGTAACACGAATATGTGATGCCAATAAAATGCCTGTGCCTTTCTTTCACTGCTCTAAGAAGCGGTGTATATTTGTATATTTATTCATTAGCTAAATCAAAACTTAGACATTGAATTCACTCTCTACAAAAACCCTGAAATGGTTTAAGAGCCAACACAATAAAAATGGTAACCAAGATGACACACAGTCTGTACCACCCAGTGACACATTCAGGAGTCTTTAGTGAGAATTGCTGTGGACTGTACACACAAGAGATACCTCTTACAAACACAGTGATTCAGTTCATACCTTTTGAGACGCTGAACAGATGAAACATTAGCACTACAGTAATTGGCATGACACTTATGTAAAAACAAAAAAGTAGAAACAGATTATACAAACCTTTAAACTAGGCTAATCCCTGAAAGGACCAGGGTAAAAATTACATGATTTAGATATTTTTAGTCTTGTCTATCCCAAGGCAGCCATCTGTTACCTAGAAGTGAGGCACTGCATGCTGTATAAAAAAAGCAATGTAAAGCATCCCAGTCAGGGCTGGATTAACCCTTTAGTGGGCTCTAAGCAAACAAATTCATGGAGTCTTACTTAATACTATATATTTTCATAGATTTCATAGACATTAGGGCTGGAAGGGACCTCAGAAGATCATCGAGTCCAGCCCCCTGCCCAAAGGGCAGGAAGTCAGCTGGGGTCATAGGATCCCAGCAAGATAAGCATCCAGTTTCATCTTGAAGGTGTTCAATGAAGGCGCTTGAACCACCTCCGGTGGCAGGCTGTTCCAGACCTTGGGGAATCGGACAGTAAAGAAATTCTTCCTTATGTCCAGCCTGAAACGATCTTGAAGTAGTTTGTGACCATTCGACCTCGTCATCCCTTGGGGCGCTCTGGTGAACAAATGTTCCCCCAGATACTGGTGGTCACCCCTGATAAACTTGTACATGGCCATCAGATCACCCATGAGCCTGCGCTTTTTCAGGCTAAAGAGCCCCAGGGCTCTCAGCCTGTCATCGTAGGGTCTGCTTCCCTGACCTCTGATCATGCGCATGGCTCTTCTCTGGACTCTCTCAAGCTTCTCCACATCCTTTTTGAATTGTGGAGCCCAAAACTGGACACAGTACTCCAGCTGCGGCCTCACTAAGGCCGAGTACAGGGGGAGAATGACGTCCCGGGATTTGCTTGAGAAGCATCTATGGATGCAAGCCAGCATTTTGGTC
>NW_005841835.1:5774167-5777352 GCF_000455745.1 Alligator sinensis
CCAACGTTGCCCCTGCTTTTCCTCCGGCTCCCCACATATCTGAAAAAGGACTTTTTATTGTCCTTGATGCTCAAAGCTAGCTCAAGTAATTTATATTACTCTTTTCACTCAATAGCTATAATATGTAAAAGAAGCACTTCACTTAGGGCCCTAGGCATGTGCCTAGTTTGCCTATGCATTAATCCAGCCCTGCCTAGGCTATAAAACAGAAGGTAGGTCTGCATGGCACTAACTAGTTCAGAGAGGAAACAACCTACTTTCATAGACAATGACCTACTTCATCAGATGCATTTTGTAGCCTACAAAACCTTACATCTCTCTCTGAACCAGTTAATCCTTAAAGTGACACCTTGCCCCGCTTTCTGCTTTACTGCAGATTAACACAGCTAACCACCTCTACAGTGGAGTATGTATTTGTCTATTCAGGGCCTCAACTAATATCAGCGCCACCTGTAGGATATGCTGGCATGGTAACTCCTTTGCAGCAACATACTGGACCTGGTTTTTCCTCTTCAGATTTTAAATGTATCAATAAGTGTGCTCTACAACTCTCAGTTGAGTTTTAATTCTTTTGTACTATTCACCCTGTAGTTGCACATGCAAGAACATAACCTTAAAGCTGTGTGTTGTAGCTAAGGGCTAAAAATGCACACAAAGATTAGTCTCGGTCCCAGAACTTTGTATAATTTATTGCTCAGGAGCTTTATATATAAAATGATCTGGTTCCAAACTTCCCCATAATTTAGACATGTTTGCATTTTGGCTGTTGATTTAGCACATCTCAACTAGTATGTAGAGCCAGCCAGAGTAAGCTTTCACTGTGCCACAGTAGAAGCCAAGAAAAATGCTGGAGTGAGGATTCTACAGGGCTATAAAGAAACCAGCTGGTGGGGACCCCAGAGGGTTTGACATATAGGTCAGAATGGAAAGCCAAGAGAACTGTACAAGGCAGCTTATGAGAGCATGAAGCAGGAAATGGGCAACCCTGAACTGACTCTGTCAAAGGAGAAAGGAGACTAAGGGAGGGGAGGATGCCAGGGAAGCTGTTTATGCAACAAGTTAAGAGCTGAGTTATCTGGGAAAAGCAGGCATAGAGAGCTGATAGGCCACAAAATTTATCAGGTAAAAGGTGGAATCACATGGCAATGTGTTTGAAATGCTGAAGCAGTGAAAAGGTCACCAGCAATTACAGCTGCTTAGGAAGAGGAAACACTGTGTCTCTGTATGGGATATTAGATAGGGTGACCCCTGAGGCACCTTCCAGACTGATGATTCTATGAAATCTCTCTTAGTACCACTGGAACCAACACACAGCATGTGTATTTTCAATTTACTTATGACAGATTTAAGCTATTGTGTCTTTTCAAGGACATCCAACAACTACTTTTGCAGGAAAGGACTTAGCTGGGTGAAGCGGATGTATAGCTGTTCTGTCTTGCACCCTGGATTTTCCAGTGTTAATTTGTAATAATATTTAGGTTTCTAGGGAGCTTTACATGTATTCTCTGCATACCTGAAAAAGAAAATTGGCTTAACTTGAAAAGAGGACTGATATCAGATAAACTAAACCTCAGCGGCAGGGTTTTCCCCATCAATCAATCAATCAATCAATCAATCAACTAATCAATCAGTCAAGCAAATAAAAACAGTTTGGCTTTAAGTACTTACAAGCACCTTCACAGAATGCTTTCCATTGGTTTGGTAACAAGCCCGCAGAGGCCAAGTTGTGGGTGTGTAATGGAAGCCAATTAGCTCAGGGAGAAACAATCTGATTACATCCATTGCTGTATGTTGGGGATTTCCAAGGCTCCTTTACACCTTAATTGCCGTCTCCCTCCTCCCTCTCTTCTGCAAAGTTGTTTTCTCTATACAGGCAGTCCTTAACTTACAACATTTCGAGTTACAGCGTTTCGCACTTACAATGTCTATAAATTTACACCCTGTTTCAACTTTCCAATGTCAGTTTCAACTTTACAACACTTGATCCGACGTGATGCCATGCCAGCGAACAAGTTGGCTGTGTCACCCATCTCTCTGGAGAACATCTGTCCAAACTTCCTTGGACACTTTCTTTAAGAAAGCAGACAAGACTCCAGAAAAATCTGCAGCCAAGACTCCTGAGAAGACTCCAGTCAAGAACCCTTCAAAAAGTCCAACCAAGAGCCTTTCAAAAATTCCAGCAAAGTCATCTCAAAGAAGTCCTTCCAAATCAATATGATTGCTATTTACAATATAAATACATTAATGTTGCTATATTTCTCATCTATAATTGATCGAATACAAAATTCTGGGGTATTTTTGGTGAAAATAGGGTTTCGGGCCTTGGTTCAGGAACCAGTCCCCCATTTATAACATTGTTTCTTATGAGAAAATTGGTTCTGAGTTACAACATTTTGTGGTTTTCAGGAACCAATTGTGTCGTAAGTCCGAGGACTGCCTGTATAAACAGAGCAAATGCTAGAGGTGCAGACATCAGCTTTTTAGTCTATTCAGAGCTAGTGAAGCAGTACTGGTTTTGGCTCCTCTTGTTAACTGTGGGCATGACCATCTTACTAGTCGCAAGTAAACTATAGTCTATGAATGTTTTTGGTTTGTTCTGTTCACCTCTTTGAATATCTGCTCCAATGACAAGAGGAGCATGTGTCTTTACATGTCATGCTGTTCTACTGAGGGTCAGCCTTTGTTTTGGTGACAAATAGATGACAGAATGATTCAATCATCATGTAACGTCAATCATCATGTAAAGTGGCAGGCACCAACAGTGCCCTGCCACACATCACTTTAAGGACTGTCATTGCCTAGGGAGCTTCTTTGCTCTCTTCCATTAGTTTGGGCAGACACATCCATAATTAAGCCATTACTGTTTTCCTCTTGGATTTTTTATCTGGTAGCTGTGCTGGCCATTTTCTTCTATGTTTCCCTCTCAAGACTTCTGTGCACAAATGGATTAGCTGGAAGAATGATCAAAGCAGAATTGTCAATGTAATTCTTCTGATGCAACTTTGCCCAAACAAATATCCACTGTTTCACCACAAATATTAGCTGTCATGTGGTGAGGGAGGAAATTTTCCTTGAAGCATGCACACAATATCATGGCACTGTGCTGCTACCCTGCCTTGCACAGTGTGGAATTGTGCCTATGGCACCTGGTGGAAAGAGCTAAAAGTAGCAAGCTCGAAGGCCGT
>NW_005841835.1:5777795-5800758 GCF_000455745.1 Alligator sinensis
AGAAACAGCCAATAGTGGGAAACAAATTTACATACGGGTGGCAGGAACTCCTTTGCACCGGGGTTGTCTCTATGCAACTGAGAATTGCACCATGCAAAGAAAGCTCCTCGTGGCGGGAAATAATTCTGCAGTGCCGAAGCACACACAAAATCATACCCTTTGGGTCATGACAGCTAGAAGTTTTCAGGGGCTAATTTCTAAAAATCCTAGAAGGTAGCATTCCCTCTTGTGTGCCCTGCTTCTTTCCTGGGAGTTCAAATTGTTTTCAAAGTACAGAGTGATCATTATGGGTGATACATTCTTGCAACACCAGTAATTGAGAATGCACGTGGCTGGCATGGGCAGATGTTCATGACCTCTCTTTGTCAGGTTCTTGCAACTTTGGAAGCCTTCTGATGTGATAATGAGCAGTGTTGGCAGGATGGTCACGCTGGCAGGACTGTCTGCTATGGCTTCACATTCCCTGGCTGAATCTGAAACTAGAGGGCAATGATAAAGTAGATGAGGACCATGAAGCCGTGGAGGAGGAGGATCATGATCAGAGATCTGGGTTTTCTGTTCACCACAAAAAAACACAGTAAAAGCCAGATTTTCTCCTTTAAAGGAGAAAAATGCTGGAAAAAGTGGGTCTCCCCTTGCAGGCTGGCAGAGATCCAGCCTGCAAGGGGCTGGGGGGGAGGGGGGGGCAGGGGAAGGGCAGTCACAGAGGACACCATGTGCATGTGCGCACATACACATGCACATGGCATCCAGGCAGCCTGGACAGCTGCTCCGTGCAGGTAAGTGGTGGTTTAGAGGGAGAGGGAGGGAGTTGGGTAGGGCTAGGGCTGGGGCTGGAGCTGCTGCCCAGCCCGGGTGGTACATGGGGCTTCAGGCCTGGGACTGGAATGCATGGCAGCAGGGAGCAGGACAGGGCCATGGGTGGCTCTTCAGAGGGCGGTGGGGGGGGTTGGCTCCCTGCTGCTTTGTATGCACCCCAGATTTGTGCACAGGGTGGGTATGGGCTAGCCACTGTGGCCAAGGGCTCCCCACCTTGCTGCCCTCTCCCCACGGCCTCCACAGCCCAGCAAGTGGGACCCCGTGTGGCAGGGCACAGTGGGGCAGTGATGCTCAGTGTCACCACCACAAGCCCCGTGCTGCCATGGCAATGCATCCGCCTAGCAGCAGCGGGGGTGGCAGCACAGAGTTGTGCCCCTTGCTGCTGCCGGGAGGGCAGGGGGAGTCTTGCCACGTGGCACGGAGCCCCCGGAGGCGGCACCAAGCTTCCCTGCCTCACCCTGCTCTGCCCTGCTGAGCCAGTCCCACCTGCTGGGCTGTGGGGGCCCTGGGAGGAGGGCAGTAGGGTGGGGAGCCTGAGCCCGCAGAAGGCAGCCCGTATCAGCCCCACCCCCACGGGCTCTGTTCCAGCCGTGCCACCTGTGGGGGAGGGGCAGCCGGGCTCCGAGCTCGGCTCCACCGCAACAGCAACCACCTCCCATGCGTGGCAGCTAGGACTCCCATGGGTAGCGGGCTGAGGACCTGGGTCCCTGGCCCCATAGCTCTGACAGCTGGGGCCCTCCCTGGCAGGGATGGGGGGCGGGGGCCTGTCGATGGGGAGTGAGGGGCACCAGCAGAACCAGGGGGCTGTGGATGGGGAGTGAAGGGCACACACCAGGGTCCCTGGCCCTGTAGCTAGCCCTGGCAGCTGGTAGCCCCCTCCGGCAGGGATGGGGGAGTTGAGGGTTGTGGATGGGGAGTGAGGGGCACCAGCAGAACCAGGGGGCTGTGGGTGGGGAGTGAGGGGAAGTGGCATAGGCAGGGCACCCGCATATCAGGGCTGCTCAGCACCACAAAGCAGTGGGGGGGAAGGGCTGCAGCTGGACCTGTGGCCTGGGAAGTGGAGGGGGCAGGGGGAGCTTTGAGTTTTACCATGATAAAAAAACCCAAAATCAAATGCCAAAATTTATAGGTATTTAACATTTATTTTATTATACTGATTGAGGCACTGGAAGGCTTCCAAATTGCTTTAACATTATAAATATATCCATAAAACTTTGCATTTAACTGATACCTATAAATATAGTGGCATTTCATTTTAATTGGTGAAAAACATGGATTTTGGGGGTTTTAATCAGATTGATAAAACCCCGCAAACTGAGAAACTGATTTTTAAACAGAGAAAATCAAGATCCCTGCCTCATTCAAGCCTCAGGCTACAAAAAATAGAAAGGGCACTCCTCCATGTGCGGGCCGCCTCCCGATCCCGTCCATGTTGCCATGTGCGAGCCGGGAGCGATATGCGGACCCATCTTTGCGCACGCGGGCTGTGGCCAGCAGCCTGGCCACGCGGGGTCAGAGGAGACCGCGCAGCGGCAAGGCACGCACAGGCTAGAATTAGTCACAGAGGTGTAGTGGTTGATTTAAAGATTATTTACTTACACCCAAGATGGTCACAGTGTAGGCTGGACAGTTTCCAGGTTCAGCTCCGCTTAAATCCTCGTTGGAGGACTACGACAAACTTGGTTCTTGGGCCCCGGAGTTGTTAAGGCTCCGTGGGTTCGGCAATTTCTTTCCCACGGAGTTGTCGAAGCTCTGTGGGTTTGGTTTGGCTCTCTGGCCCTGGAGTTGTTAAGGCTCCGTGGGTTCGGATCTTGAGTATATAGGATAGGGATACGTCTAGGATTGCGCTCGGCGACGGGGAGAGGCCAGAGGCTGTTTAGACCTCTGTTGCCTTCTTAAGAAATGCGTTGGGTTCGTAAGGATCCGCAGCGCTTAGAGATCTTCATGCTCTCCCTCTCGGACTCCAATTGCTTTCTCTCCAACTTGGGCGGAAACCACCCAAGCTCTTTATACGGCTAGCAAGCCAATTGCTAGCCGCCACGTGTGCATAATTTAACACAAGCCAATAATGGGGCTCAAATTAAAATACAAATGGCGGGAACTCCTTTGCACCGTGCATTTCCGAGATGCAAAAGAAATGCACCATGCAAAGAAAGCTACAAATTGGCGGGAAAATTCTCCGTTGCACCGGAGTTCTCCTCTGCAGCAGAAAACTCCACCGTGCAAAGAAGCTGTAATTTGGTGGGAAAATAATTTAGCAGTGCCAAAGCACACACAAAACAAAAATCACAACTTTGGGTTGTGACACTCCACAATGCTCTGAGGCCTGGTTTGCCCCTCATGTCAATGTAAGCTAGTCTCTAAGGGCATATCTCCACTGCAATGGCAACACATCCTGGCCAGGATATTCCTGAATATGCCCTGCCCACCTACACCCAGCTTGCACACTCCAAACCTGGAAGAACACCAGTGAGTGTCCCTAGTAGCTGCTCTCAAGCACCCTGGAGACTTTAGTCTCAAGTGCAACTGCAGAGGAACATCCTGAAATGTCTTCCCTGACATGTGTCCAGATTGGAGAATGTCTGAAGGAATGGTTGGGTGGGCAGAGCATGCTCAGTGTGTTGGTTAGGACACACCACCACAGTGTAGGCATGCCCTGAAAGTTCACCAAGTTACAAGTTTTCAGGAATTTTTGCCTGTTTTCCCTAAGGAAAAAGGACTGTTTCCCATTGCAGTAAACAATACTGATAACAAATGGGCAAGCACTTCTTCTCCCCTTGGGACTCTGCTTATCTTCTACTGTCCTGGGGGTATGAAGCCTTTAAGCTTTGGATCACAGAAAATAACTGAGCAATGAGAGTGGGGTATGCTTGAAAGATAGAAATCGGGTGGGCCTTGAGTTGTATGCTTGAAATAGCCAAGCCATACCTGCCTTGGATTAGACCTATGCAATGTGTTCTGCACAAGATCTTCAAGAACAAGGGAAAGCCCTTTGCCTAGGGGCAGTAGGGAAGCTGGCAGAGAGGTGCACACCAGGATAGAACCAATATCGGTCCAAACAGATTACTTGCCCCAAGACCAAATTACCCCTGCACTTGAATAGGGAGTACAATTCCCAGATTTACACTGAATTTGCCAGAGGCAAGTTGCGTCATATGGATGCAGTTTTTGTTTTAAGACAACGGATTAATCCTGGGGTATCTACTTGTGTAGACAGGTCAACTCTAAGACAGGCTGTGTCTTATCAGGATATAGAGGGATGCCATCTCCCCAGGCCCCTCCACACAATCTAGTCACATTCCTTAGGCTGAGCCACCAGTTAATGCTCTGGCCCTCCAAGAGCTTGTCAGTGCGATAGGGAGTGCTCAGCTGGTGCTAGGGCTCCGCTTGGGGTTTTAGAAGCAGGGGTGGGAGGATAGGTTCACTGTGCAGTTGAACGTCTCTCTCCCCCTTTCTGTTTCATGTTCTCAGGATGCTGCTGAGGCAGTAACCAAGACTGCCATGGCAACTCTTTTACAAGTTCATGGCTGGGGTGCTGCCACGTGTCTGCCAGCCAGCTACTAATTTTAACTTTTATATGTTTTGTAAGAGTCACCGTGGGACAGAAAACACCATACACATCTGTTAAATCTTTTAAGGGGGTTCTCTAGCTTCCATTATACCTATGCGGTGTTGTTCTTTGCTGGTCTGGGAGTTGAAGAGTGTGAAGGAATGAGGAAGATGTATGGGATGTGCCAGGAGACAGCTGCTGCCTCAAATGCTCCACTCCATCTGCCTCAAGCAGAGAGTGGATGGGAACTAGGCAGAGTGGATGTTCCTGGGGCTGCAGTCAGCTTGAAAGTATGTGGCTCAATGGAGGAAAGAGCCAGAGCTGTGTGTTTTTATTTAAAAGGTAGGAGCACTGCACCACAACAAACATCCACCCCTGCCTTGCAGCAGGTGGATGGTGGATCTAACCAGCCTCCAACTGAGCTGTGCTGTGCATTTATAAGTGGAAATAGGTTAATTGGTTACAGGGCCCAATCCAGAGGAACTCACTACAGTAGGGCTGCAATCACACTGTTTGGTTTTATACACAATTCTGAAACACAAATCAAGCTTTTAAAATATGAAGCTCTGCCCACACAACTTGACTTCCATAGTTACCACGGCTAGGGACAGAAATTACACATAAACCAGTTTAAGTGATCAGAAACTGGTTTAAATCTGTAGCAGAACAGGTGTTCAGTGCACATAAACCAGTTTAAAAATGGCTGAAACCAGTTTGAGATAAACCTGGTTGAATGTAGTATCAGACAACTAATTTGGGTCAAACCAGTTTATGCAATGTCTGTCTCAGACCCCTTGCTGGTTGAAAAAGGAAAACCAGACTCTCCCAGCATCCCAGCATGCTCTCTGGGCTGGGCAGGACTCTGTTCCACAGCAGGGCTGGCCCCTTCCCTCTGCTCCCTGGCTGGAGCTTGGGCAGAGACTGTAGGCATCTGTCTGGCTTCCCCCTGCTCCCCCTCACCACTCCCTGCTAAGCAGGGATTCCCTCCTCGCCTCTGCCTTACACAGACCCCTCTCAGCATTAGCTAGAAGACCACATGTAGGCCGTGCTGTGGAAGACATGACAAAGGCAGACAGGACTGTGTCCTTTTTGGAACTAATCAACAGGTAGCTGGTAACATCTCTCCTTGGAATATTCCCTTCCTTAGAAAAAGTTGTTTAAGAAGAGCTTGAACTAATGAGAGGGGCTTTGTTTTCTGATGGGGTGTTAAATGCTGATAACAAAGCTGATAAATGCCCTGTTATCAAGGGTGGGGGGTCCCTAATCAGAGGGTCTTGCTGGACCTGGTCACCCCCCCCCCCCACTCAGCTCAGCATTGTAGAAGGAAAGGGAGGGCTGCTCTAGTGCTCCCCAGCTTCTAGCCTGAGCCACTGCAGGTGTGTTCCTACATTTCTGGGATGTCTGTATGGTTACAAACCGGTTTAGCCTAGCCAGGTTAGACTAACCTGCAAAGATTTAATCAATTCAGGCTGAGGCTTTTTGAATGTCTGTCCCCAGGTGAAGCGGGAATCCTGCCTTCAAATGTCACACCACAAAGGTGACTGCATTTTCTTTGAACACCTACTCAAATGGATTATTTGGCCCACACCTGGTGCTAGTTCCTGTTTAGCATCCATTTTACTAGCATTTTTCTGGTCTACTATTTCTAGTGATTCCTTTCAAGTACAAGACACTGGCAGTATGAACTAGTGGCTACATGAAGGTATTATCTGTATAAGCTATTTCCCTAGCAATAAGAAGGGGAAACTGGTATTTCCCCTGCAGAACAGAGAATCACCCAACCCCAAACATGCAGAACATGTCAGCCTCTCTCTCCTTCCTCAAAAAGATATACATATATTTTAAATATATATATTGCTTTTTTTTTACTTTTTGATCTTTCAACATTTAGGCTACTCTCTAATTCATGCTTTCAATTTTTTCCCCCACAACTGTGAGGGCTAGGATCTTGCTTTCTAAATTAAACCTGACATTCACATGTTCCTAGGACTCCAGGTGAGGCTTTTAGAAAATCATCCAATAATGACTTTGACTATGCTGTGGCTAGCATCCAGTGACTGCAAAATGGCTGCTGTGGCTATAGTTGCCCTGGCTTTGCCAAATCTAAAGATGGACAATGGTAGAAAGGCAAGCAGGGAAAATAACAGCTCCTTAAAAGGATGACTGCAACAGGGAGGTGAGAAGTTAAACCTAACTCAGAGAGGTGACACTGATCTTTTCCCCCACAATATTGATTGCAAATTTCCTTGTCTGCACATTTGGATGTAGTTCAATTTATTATAAGGGAGGCAGTGATTGTCACCAAATAATCCAGGAGTAGGAAACAGATCTCGTGACTTGGTGCAGGCTGCCAGCAAGTGCCTGCCAGTGTAACATGCCAATACCCAGCTGATGTACTGTCAGTAACAGCTGTGGTCTCCATGGTTGTCAGCATTGAACGTACCCCCCACCAGCAGAGCTGATTAGTTCAGTAGCTGAGAGTTGCTCCTCTTCAGAGATACACTCACAGCAATTGCTCCACTTAAACCCTGTCTTCAAAACATCCCTTGCCCCATATTTGCAATGCTTAAGATGCTGCTTCAGGTGTGGGTTACTTGTTAAGACTGTACTTTCTATCCCCTCCTGCCCCTCATATTATGCTCCTGCACTCCAGACACCCCCCCCCCCCCCCAAATCTGGTACTTGCACAACTCTTTATTCATTTTTAATAATCTAGAACACACTTTTCAATCTGCTGCATTACAGCACTACAATATTCAAGGCTCTTGTACGTGGGGCCTCATTTGCATTTGCTGTTCCATGTACTTGTTAAGAACTGAAGTTTCTTTTGACCCAAAAGGAGTGAACCTGGGATTTTTCCCCATCCCACATCCAAATGTCAACTGGTATCTCCAGGGATGTTGGTTGGAGACATGTTGGTCTAAGGACATAGGCAGACACGGTTCTTTGGATAAATGTGATATCTTTTATTAGACCAACTAAATAGTTGGAAAAATTATTCTTTGTACGCTTTCAGGCACAACCTGAATGCTTGCAAAGAGAACAATTTTTCCAACTGATATATCTCCTACTTGTTTGTCTAATGTGAAAATAAAGCGTGCCTGCAAGTCTGACCAAACAGATGGTCCCTTTCCTGTGCACTCTCTCAAGTAAAGTAATTTACAGTACTTCTGCAAACAGTGCTGTGTTCTTTAAAGCTTGTGAGGAAAGGTTCCCAAGCTGCAGACTTGGAGTGAAAAAATCTTAAAACTAGCAACCAGGTAGTTCTACAGATTTGTTGGTTAGAAGCAAAAATAAAGAATAGCCATCTCAGTGCCAAATCCAAAATGAAAACAACACAATGCTTGCAAAAGCAGGCACATTTATCTTTTCTTTTTTTTTTCCTGGAAGCCTTGCTGTGCAGCTGAACTCTGGACCCATGTGAAGACAACACCCCTTCTTACTGCAGGACTGTGACACTTTTTTCTCTGTGTTTTGCCAGTTGGCTAGTGTCTTTTTTGTGTTATAGCACTGCTGCTGTAGAGGAGGGAACAGAAGCTCAAGTTTCACTACTTGGTGCTTTGTTCAGCTTCTGCTGCACGGGGAATTCAAGAGGAAAATAATCAGCACTGTATAAAACCCAGCTTCCTTTCTGCAGACAGTAACCAACCTCTGTCCTCTAGAAAAGGAATAAAACAGTGGTGCTATGACAGTGGAAAGTTTGCAGAGCAGTCCCTAAGAGTCCAGTTTAATACCCAACCGTTTTCCCGCTGATGTCAATGAGAGGAGGATCAAATTGATAGCTTGGTAGGTTTTTACTTCCTAATTTGTCAAGGTGTAGAGCTGAGCCTGGGGCAGCACGGGCTTTATGCATTAGGAGATCACCAACATAATTCTTCTTTGCAAGAAATATAGTGCCAGTCCCATTTTATCTGTCTAGAACCACAGCCAGTGCAGAGCTAAACAATAGCAGAGCTCACAGCCCCATAGGGACATTAGGACTGTCCTGCAGAAGCAGAGAGGGAAGGTACAGATTGCAGATTTTGCCATTCCCAAAAGTCAGCAGCAGCTGGATGCTTCCACTCCTCAATGACAGAGCAATGAAAAGGAGAGCGACTCCCTAATCATTATTATACCAAAACATGCCTTTTAAAAGTGCATCTGCAGCATTCTTTCATGCGTGACATTGGGCAGTACCAGGTGCAAGGCCTAGGGGGAGAGTCTGACAGTGAGCTCTCATTTTTTGCATACAGAACATATTGTACTGTAATACAAAGCCTCTGCATTTCCTCAGGAGGCAGAGCTGAAATGAGGAAGGAAACTGCAAGGCTGGGATTTCCCAGACTAGCAGTCTTTGCACAAGGTACTTTTTAACTAGAAAGAAGCCTGGAAATATGGAAATCAGGAGGTTTTTTTATTTTGTAACCCTCTTTTCTCATGCTGATAAAGTAATTTGACTCCAGTTCTGCACATGACAATTCCCATCGTAGGCAAAACACTGGGCTCCTCATATCTGTGCCCTTTGTGCTCCGGGGCTTCTGCAAAACATTCAACAGGATGAATATTCCAGATAACAAGTGCACACAAAGTGCCCTCCACAGGCATGTCTCCTTATTTCACTTCACTCTGGCTCCCTTATATTACAAGAATCTATGACAGGATTAGTTAGAACACACTTCCCTACCAGGGATAAATATAACAAGATTTGACTCTGAACAGGTTCCATCTTGTGGCGTAGACATGACCTAGCCAGATTTTAGCAGCCTTCCCAAATCACACAACTGCCTTTGACAAACTCCACAATGTTTAAGCATCGACTCTGGAGGTGGTAGTAAGTTAACCCAACTCCTAATGCACTTTGGTCAAAGCTGCTTCCATCTGCACTGCAAAATCAACTGTCTGCAAACCTAGTGAAGGTCCACCTATATCACAGGGTGGTGGTATTCTAACCAAGTCTCCCCAAATAAATACTGGGGTGTGGGCTGGACCACACTTATTATGTAGCCTCACTGGAGGACAGTCAATATACCAACTGTGATCAAAACAAACGTGAAAGCTGCAGAAGTTAAGATCTTTCTAAATTGGTGTTATCAGACTGGTCCATTCTGAATAGTTTAAAAACCACTTAGATTGCCAAGAGCCTGATGGCTATACAGAAGGCTTTGTGCACAGATGCTACTTCTTTTTTTTATAACGACTGTAGTAGAGCTTACTTTTCCAGTGCTCTGATTGCTAAGTGCTGCAGTGTGGGAATTTCCTGCAGGGAGGGACTTGCCATTTTAAAGGGTGTTAGCACTCAGAACATTAAGCAGTTTGTTGCTGCTTCCTTTGGGGGTGGGGAAGGTGAACTTGCTTTGAATCCTCTCTGCCCTTAGCATTTATGGGCGGGTCCAGATGAGTGCGCACATGCAGGGGCACGCATTTCCTACAGCACAAGTAGCAGCAGCACATATTTGTGCGCTGCTTTTTGCCCCAGGGCACACCCCTGCACATGCACTCTGACAAGCAGAGTTGCCAACCCTCCTGGGTTGGCCAGGAGTCTACCAGAATCGGCATCAATTTCCCAGTGACTGTTGAAAGCAATTCAAGAGATTCATATTGTGAACCAGTTGAACAATACAATTGATGACATTACATCATGTTGGAAAACAAAATCTCCTGGAATAGCTTCAGTCAGAGTTGGGAACCCTACTGACAAGTAGCAAATTGACCCAGGTAGGGGAGACTGGGGTCAGCACCTGTGCTTGCCCCAGCAGCCTTACCTAGGATCTGGAGGGCCTCCTGGGGCAGCAGCATCACTGATCTGGTTGCATTGAACCTGACCAGCAGCCAGAGCATGGCTCTGGCTGGCCAGGCTCCATTTCTGGGGGTGCATGCTGCTGATCTCCCAGTATCAAATTTTGGCGCCGTACTGCAAATCAGCACAGCAGCAAACAGATGCGCATATGCCACGTGAGGTTTGTGGCACCTCAAACAACTTTAAGGCACCGCAAACTGCAGATGTGCACCTGTCTGGATGCAGCCTGTGTCTAAGTAACTAGGTTTCTTATGGCGATTTGACAGACTTCTGGTGCATTAATTCAGTGTTCTTCTAACATTTTCTTGCTGCCCTTAAACTGACACCTGAGAGTTCCCCTGGATGTATCATAGTTTTCACATAATAAAAACAGAACATTGTTGACCCCTTTGCATCTTAAAGATAAATCACATCTAGTACTCAGGCTTAGTGCTTAACACAACATGGCTATAATCAAAACTGGCATATTAAGCAGTTTGTCAGCCTGTATGGACAGCAACGCCAAAAAAGATAACTTTGACTGACAGGTTTTTTGGGGAAATGGTTTTTACCATGGTACACATTGGAGCAAAAGTCCACAACTAGGATCAACGCTGGCCTCCTGAAGCCTCCAGCATTGCAAGGACCATGTCAAACAAAGCTATCCTGAACAGGATTTAGCAACAGTTCTAATAAGGGCAGTGGGAGTCTTATCATAGGCAACTGGTAGGGAAGCATGGGGGGGGGCACATGCCACCCCTGAGATTGGCCCCCAACTTGGCACTGCTCAGGACGGGGAAGTGTTTTTGCTGCACAGGCTGGTGGTGTGTTGGGGGAGGGCACTAAGCCACAGTGTGTTGGATGTGGTCCATAACATGAGGTCCAGCATGCACACACTGATTAGAGGTGGGAAAGCTCTAGAGTAGCTGAACTTTCCATCTTGATGATGTCAGTGCCCTACTTACATGTGGGGAAATGCGCAGTAGGTTGTGTGGTCCAGTCGAGTGCCACCGTGTGCTGCACCTGAGCGCTGAGAGCACAACAGTAGGGTGTTGTGTGCACATCAGTAGGGTGTTGTGTGCACATCAGTATGATTGGTGAGAAGAATGACTGGCGCATAGCGTGACTTTGGTGAGTATTTAAGTGATCCTGAGGCGTGATTCAGCGTGTGAATGGAATATGGTGGCTTGAGAATATTTGAGGTTTGAACGGTGTGCGAGCTTACTTGGTTGGTGATCATACCTGCATGTCTGAGGCATATGAGCAGTGACTGTAGCAGTGAGACAGAGTGACCTATTATTGGATTGGATTATAATTGCATACTTACCTGTAAAAGCGTTATTGGATCGGGACCTCAATCATCCATTAGATGGCAATTATCACCCTTCCCTCCCTCTCCGTCTGTGAGTACCCTTGGAGGGAAAAGACTGAGGGCCTGACTGTCACTGCAGCTCAGTGAGCCTGTGAAAGATCTGGCACTGCCCTTCACTGCCCCTGGCAGGTCTGGTTATGGTGCATTGCAGTTAACCAGTCTATATAGTTAATGCTTGATGTTATGTACGTTTCCTACTGTTAATGTTGATTTTTGTTGTGATCGAGAGTTTATAATATACTTTTGAACTTTATTGGAGCCTCTGTGTATTTATAGGGTATATGAGGGCCAGCTGTAGCCCTATGTATATCCCTGACCTCAAACTCCACCCCTAACAGAGATAACACACAAAAGGTCCTGGCTGTCTGTGGAGGCCTAACAACCCTCCGCCCCTTAGATTTCTCATAGGTGGTCAGCATCCGGGACACCCAGTGCTGCCCGCCTTTCAGCGGCACAGAAGTATAGGAGTGGATATGGGGCTTTTGGCCCACCCCTGGGCCCGCCCACAAATTGTGCCCCCCCCCCAGACTCAGGAGGTACCAGTCACCTGAGTCTAATTTAGACTCCTTCTCTTACCAGTGAAACTGCACACCCATTTTAGTAACAGTGGAAATATTTTGCCAGAATAGCCAACCATAGATGCAGCTAAAACAGACTGAACAGGTTTTACTACAACTATGTTTATTCATTGTTCCTGAATCCTCTTCTGCAGTCAATTGAGATGGGCCAGCAAGAGCACTGTCAATACTTGCAGCACAGACTCCACTGCCATCTGGGGTATCCTCAGATGACCTCTGCTGTGAAATTAGGACATGGTTACTTTTCTTCCCAGACCTACAAATACAGGAGAGCAAAAGTGAAAGTACAGCTTTGCTTGCATAGTTATTGCAAATGTACAACCATGGTGGTTACATATGAGAGAGAGAGAGAGAGAGAGAGAGAAAGAAAGAAAGATTTAGACCTAGAATTAAGGCTTCTCCTCTGGACCTGCAGAAGGGAGTCCAGTAATGAAGGACAACAGTCTTACAGGAGTCTTATTCTGCATCCCCTCTCAACACAGCTCAGTTGTCACAGCAGCTGGAGTAGTCTGCTAAGGGTAGAAACCAGCAGCACATTTAGCTTAGCAAGGGGAAGCAGGGAGCTGTTACAATTTTCTCTGCATCTGTTTCTGGACACTGATGCCCTTTCACAGACTGACATCTAACAGTCAAATCTAGTTTTTAGCTAATTGCTTTTACATAAAGTATAACAACTCCATAAATAAATTGTGCAATGTGCATCTTTCTCCACAGGGAGGAACCAAAAGAAACCTCACTGAACAATTTACTTGAAGCGCAAAACTTGACAGATTATACTTTTCTTGGACAGTGCTATCCTGTACCAATACAAATAGCATTAGGAAAATAGGCATTCCCCAGGGAAAGCCTTTATCTCAAGATGGGTGAAATTCATCCCATGAATTATGAGAGAGGTTAAGCACTGGAAAAGACTTACTAGAGAGGTTGTGGAATCTCCCATCTTTTGAAACTTTTAAGAGCATGTTAAACAAATGCTTGTCTGGAATGGTTGAAACAAAGATAATCCTGCCTTGAGCAGCAGGTTGGATTAGATGACCTCACTTCAAGCTCTACTTTTCTATGATTCAGTCGGCCCTGAAAGCTAAAGTAATAAACGCATGTTCATATTCCACTGTTTTAGAATATTTTAGTGAAATGTGGAATTGCCATGCCTGTTGCAACCTGTAGTCCAGCACACCTGTAAGACAGCATGTATGCATCCTTACAAGTTCATACTTGTGATAATACAGAAGGGTTTGCACCCGTTGCGATTACAGGTGCTCTTAGCAGCCAGCTTTATACACAATCACATGTGAAACCTGTTCCAAGAATGGCTCTAACAGCAATTGCAGTATCGTGTAAAGATTATTTTACATTGTGGTAGCAAAGCCTGCAGTCTCTTCAGGCCACAGACCTTTTAAACACGATGCTCCTGCTTTCATAAACACTACTTTTTGCCCTCAATTCCTGTATCATCGAAAGGGAAGAGAATAATGTTTAAGCTTTTTTATTTGTCTTAATGTTTCCATATCATTCATTTCTTTAAACAGTTGTAAAAACTTTTCTAGTCATTGCTCCTGTTGAGATATTCCTGTATCTGTAATAATTTTTATGACCTAATTTGCAGACCTTTTCTATGTTATTTTTGAGATAATCAGAACCCCACAGTCTTGGTGAGGGCATGGCTGTAATCTATAATGTTTGTTATTTTCTGGTGTTCACTTTATGGAAGATAATTGAACTACCTTCACAGATATTCAAATTTATTTCCTGAGTGGGAGTGAGAAAGTTGTAGGTGCCACTGCAGACAATTCATAGTAAAAATAAGTCACCTTCTGTGATAAAGTTCTCACCCAGAGGATAGAGCTATTTTTAAATGTTTACAGTTAAGAGCCATGCACTATATTTAGTTGAAATGTTCATTTGTAACGCTCATTCTGTAGCAAACCTTTTTGCCTGTCCTCCCCTCCCCCCCTCAAATGTGAAACTCCTCCATATGGCAAAAGCCCCTTTTGCAGTATTTGCCCCCTTTTGGGGATGCTTTCTCTTTTTTACCTTTTCTTCCTTCCCCTCTCTTTTTCTTTTATTATATTATTATTATATAAGGTGTACTTGTAGTGAAAATAGAGCTTGTAGATGCTTTTACAAATGTACTTTAAGTTTAAAAGTAAGTTGTACCATGTAACAATGTTAGCAAGGGCAGGAATCTCTGTATGGAGCTGGTCCCTGAATGAATCATGGTTAATTGTTTAACACAATAGCTAGTCCAGATAAACAAGTTAATGAGCAGCAATTAACACCTACAAAACTACACACCAAGAGGAGGAAAGAATCAATAGAGAGCCAGGAACTCCCTGAAACCTCACTGTTAAAGGTACAGAAGCCACGGTTTGAACTAATCAATGCTGGAAACAGACCCTTGGGGCTGAAATACTCCCTGATCAACCGCTTCCAGAGCTCTACTCACCACAACAGTGAATCAATCAAAATTCATCAACAGACTCCCGAGACTGCACATACCTGCAGACATGACCCCTGGGGCTGAGAGCTGCCATCCAGGAGCTACCAAGAGGGACATCCCTTGAGGTCAACAACCCCTGGATTGGGTAAGCCCAAGAATTGGGGAGTCACCAAAGTTTGCCAGAGAAGGATAAAAGGCAGCGAAGAATGACCCCCAATGGTGCCCTCTTTGACCCGATTAGCATCCTGCCTGTCCAGCCAGAAGGACCAGGTGGCAACATCACACTGAAAGCAGCCTCGACTGGCCCTCGACGGCAGACTCCAGCACTTGGGGACACGTATATCTTGACACCGGTGCTTAGTGTTCATAGCTAGCTACTGTGAGTGTGCGTGCACGTTAATGTGCATGTTTGAGGAGATCAGCACCAAGGTTTATGGTCTGACTTTTGCATCCATCCAATAAACTAGAATTTTATGATGATCCTGTGAGTTGGTCCTTTGTAGCCAACAATTCAACCACTTCTGCAGGAGATGAGAAGAATCATAGGATAATAGTCATGAAACCTTGCAAGAGCTCACTATACACAATGCAACTCACATCATATACCATGGGGCAAGGCAGTCAAGGACAGCAGACACAGATGTGAATTTTGTATTTGTTCTAAACATTAGGAGTCAAGTTCTGCACTAGCAAAATCTGTAAAACTTCAGTGTCATCATCATCAGGATTCCACAATGGGCAGGTTAGGTCAGAATGTACCATCTATTTCAACTGCATAAATGTAAGCATTTTTTCCAAGCTTCTTGAATTGCCCTTTCCAGAAGTTAATGGTTAGTTCTATACTTTAAAGATCGAAGTTTTCTTCTTTCCCATTCATCCCTTCATAAATAGGAATGAGTAAGATCACACAAAAAATCCATACACCTTTTGAAGTTCACTGAACAAGATGGGCAAATCCAAGCGGTGGATCGGATTCACATCTGCCAACTGTTGCCACCAGCCTTTTTTTTTTTTCTTCAAAAATAGACGTTAGAAATGGGTAAGCACCTTTGTGCCCCACAACTCCTTAATATGAAACTAAGCACACAAGGGCTGAATGCAGATCAAGGTGGGGCGAAATTGACTGGCAACGGAAATCAAAATCCTGCCAAGTGAACATGTGGCAGGATTCAATGTTCCCTTTTGCATCTACTCTATGGAGGGCATATCTGCCTGTAGTTGCAGCTAGAGATGGTCATTCCATAAATCCTGGTGTCAGCCAATGTATGCATTATGTAACCCCTGAACTTTCATATTTTCCTAATCCATTATTTTCCCTTTGCTAACAACAGCTGGGAAAACATTAAAGCCAAAACAAAAATACATCAACTTTTCCAGAACATTAAATCCTGCCACATGTTCACTTGGCAGGATTTTGATTTCCGTTACATGCTGGAGTTATTGTTTGGCAGCCATGCTTAATAATTGTATTTGGAACGTTTAGAATGAGGGTAGTCAACCCACAGCACATGTGCCATGGCATAGGCCATCTGCGATTGTGGCGGAGCAAACAGGGAACACAGCGACAGATAAGGCAAAGAGCAGAAATACTGACTAAAAAACACAGAGAACACAGGGCAGGGAGCAGAAAACAAAGCAACAAGATGGGTAGGGATAGGGGACTGAAGTGGCATTTAGGAAGAATGCAGGACTTACCTTGTAACGTGCTTGCCAAAAAGGTTGGCCTCCACTGTGTACTTTTACTACTTTAATATTTTTACTAATGATGGTGGCAAAAAGTAGGCTTGTACCAAAGAGAAATACCATTATGAATAGCAGTAATGAGAATAGAAAAACTGATTCCTAAGTATTTTTAATAGTGATTGAAAAAGTATTATTTTCTGAATCTACAGAAATTTGCTAAAATTTGATTTTAATCTAAATTTGGTAATTTGATTTTAATTTAAACCAGGAGTATCAAACTCACCTGGCCCTGTGATGCCAAATAAGCAGCGAGGGGCCAGTCCCAGACCAGCTGGAGTGGGCACTATGCACCGTGTCCCAGACTAGCTTGGGGGCCAGAGGTGAGGGGGCATGGGGTGTGGAACAGATGTCAGAGCAGCTAGAACAGGCCAGGCCAGCATGTGTGGGTCAACCCAGACCCAGGGGCAACATCAAGAGCCAGATGACAGGGCTCTATACAAGCTGTATTGTTAATACCGCTAATCTAAAATAATCCACAACTGTAAAAATGTTTAGTTCTTTCTTTACCAACCTAGCCCCGTGTGACTGTTTTAAAAAACGTTGTTCAAATGTTGTTCTATAGATTTTGCTTTTGCTCTTTCATGCCAGAGTGACCAGGATTCATATTTCCAAGAGTTCTTGAATTACAGGATGTCTTGCATTGTTTTATATGTTTGGACTATAGCAGACATCCAGTACAAACAAATCTGTACTAGCAGAATTAGCTGGAACAGATCCTGGATTTTAAGAACATCCCGTTTTGAAAATGATGATTGATTACCAAGTGAAAACAAACTCCCCTAAAAACCCCCATGACCAGGAGTAATTATCTTAGAAGAAAACATGCACTTTCCCAAATGTGATAAGCTTCACTAAATTTGAGACTATTAGATTAATTAGCTAGCGATCTGTTGTTCTAAGCTCAAAAGTTGCTCTTTTGTCAAGGAAAGAGAAAATCTAACCTTTTCTTATCCAGATGTCAGTAAGTTACACAACTTAGTAGTTTCTGCTTATACAATGTGCAAGGTACCCTTCCATGTTGAAAGCAAGCCTTAAGTATTATAAGAAAGCATTTATCTATTTTAATCAAAATGTATTATACCAGTAATTCCCATTGTGTACATTACAGACCACAGATTCTGACCCTCCAAAAACATTTTCCTTCAAACTTTTTTGGTTAACAAAATAATGCTAAATGAATAAGGAGGAAGGTGAATGGAAATACATTAGGATGCTATTAACAACACAGTGCATGTAAACATAGGTCCATTCAGTTTTGCCTTGTATCAAGAGATGCTTTTCACAGAAAACGTTATGGTAGCTAAACAGTGGCTTAGCCTTTCCTATTAAAAACTGGTTGCTTTGCATTTAAATAAATCTAAATCCTAGCAAATTAATTACTGCTCATTACTACTTAGCTTTGTGTCTCTTGTTTCCATCCTGAAAACAAAAGGAAGTGATCAGTGTTCCTCATGATCAACGACTAGACTTAATTACTTTTTCAGTTTCGTTTTAATCTAATAAACAGACAAGGTCAAGTATGCTAATGGTACTTCATGGAATAATTAATATTGGGAACAATTCCTTTCCCTGGCCAGAGGTCAGAACTGTGGAAATACTAAATCCAAAATGAGGTTCCCCCCATCTTAGATTTGAGTATCAGCTGAGGCAGGTGCTGCTCCAGCTCCAGCTCCAGCCAGGGTGACAGTGTATTGTGCAGGGGAGGTCACGAGGGAGACCATGCAATGCAAGTGTGGAGGGGGGAGGAAGGAGCATGGATGAAGCTGTACTGCATGGGGTGTGAGTGCAGGGGAGGTCACTCAGCAGTAGGACAGCTGCCCTGGTTCTGGCTGGAGCTGCTGCTTGGTTGGGTTAGAGCCATTGTATGCTCCATACCCCAGAGTCAGAGCTGCCACAAAATAAGCAGCAGGGCGGGGCAGACTACTTTCTGCACCCCCCCCCCTTGCTACCTGGCTTCTGCTTTTCCCACCACAGCAATGCAAAAGATGAATTTCAAATGACCCCCAATAATTAGATTCTATACATGTAAAATTATCATAAATGTATAATTTCCCATGTATAGAATCTAATTATTAGGAGTGGGGGGACATTTTACATTCAAATTCAAAGTTTTCTTGGATTCATGGAAGTATGGTATGTTCAGGTGCTGGGATGCAAGTTATAATGTTGTGCGAACAGCTGTTGCTGTTGAGACAGACCAGCTTTTGACAAACTACACAAGCACAAAATGGCTTTTAGCATTCAGGCTTCAAGATGTACAAAGGGATTTAAGACTAAATACAGTGAATGAACTCATTCAAGGCAAATAAATAGGTGTTTCTTCTGTGTTAATTATTGAAGTTCTTAAAGAGTGTGTGGGTATGTGCATATATAAATAAATAAATGTTACATACATACACACACACACACAAACAATCTCAACATGCATAAAACAATACATCAGTGGATAATGACTTACAAAGCAACGTTAATAATATCTGCCTGTTGGGTACAGCCAGAGTTTTCTCCAACCTGTATTACTGAAGCTGTGAAGTTTTCAACAGAATTTTGGAAAAACTGTACTTTAGAAATTAGGCTTTAGAAAAAAGTTCCTAGCTCTAGATGGAAAACACAAAACAAAACTAAACAGAGTAAGACAATTAATTTCATCTTTTTGAACTCAAGCCTGAAAGAAGTGGGACGCATCTCAATGAAAGTGTTCCCCAAAACCTATTGATTTGTGTTGACAGATATTTCACTCCTGATTGTTCTAGTGTATGTCCAACTGATGTGCTTTTGTCTTACAGTCCTGCATTGTTGTCATGTCCTCCCACATACATATCTGGCAAATCTCTTGTCATAATCCAAAAAATGAGAACTCCCATAAGCAGAATCTGCTTCATCTTTACTCATGCCTCAGTTGTGCCAGCCACTATATGAACCCTAATTGGGAATTTGAGGCTACTGCAGGTTAAGTATGAAGAACTCTAGTACTAGAGTTGAAACCTCAAATATTGAAGTGTTTCAATTTCAAGCCTCAGCAGCTTGAGTCAAGTAATTTCAGGAGAACCTTGCATTCAAATTTTTAAAAGGATGTTTCTAGCCTTCATTGTTGAAGATATGAACTTGAGAACACAGGCTCCAGAGGGCTGAAATACAGAAAGGCAAATAGTATGGTTCCTGTCAACCTACAATTTAGCTCCCAGTAACCAAGGAAGTTTCACACTCACTTTAACCCACCTGAAATCTTAAGATCCTGCTGTCCTTTCAACTTGCTTCTCTAAAGAAATCAGAAGGGGAGAGGAGAATCTCTTCCCAATAACCATCTTTACCTAGAACAGGGGTAGGCAATGTTTTTGGCCAGAGTGCCCAAAACACCTGCAACCTCGACTTGTAAGATGTTGGTGTGCCAGGGGCAGATGGCATGGGAACTGCAAGGGGTCCGATCCTTCTTGTGGAAGTGTAGACCTGGCCCCTTCCCCAACCTCCACCCAGAGGGGCATGCAGGCCAAGCAAAACGCCTTCGTGTGCCACACTGGCACCCATGCCAGGGGTTGCCTGTCCCTGACCTAGAACTTTGCCTGTCTCCAGCTGCTGCTCTAAGGCCATTTGCATTGCCCAAAGCCAAAGCTTCAAACCAAGGAGCAGAAACAGGGGCTATAAAAAACGAACTAAGTTAAGGTTTAGAAAATATGGTTCCTTTCCATTAAAAGTCTTGACTGTTAACTTTAGCACTGGTTTGGACAAGAGCCATCATTTATCAGATTTAACATCTGTAATCTTGGAAAGGGTGGCCTGATGGTTACAGAAAGATTTGTGTGTTTTGCCCAGCTCCATCAGTGCAGATGTCAAATTGGTACATCATGGGAACAGCCCAGCCAAGATGTGCTACTGCTCATCCACACACTCCAAAACAGGAAATACAGTAGTGAGACTGGTCAGGAACATCTCTGCAGCTACTTTTGAGATCTGTCTCTGGTGCACACAAGAGTATTTGCTGGGAATGACCAACCTTCCCATTGTACTTCTACGTGCTGACCTTGCACATGAAAGCAGATGGGCAGGGCAGGCTGCTGAGACAGTTTGCCCCCCCCGTATGATCCGTAGCAAAATATGGATAAACATCTTCTTGCCTTGTGGCAGTGTTGGAGGGCTCGTGAGCAAAATTAGTATTATACTTTACATTTCTGTAAGACATATACATAGAACCCTGATCCAAAGGAATGTTCTGAGTAACAGTCATGCCAAAGAGAATGAATCAGTCACAAGACTTCCCTCAGAAACTCAATTAGATAAAAAAGGTAAACGGCAATTACAAAAATATTTAAAGCTTTTCCAAACTATATTCAAAGTATTGAAGAAATCATGGTTTGTTTTAAATGCAGTATATTAAAAGCAGACACCAACGTTCTCAAAAACCTCTGTTTTATTTGTACAGAGTAAAATACACTGGATAGCAAGCATACCATTTTCAACCCACAATCTACAGCCATTAATGAGTGTATTATTTTTACCAAATAGCTTGGTCTGAAGCAGTCAATAGGACTGGGGACTTAGTTAGTCTCTCTCTGCTAGAGCTACGAGGTGTGTATCAATCTCTGCTTCTGTGAGAATCCTAGACAGGATAAAAAAAAAAAATCATGAGTTTTGGTTATTCATCCATACTCCTCCATCTAATACTCCCACAAACAAGCATCAGTGGCACAGCTGTATCTTTCATCCCTGGTAAGGATAACTGGTAGGACAATGAGTCAGCATGATGATGCCCTTTGGAAAACAGTGGAAAAACCAGGAGCCCTGTAGAGAAGAGGGAGCAGTGGAAAAAAGGAAAACATGTTGTTTCTCATGAAAAACTACTTCACAGTTAGGGCGGCTAGGAGCTGGAACCAACTTCCAAGGGAGGTGGTGCTGGCCCCTACCCTGGGGATCTTTAAGAAGAGGCTGGATACTTACCTGGCTGGACTCATTTGAGTCCCGTTTTTGTTTTTAGGGTGGCTTTTTTTTTTGGGTTGCTCTCCCGCCCTGGCGGGGGGTCGGGCTAGAAGATCTATTAGGTCCCTTCCGACCCTGTAACTATGAAACTATGAGTAATCTACTTGCAAACTGGGAGTGTCTGAGAAGACGCAAGATGTTTGCCCCAAAAGACCTGCCAATTTTGTGGCCTTCACAGTGTAAAAAAAAGTGTAGCAAGGAAGTACCCTTACACAGATGTCTCCCCATATGGCCAGGGTCATCACGAATAAGGGTCAGGAGAGAACTCACTACTAAGCCTTTTTGCTCTTTGGTAGTATTTTAGGGAAACAATATTTGGAGTGCTAATCTTACATTTAGCAAAGTAAACATGAAGAGAAAATCTAGATGTAATGGGTCTTGGTTGGTAGTGTGAAAATAACCATCCTTTCTGGAACATCTCAGCTTGTGCTATTGATACCATAACCTTTGGGCTGTATTCATAGATCACTTTACCTGAAGGCCCAGAAAGCTCATAAATCCCAATAAGTTCTCCCTGTATCTGCTGAATTCAGATACATACTAAAGTTTGAGCCTCGGAGATTCTAAAATCAGATTTTAACTCAGCACCCTCCAAAAACCTCAGAAGAAACCTGATATTGAACTATATAATTTCTAGCATTTGTAAGCTTTTCCATTTGAGTATTTAGCTTTAAGTGATGCATCTACTAGAACTTTTTCACAGTACACAAAAGGAGCTAGCAACACAAAACATTTTTTTCAGAATACTGGTTGGTCAAGCCAACCATTCCTGATTAGTTTAAGGAATCCAGAGAGCAATGCCACAACTTAACTCCCTAAAGCATGTCTAAATTAAATTAATACAAATATTTCTGCCTGCTGCAAATATAGTTTATCACATAACCTAACTGATGAAGAGTTTGTTTTACATGGACTGAAGTAAATTAAGTCAGGATAGATTTTTAAACAAGCAGTGCCTGGATACAGGACAAGAGTAATATAGGGCATCTGTACATGAGCAGTGAGGCTGCTCCGACATGCTATAATGACTCAATTAATCAAGTCTGCATTCTGGCAGACTTAAGCATCTCATGTATCAGCATCCCCACTCTGAAAAATGGTGGTGGGGACACTTTAACTAAAGCTTGTTGGATGAATTTTAGTTAAAGTGCCCCTGCCGGTCTTTTTTCAGCATGGGGATGCTGATACACAAGATGCTACGGGCGCTTTAATGAGAACAGCTGAGAGCCCCCTCCCCTGCAGTCCCAGAGCCACTCTGATTAAAGCACACCTCTTCCCTCCCAGCACATCTGTATAAACACAAGGGGCACCCCCCACCTTAAGCTCCTACTACCCTCCACTGCTCCAGCTGCAACAGCAGCCTGAATCTCCAGATTCCCACTCCTTCCTCCAGCTGCTGCTTCCTACCTCAGTCCTAGGGGAGGTTGGGCAGTGCAGTGCAGTGCAGCGCAGCATGGAGAGCTGGTGGGGAGCCTGGGCTACATAAGGTGGGGAAGGAATCAGGGCTGGAGAGGAAAGGAAGGGGCACAGAAGGCAAAGAACTTGACAGTTTTTACAATGGAGCAGGCTCCTCCCTATATGGAGGAAGACAAATTAAGGATATACTGCTGGGAGCTAACTGGTAACCAGAGCAGGGCTGCCTGGGGTAAGCCAGGCCTACCTAAACATTTAGGCAGAGATATATGGGCTTGTGGACATTTTGCAGTAAAATGTCCTGCTCTTTCACGTTTTATTC